>NC_073247.2:161425000-161733750 GCF_029281585.2 Gorilla gorilla gorilla
AGAGAAAACTTCTGCCTCTACTAATTGTGTACTGTAATTGTGGTGATAACTCCATTTCTATTAACTTGTGAATCCCGCTCCACCCCACCTTGACAGAGGCTCTCTTCTTGTCCAAAGTCTAAGGGATGAAGTCATTTTTATCTTGGTTTCTTTAAATGTTCTGTCTTTCTTTGTAGCAGCTTATAAAAGCCTGTTTTTGTTTTCGAGTATTAATAATATTAGCTAATGTGTATTGAGTACGCTGGTTATCAGACTGTTTCCCACAGACCTTGGGAGTGGGCCTTGAGACCCTTTTCAGGTATCTGCAAAGTCAAAATTATAATACTAAGACATTCTTTGCCTTGGTCGACATTTGCACTGGTGGTACAAAAGTAGTGCATCAAACAGCTGGTGCTGGAGCACAAATCAGGACAGTGGCACCAGCTGCACTAGTCTTCTGTCACTGGATTCTTCACCACCACGTGCTGGACTTGCAGTTAAAAAAAATGCCAGCTTCACTTACGAATGTCCTTGATAAAGCAGAAAAATATTAATCTCATTTAATCTTGACCCCTGAATGCACATCTAGTTTAATATTCCATGTGATGAAATGGGAAGAATGCATAAAGGCCTGTTGTATGCTGAAGTGCAATGGTTGACTCAAGGAAAAACGTGTGTGCCTGAGTTACAAGCTGCTGTTTTCATGGAGTATCATTTTTATTTGGAAGGACAACTGACAGACAAGACTGTGGTTATTTGCGTTATGGTGTTTGGCAGACGTTTTCTTGAAAATGCAGGAAGCGACAGTAAACATACGTGTGCATGTGTCTTTATAGCAGCATGATTTATAGTCCTTTGGGTATATACCCAGTAATGGGATGGCTGGGTCAAATGGTATTTCTAGTTCTAGATCCCTGAGGAATCGCCACACTGACTTCCACAATGGTTGAACTACTTTACAGTCCCACCAACAGTGTAAAAGTGTTCCTATTTCTCCACATCCTCTCCAGCACCTGTTGTTTCCTGACTTTTTAATGATTGCCATTCTAACTGGCACTATTCACAATAGCAAAGATTTGGAACCAACCCAAATGTCCAACAATGATAGACTGGATCAAGAAAATGTGGCACATATACACCATGGAATACTATATAGCCATAAAAAATGATGAGTTCATGTCCTTTGTAGGGACATGGGTGAAATTGGAAATCATCATTCTCAGTAAACTATCGCAAGGACAAAAAACCAAACACCGCATGTTCTCACTCATAGATGGGAATTGAACAATGAGAACACATGGACACAGGAAGGGGAACATCACACTCTGGGGACTGTTGTGGGGTGGGGGTGGGGGGGAGGGATAGCATTAGGAGATATACCTAATGCTAAATGACGAGTTAATGGGTGCAGCACACCAGCATGGCACATGTATACATATGTAACTAACCTGCACATTGTGCACATGTACCCTGAAACTTAAAGTATAATAATAATAAAAAGAAAAAAGAAAGAAAAAAATACTATAATAAAAGATGCTTCTATTACACACAAAAAAAGAAAATGCAGGAGGCAAAACTTCAAGGAAAACAACTCATGGTATTTTTTGTAAATGGTAAAATTTGATCTTTCATGGGAAAACCAGAATTTTTGAAAAGTTGTATCTGCTACCATGAGCTTGACAACCTCCCAGTAATTAAAATATTTCTGATGAAGTTGGTGAAGATAGTAAGTAATGTGATTTTTTTTGCTATTGTATACGAAATGTGTCAACATTTGAAAGATCTTTATAACTCAGTAAACCAATATTTTCCAGTCGACCTACATTGCATTATACAATAATGCTGGGATAAAAGATTCATTGAAAGTATAAGAGAGACCAGTGGATTTCAGTGTAGCAGAGTACAAAAAGGTCATTGATATGATTTCAGATTCCACATCATAGTTAACCTTTAAGAAACTACCACTTGTTGAGTTTTAGTGTCCTGTTGAAGAACATCTACCATTATCTGAAAGAGCGATTAAAATAGTTCTTTTCTAACTACAGATCTCTGTGAGGCCAGATTTTCTTTGTATACTTGAACCAAAACAATGTATTGCAACAGAATGAATGTAAATATAGATATTAGAATCTAGGTGTCTTGTATGATATCATACATTAAAAATTTTGCTAAACTGTAGAAACAGTGCTGCTACTCTCACTAAATTTGTGTTGGTTTTGGAAATGTTTTTAAATAATGTTATTTATGTTAGTATGTAATGTGTTTATTATTACCTTTGAAGAGTAGATATTTTTTGAATAACAACTGTATCGTAAATATTAAATACCAATAGGGATAACCCATATCAACAAGAGCTCTTTGGGATCCTCAGTAATTGTTAAAACTGAAAAGGAGTTCTTTTTAAGAGTTAAACGTCAAAATTTTTGATACTAAAAACTTTGAGAGCCACTGATTTAGTGCTTTATACAAAGCACTTGTTATACTCATTATCTTATATTCGTAGCCACCTTATGAGGTACATATTATTGCCCTAACTTTATGGGTAAGAATACCATGACACACTGATGCTATGTATATTTTTGTTAGCAACCCCTCTGAATCTCATGATCTTCCCAGCGTAGTTTTCTCTCTGGGAGGCTTGCTTCCAAGTTTAATTTTGTAGGTCCAGTCTTCTTACAACCCTCCTCCCTTTTTTCCAATCGAAGTTTCTTACGTTATTTTTCATAGTACAAAAACAGTACATGTACCTTACAGAAAACTCAGATATCATAAGCAAAAGAGTGTAAAGACTATCCTTAATCTTCCCGAGTGGAGACCTGTTAGCTGCTCAGCGGATATTTATTCAGATGCTTTTCTAAACATGTTCATTTATCAGTGTAAAGCCAGGATAGTATAATACTCAATTAGAAGGATTTTGGAGTCAAATGGTTTAACTCCCAACTCTGAGCTCTTAGACAAGTTATTTAACATCTAAGCTTTCTGTTCCTTATCTGTAACCGCACTGATCTGTTTTCTGTGTCTAGGGTTTTGCCCTTTCCAGAATGTCAAATAAGTAGCATTGTACACACTATCTTGTGTTTTCCATCTGAATTATTTTACTTATAGTGCATTTTAGATTCATCAATGTTGTTGTTTTCATCCATAGTTTGTTACTTTTTACTGCTGATTAGTATTCCATTGAATGGATATATCAAAATTGGGTTAACCATTCACCAGTTTATGGATGTGTGCGTTGTTACCAGTGGCAATTATGAATAAAGCTTCTTTGAATATTTGAATACAAGCCTTTGTGTGGACATACGTTTTCCTTTTTCTTGTGTAAAATACCTAGGTGTGGGATTGCTGGGCCATAGAATAAGTATACACTTAACTGTATAAGAAACTTCCAAAATGTTTTCTAAAGTGGCTGTACTATTTTGCATTCCCACCAGCATATATAAGAGATCTAGTGTGTGTGTAATCTTATCTCATTGTGGTTTTAGTTTGCATTGTCCTAACATCTGAAAATACTGAGTATTTTTTGTGTACTTATTTGCTTTTTGTATGCCTTCTTTGATGGGATGTCTCTGAATTTTTTGGCCATTTTAAATCGGGTTGTTCACTTATTTTTTTAGTTGTAAAAGTCCTTTTTATATACTGGATACAGGTTACTTTGTCAGATACGTGTTTTCAGAGTATGGTCTCCCAGTTTGTGGCTTGGCTGTCATTTTCTTAATGATAGGTATCTTTTGGAGAGTAAGAGTTTTTCATTTTGGAGAAGTCCAATTTCATATCCCATCTAAGAAATGTTTGCCTAACCCTAGGTTGCAAGTATTTTTTTTTCATATGTGTTTTGGACATTTTATAGTTTTGTGTATGACATTTAGGTCTATGATCCATGTCACATAAATTTTTGTATATGTTGTAAGGTTAAGAGTCAAGGTGTACTTTCCTCATTTATCCAGTTGTACCAGCATTTATTGAAACATAATTATTTCTCCATTGAGTTGCTTTGGCACCTTTGTGGAAAATTAACTGACTCTACATGTATGGGTCTGTTTTCCAACTCTCTAGTACGTTCTATATATCTATTCTTATGCCAGTACTACATTGTGTTTATTACTGTAGCTTTATAGTAAGCTTTGAAAGCACGTAGTATAAATTGTCCAACTTTGTTCTTTTTCAGAATTGTTTTGCCCATTCTAGGTCCTTTGCACTGTCATATGACTTTTAAAGTCAGTATGTCAATTTCTACAGAAGAACCTGCTGGCTCCCAATTTTCGCTGGGATTGCATTGATTCTTTAAAATAATTTGGTTAATTTGGTGTGTGTGGTAGGCTAAATCATGGCCCACAAAGATACCCACTTCCATGGAACCTGTTAAAGATCTTGAGATGATGGGGTTATCCAAGTGGGGCAATAAATGCAATCAATCACAGGTTCCCTTAAAAGAGGGAGATAATATTAAGAGGAGAAGGCAGTGTGGTGGAAACAGAGACAGAGATTTGAAGATTTTATGCAGCTGGTTTTGATGATAGAGAAAGGGGCCATGAGCCAAGGGAATACAGCTCTGGAAACTGGAAAAAAACAAGTAATAGATTCTCCCATAGAGTCTCCAGAAGGAGTAGGTCCTGCTGACATCTTGATTTTAGCCCATTGAAACCCTTTTTGGACCTCTGGCCTCAGGATAATAAATGTGTGCCATTTTAAGTCACCAATTTTGTGGTAGTTTTTTACAGCACCCATAGGAAACTAATACACAGAGGATGTAAATCTTAACAGTATTGAGTGTTCTGTGAACACAGTATATGTCTCCATTTATTTAGATCTTTAATTTTTCTTGGCAGTTATGAACTGAATGTGTCCCTTCAAAAATCACAAGTTGACTCTAGTCCCCAGTGTGATGGTATTTGGAGGCAGGGCATTTGGGAGGTGATTAGGTTATGAGGGTGGAACCCTCATGGTTGGAACTAGTGCCCTTATAAAAAGAGACCAGAGAGCTAACTCACTCTCTTTTCACCATATGGAGGGTATTGAGAAGTCTGCCATCTGCCACCCAGAAGGCAGCCCTCGCCAGAACCCAGCCATGCTGGCATCCTGATCTCCGACTTCCAGCCTCTGGAACTGTGAGGAATAAATTTCTGTTGTTTATTAGCTTCCCCACAGTCCTACCAGTGTTTTGTAGGTTTCAGTATATAGGTTTTGCATATATGTTGTTACATTTATCCCTAAGTGTTTTATATTTGTGATGCTATTTTAAATGGTGGATTTTTCATAAACTTTTAATTTTTGAATAGTTATAAATTTATAGGAAAGTTGCAGTAAATGATACATATTTTTAAATTTCTGTTTCCAATTTGTGATAGCTACTATATAGAAATGCAATAATTTTTGTACGTTTACCTTGTATCCTTCAATTTTGTTAAATTCACTTACTAGATCTACTAGCTTTTTTGTAGATTACTTAGGATTTCCTACACAGAATATCATGTTGCCTATAGATAATGACAGGTTTACTTCTTTCTTTTAAAACTATATTCTTTTAATTTATTTTTATCATCTTATTGTTGTGGCTAGGACGTTTAGTACAATGTTGAATAGATGTGTTGAAGTGGACATACTTGCTGTGTTTCCTGTCTTAAGGGGAAAGTATTGAGTCTCACCATTAAGCATTATAACTGCAGGTTTTTCATAGATGCTCTTCTATTCCTAATTTGTTTAGCGCTTTTAACTTGAATGGGTAGCAAATTACGTCAAATGCTTTTTACACAACTATTGAGATGATCATATGATTTTTCTTTTTCAGCCTACTAACACCACGAAGGTTGCTAACTGATTTTCAAATGTTAATCCAAGATTGCAATCTTGCAATCCTAGCTAAACCACGCCTAGTCGTAATGTAGTATCCTTATATATTGCTGAATTCAGTTGGCTAAAATCTTTTGAGGATTTTTGCATCTCTGTTCATGAGAGATATTGGTCTGTAGTTTTCTTTCTTTGTCGGTTTTGTTATCAGGGTAATGCTGGCTTCATAAAATAAATTGGGAAATGTTCCCCCCTCATCTTTTTTGCAAGAGTTTGTGAAGAATTGGTGGTATTTCCTCATTAAATGTTTGGTAGATTTTGCCATGGCCTGACATTTTCTTTCTGAAAAAGGTTTTAACTAGAATTGCAGTTTCCATGTCTTTGTTTCAAGAAATTTCCTGGCATAAAGTTGTTTATAATATCCCCTACTTATCCCTTTAGTATTATTAGGATTTGTAGTGATATCCCTGTTTTCATTCTTGATATTAGTAATTTGAGCCTACTTTTTTTTACTGATTATTCTGGCTGTAGATTTACCAATTTTCTTACTTTCTCAAAGAAACTGCTTTTAGTTTCGTTGATTTTTTTCTCTAATCCCTTTTTACTGTATTTTATTGAGTAATGTGCTTACATTTATCATTTTCTTCTTTCCGTTTACTTTTTAAAAATTTCCTTCCGTTTCTTACATGGAGGTTCCTTACCTCCATGTTCTTTCTAGTTTCATAAGATAGAATCTTAGATTATTGACTTGATATCTTTTCTAATGTAAGTATTTGATGCTAAAATTTCCCTTAAGTACTGCTTTAGTGTATCTCACAAATTTTAGTATATTGTGTTTTTGCCTTTATTTAGTCCAACATATTTTTCAATTTTCTTCATAGTCTTTGACCTATGGATTATTTCGCAGTGTGGCATTTAATTTTCAAGTATTTTGAGAATTTTCCAGATATTTTTCTATTGTTGATTTCTAGTTTGACTCCATTGTGCTTGTTTACTTTGTATGATTTCAGTCCTTTTAAATTTGTTGAGCCTTGTGTTATGGCCCAGAATTCAGTCTATCTTGGTGAATGTTCCGTGTGTGTTTGAAAGGAATCTGTATTTTGCTTTTGTTGGGAGGAACTCATTAATATTAATTAGGTCAAGTTGGTTGATAGTGTTGCTACAATCATATATATCCTTAGTAATTTTCTGTTTATGTGTTCTATTAGTTACTAAGAAAGGAATGTTAATTTCCATTTATAACCGTTTGCTTTTTTTATTTCTCCTTTTAGATTGATCAGTACTTTCTACATGTATTATGAAACTTTGTTATTAGGCATATGACAAATTGACCCCTTTATCATTATGAACTACCTCTATTTGTCCCTGGAAATAGTCCTTGTTCAAAAATATACTGTGTCTTATGTTGTGGTAGGCAGAATGCCCCACCCTCACAAATACACAGATACCCAGGCCCTAAGCCCTGAAACCTGTGAATATGTTATTATTTTACATGGCTAAGGGGACTTTGAAGCTATATTTATTAGCATTCGTTTCTGCTGTTACCATGACAAATTACTCTCAGTTCTTTAGGTCAGAAGTCCGGGTACAGCACGACTCAGATGGGTCTTCTGCCTAGTTTCACAGGGTCAAAATCAAAGCGTCAGGAGGGCTCTATTCCTTTCTGGAGCCTCCAGGGATTAATCTGCTTTCAAGCACATTTGGGCTATTGTCAGAATTTAGTTCCTTGGGGTTGTAGGGCTAAGGTCCCGTTTACCTTGCTGGCTGTCAGCTGCGAGTTATTCTCAGCTTCTGAAGCCTGCCTGCATTCCTGGGCTCATGGTTCCTTACCTCCATGTTCAAAGCCAGAAGTAACAGGCTGAATCCTTCTCAAGTCTGGAATCTCTCTGACTTCTGCCTCATCTCTCTTCCACCACATTTCTCTGACTTACTCTTCTGCTTTCTTAAGGGCTCATGTGATTACACTGGGCACACCTGGATAATCCAGTATAATCTTCCTATTGTAAAGTTAGCTGATTAGTAACCTTAATTCCATCTGCAAAGTCCCTTCACAGTATTACTCAGATTAGTGTTTGATTGAATAATCAGGGGACAGGAATCCTGGGAAACTTCTTTAGAATTCTGCCTACCAACCACAGTTATGGACCTTAAAATAGGGAGAGTAGCCTGGCTTAACCAGGTGGACTCAGTTTCATCACATGAACTCTTAAAATCAGAGAACTTTCTCTCACTGGAAGCAGAAGCGATATGACAGAAGAAAAGTGAGAAAACATCCCAAGCATGAGAAAGATTGAATATGCTATAGCTTGTTACTGGCTTTGAGATGTAGGGGCCTATTTACAAGGACCCAAGAGAGGCCCCTACTATCTAAGATCAGCTGCTGCGTGACAGCAAGCAAAGAGACACATACCTCAGTCCTACAACCACAAGAAACTGGATTCTGCCAACAACCTGAATGAGCTTAGAAGTAGATTCTGCCAGAGTCCCCTGATAAGCATTCCACCAACAGACATCTTTATTTCAGCCTTGTGAGATTCTGAGTAGAGAAACCAACCAAGCCTGTCTGGCCTTCCGTCATATAGAACTGTGAGATAATAAATTTACGTTGTTTTAAGCTGCTAAGTTTGTGGTAATTTGTTACAGCAGCAATGGAAGACTAATCAGATGTTAATATAGTCATTCCAGCTTTCTTTTGGTTAGTGTTTATTTGGTATAACTTTCTCTTTCCTTTTGCTTTTAATCTATCTGTGTCTTTATAGATAGATAAAGTGGGATTCTTACAGACAGCATATAGTTGTCTTGCTTACTTATCCAATCTGATCATCTTTGTCTTTCAGTTGGCCATTTATATTTAATATAGTTATTGACAGGGTTGAGTTTTAACTGTTTTCTTGCTGCAGCCTGGAAACTGCCTCTGATCTGCAAACTGGGGCAATAGTAGGGTTTACCTCCTTTATTTCGTCCCTCTCACCTGTTCTCCACTGCCTGTTGTCAATGTCTGAAAACTGTTCTTTTGTAGACTGTATCAAGTTTCTTATTTAGGCGGGAAGGTAAATTATATTCCTACTATTAAGTCAAGGCTGGAAATAGAGGTCCTCAAGAGTATAATTTCTAATTATTTCAAGGACATCCTCTGTAGCAATTCCCTTTTATATGAGACGTGAGCATGTGTGTATGTGTAATTTATTCATTCATGGAAAGTATAATACATACACTAAAATGTTCATGCCATATGAATATGACAGATGGCTGCCTTTTTAGAAACAGAATCAGTAAGTGATACAACTTGACCATTTTCAGAGCATGTCAGCCTTTTCCAGTCTCTGTGTCTTGGTATAGCTAGTTCCTTCTGCCTGGAATACTTCCTCATCTCACTTGCTTTCCTGCCTGGCAGCTTCCTACTTGCCCTCTGGAACCAGCTCTAGGGTCACCACATCTCTGCTTCTGAGTGCCTCCTCAGACACAGTCTGTATTTCCTGTTCCAAGCTCTCATCACAAACATTGTGCTGTATTATATGTTTCTGTGTGGTCTTCCTTCTATGAGGAAGCCTTGGAAAGCAGGAGACTTATTTTAGTCTTTATGTTTCTTTTATTCCCAACACATTATGTCTGCCCCATAGACCTTTTCAATAAATGATTGTTGAGTTAGTGACTCCTTTTACATGCTGACAAATGTGGCTCTTATTACTCCCCATTTCAGTATCACATATTTGTAAAAGTGAATCCTTCTTAATCGTTTTACTTTTCTCCTAGTAAATTCCTCATCTATGCCTGTCTGCTGCTGTTCTCTGTGCTGCTGGCCCTTCGTTTGGATGGCATCATACAGTGGAGTTACTGGGCTGTCTTTGCTCCAATATGGCTGTGGAAGTTAATGGTCATTGTTGGAGCCTCAGTTGGAACTGGAGTCTGGGCACGAAATCCTCAATATCGGTAATACTGCTTTATACAACCCATTGGTCTCTAGCATGAGGGAGCAATATCTTGACTTTTCTCACTTTTGATGAAATAAGGACCATTTTATTTTCTACTTATCTGGGGTCTTAGAACTATAGTATAAGCTAACAGATCTCTTCTGTGTTTTTGAAAATTTAGTCTTTGGTATGTATTTTCTTACAAAAGCAGTGCCATTTGGGGGTAAGTTGCCAGCCAGCTCACAGATGCCTATATAATCCAAAATGCACCCAAAATACAGAACTGGTATGCCATACTAGACTAAGCAGCATGAAACCACCCTGTTTTTAGGAAAAGACACTCATATTATGTTTGGTCATGAAAGATCTTTCTCCAATACAGTTTTGGAACTGGGGCTCCCCTTGTCCCACCCTCCTAGTCCCAGAGCTTTAGGACTATTAGCAGTGTAGGGGAGGTGGCTTGACCAGGAGACCATGAGTCCCTGAGACAGCAGCTGGGGAATGAGGAAAGTCAAAGGTTGGATGCCGAGAAGGAAAGCAGAGCCTTTGGGGGCAGGGGAGAGGGGTACCCTTTACTGTTTCCAACTCTTGCCCTCCCTGCTCTTGGATGCCTCCGCTGGCCCAAATTCTTGGGAGTTGGCTCACG
The DNA here is from genome assembly GCF_029281585.2 of Gorilla gorilla gorilla. Lineage (NCBI taxonomy): Eukaryota > Metazoa > Chordata > Mammalia > Primates > Hominidae > Gorilla > Gorilla gorilla. Next base: position 161,435,321 of record NC_073247.2, read on the forward strand.
CCAGCATGCAGCCTGCTTGTTGCTGGGACCTGTGAGAGGCTTTCCCTTCTCTGCCACAGAGACTGTAACTACATAAAGGGAAAAAGGGGGACTTAAGACTGGGAGGCTATTATGAACCTCCACTGGGAAGATGAGGAGTATAGGAATTCCCAGAAGGCAGCTGCTCATGTGGGAAAAGTGTAAAGTTGAAACTACCGCACCTTTTTTTTTTTTTTTCTTTTTGAGACAGAGTTTAGCTCTTGTTGCCCTGGCTGGAGTGCAATGGTGTGATCTTGGCCCACTGCAGCCTCCACATCCCGGGTTCAAGTGATTCTCCTGCCTCGGCCTCCTGAGTAGCTGGGATTACAGGCACCTGCCACCATGCCCAGCTAATTTTTTGTATTTTTAGTAGAGATAGGGTTTCACCATGCCAGGCTAGTTTTGAACTCCTGACATCAGGTGATCCACCCGCCTTGGCCTCCCGAAGTGCTGGGATTACAGGTGTGAGCCACCACGTCCAGCCACTACATCAACTTTTTAAATTTTTGTTTACTAAATATGAAAATGATTCAGATTGTGTAAATTACATATCACATACATGTCTAAGAACTGTAAAACAGTTACACAGAGAGCCTTGGCAGGTGAGAGACATTCATGTATAGCTGTTTCAGAGTTCTTAGATTTTTTTTGAAAGATTGATGACCTGTGTGGCTGTATGGGTTTTATTTTTTATGAGATATTTTCAGATATCTAATATTAAATGCTTCTCAAAGAATGCAAAGTTAAATAAACATTTAGGTTCTACTAATTGATATTTAGAATATATTCAAACTTCTCTTTGTTGGTCTTATTTAAGATGCTTTGAGCAAGGAAAGGAATTGTGTATGTGGGGTTGAATGTAAGGAATGTACAGGCGTGGTCATTCTCATGTTAACATTAACCAGTGGAACATGGTTGGATCCTACAGGAATAGCCTCTGATAGCATTTTCTCTATGATCTAACTTCCGGTGTATTTGTCACCCACAATACATGTATATCATAAATGTTCATCTGTATTTTGAATAAACATTGTAGGCCTTTCAGATGCATTATAGAGCCTTTTCCTGATTAGCGGCCTTACCATTGCTCAACTGAAGATCTGTTAAGGTTATTGTGCATGATACTTAGCTAATTAAACTGATTTTGTTTGAGAACAGTTTTAACTCTTGTTCTTCTTTCTCTTTCATCTGCAGGTGTTAATTTGTCTTAATGGAATAGAAAGGAAAATGAAAATCATTTATACGTTTTATTTGCATTTAAAAATAGCACCTAACAATAGTTACTACTATCTTGAAATATAACTGGCACTTGTTCATAGAACTAGAGTTATTTTTATAATATTGTGTGAAGGGTGGTTTACATGGTTTCTTGAAAAATGAGGATCATGAGACTTAAGGGGTATTTGCCTGGTTTTAGCAGCAGAAGCAAATCAGCTTGAATAATCTTGGAAGTAACTCTTGTTGTTGAATTTAAAGATGTGAACAGAAGTGTTTATGTACATTGTCAGGGAAATAAGAACTGGCTATTACTTTTGAGAATATCCTTATACAGTTAAAACATTAAATTCTGGTTTGGTTGTAATGTTCATTTTGTATTATGTAGTAGTTCTTCGATGTTTCAGAGATTGCCTACCAAAGCTTAGGTTTAAGTTAGCTTTCTACCTGATTTCCCTTTGCTTTTGTCAAATTTTCAAGTAAAATTCAAAGTATAAATATAAGTTGGTATTTGCCCTGAACTGCTTGCTTATAGTGGAGATTCTGAACTGAGGGTGTTTTCTTCTTCTCTCCCTTTTTTAGAGCAGAAGGAGAAACGTGTGTGGAGTTTAAAGCCATGTTGATTGCAGTGGGCATCCACTTGCTCTTGTTGATGTTTGAAGTTCTGGTCTGTGACAGAATCGAGAGAGGAAGCCATTTCTGGCTCCTGGTCTTCATGCCGCTGTTCTTTGTTTCCCCGGTGTCTGTTGCAGCTTGCGTTTGGGGCTTTCGACATGACAGGTCACTAGAGGTGAGATTTCATATATTTAAGAATGTTTTCCACTTTGGGAGGTCAAGGCAGGTGGATCACTTGAGGTCAGGAGTTTGAGACCAGCCTGGCCAACATGGTGAAACCCCATCTGTACTAATTATACAAAAATTAGCCGGGCGTGGTGGCACGCGCCAGTAATCCCAGCTTCTCCGGAGGCTGAGGCGGGAGAATCTCTTGAACCCAGGAGGCGGAGGTTGCAGTGAGCCAAGATTGAACCATTGCACTCCAGCCTGGGTGACAGAATGAAACTCCGTCTTAAAAAAAAAAAAAAAAGAATGTTTCAAAAGTAAAATATTTTGCTCAGTTATTCAGATGTCAATTTCTTACCCTTTGTTAGGAAGAGCTTGATCATTACCAACTCTACATCATGAGACAACAAGGCAACAAAAGATGATGGAAATAACAATTTTTCTTTCTTCACTTAGAACACTAGCTTTTCACCCAGGACATCAGCCTTCTCCCAGCTTCACATCCTGTATCAATCAGACAGAAACAGAACTGATAGGTTAGATACAGATATATGTATAAAGAGAGTTAAGGAACTGGCTCACATTACTGTGGGGCTGGCAAGTCTGAAATCTCCAGGGCAGGTGAACAGTCTGGAGACCTAGGAGGAGTTGACACTGCAGTCCTGGCACAGAATTTTTTCCTCTCCAGGAAACCACAGTTTTTGCTTTTAAGGCCTTCACCTGATTGCATGAGGCCCACCCATGCTATGGAGGGTAGTCTCCTTTATTCAAAGTCAGTACCTTCACTGCAACAGCAAGCTTAGTGTTTGATTAAATAACTGGGTACTATAGCCCAGCCAAGTTGACACTCAAAACTGACCATCTCCCCACCTCAGACCCCATGATTTAGCACCTCCCCTGCTGTCTGGTTAGCTTATCCTGATGTGCCCCTGTGTTTGTTTATTCATTCAATAAACATTTATCAAGTATTTACTAGATGCCAAGCCCTTTTTCCCTAAGCATAGAGGATATGCAGATGAATAAAATACCAGGACTAGTAATAATAGTAATGAAAATAATTGCAGATAACGTTTATTGAGCACTTACTGTGTGCCAGGCATTGTGCGAGGCACATTACATATGGTAGTTTTCTTGCTAACTCTGTGAGGTAGGTCCAGAGAAGATAAGTCATTTGTTCATGGCCACATGTGAAGGGGCAGGACCAGGATTCCATTTGAGTCAGCCTGACTCTAAAGCCCGGGCACATAACTACATAACTGCACAGAAGCTGAGGGCCCAAAGCTGAATACTGATGGGTTGAGGGGAGAACTAGAGGCTGTAGATGCCTGGTTTTGAGCCGTGTGGATAAAGAGTGAAGGGAGAAGACTGCAGTTGGCTTAGGAAGTAAACATAGCAGCTGTAGGGTGGGTCAGGCATATAAGCCTGGACCCCAGGTATGGGCGTGAGGGGAAGGTATGTAGACAGAGGGACGGTGATGGAGCAAGGCCCTGTGGGACTCAGGGAGAATGGGACCCGGAGCACCAGGAAGGGTTTGGCCTTGAACAAGGGGAGCTATTCCCTGATTTTCGTGCTGGTGGAAAGGCCACAGCATGGGTATAGTGGTAGGTAGGAGTGAGCCGTGGAGGGAGAGTATCTGATGGTCCACTTTCACCTTCCCTACAATTCCCAGTTTATATCAGGGACTTGAGCATCCATGGATTTTGGTATCCACAGGGGGTCCTGGAACCAATCCCCCACAGATACCGAGGGACAACTATACAAGGGCTAGGACTGCATTGGGCCTGAATTACAGAAAATAAGTCTTTCATATATTCACGATCTAGGCATTCCTGCCCTTGGAAGAAGCAACATACCAGGAGCTGAGCTCCCTCCTCCTGTGATGCAAGAACAGTACCTATGTTGGTGAGGGGGTGGTCTGGAGTAGGCTCATATAGAGATGGGAAGGAGGAGTTGAGGGTCTGCCAGGAAGCCCTGTGTTGGGAGGGAAGGGATGGCATTTTTGGGACACATTGAAGCCTAGAGGCAGGAAACACTCCATCAGCTGAGTGTGTGGCGATTCAGATCCGACGGGAGCACAAGGTGGAAAGGAAGGAACTGTGGGAGTTGAGAAGAGAGGGAGCCTCTACAGAGGGATTGGGGCAAATAGGGGCCACATCCTCTGCCCGCAGAGCATGTGCTGAAGTGCCCCAGGCACCCCAGTGCACTCACAGGGCACCAGGGGATAGTGGACATTTTGAGGAAAACAGTAATACCTGACATTTGTTGGGACACCATACAAACTACTAGCTTGAAATAGTTTACAGGTTTATTTTTAGGCCACACTGCATTCCTTTCAGTGACGTCGTATCTTTAAGAAGCTGGGTTTTCAGCAGTTGCTGTGAAAACAAAAAAGGCTAATGCTGTGTGAAAATCCAGGTGAGGAACAGGTAACGAGTGGGAGCACCTTGTCTGATTCCAAGGCGTGGGAAATGGTGAGCTACCTGACAGGCACACGCATCCCACTGGGAATTAGTTTTGGTTATTTAAGAATAATATTAACATTTTTCTTTAGATTTATATGAATTATTTTTTCTAGTGGCTACTTAGAAATACTTACTAAGTTAGACGTAATTACTTAAATCCGTGCAACTGTTGGCATTCCCAGCCACATTAGGGATTTCTTTTGGCCTAGAGGTCTATGGAGGAATTACTAAATTCCCCATGTACCTATGTACTGAGAACTTTTGGGAAGCTCTGGGCCTGGTCCCAGATTTCAATTTTGTGGGCAAGAATGTACTTTACCAGAGTGAGGAGCAGCCTGCAGGGCATTTGGGCTGGAGGCGGGAGGTTAGTAAGGGGTTGCTGAAGTGGTAGGCGGATGGTGCGGAAGAAGGCCTCACTAGGCAGTCATCATCAGGATAGGAATTGGGCACGGGATTCAGGAGAAATCTGGACTTTACAGCGGACAGGATGTGGTGACTGAATGCGACAGTGTGGGAAAAAGAATGCAGGGTGATTCCCGGGCTCATGGCTTGAGAAATGACACCACTGTTGTGCCTCCAAGTGACATGGGAGGCCATAGAAAGTGACATGGGAGGCCATAGAAAGTGACATGGGAGGCCATAGAAAGTGACATGGGAGGCTATAGAAAGTGACATGGGAGGCCATAGAAAGTGACATGGGAGGCCATAGAAAGTGACATGGGAGGCCACAGAAAGTGACATGGGAGGCCACAGAAAGTGACATGGGAGGCTATAGAAAGTGACATGGGAGGCTACAGAAAGAGGAGATACAAGGTTCTAAGTGCAGGTGATAATGATCTCTATTTGGGACTGGCTTCATTTGAGGTGCCTTTAGGAGAGCCGAGTGGCCTATGCACAGCTGGGTCTGCTATGCAGCAGGAAGGCTAAGTTGGAGACAGATGTGAGAACTAACCACTAAGGAGGTAATAATGCAGACCAAGGGTCTGGTTGAAATTTCTTCTCCCCCAGTCCAGGGTGCAGCGGGTGAGTGAAAATATGTGTGTTTGTGTGTCTGTCTTCCTAGTCGGGAGAGAAGACAGTTTGTGGCTCTGCGGAGCATCACCATTTAAGGAGGGGGAAAAGGAGACAGAAGGAATTACCAGAGCACTCCAGAGGGCTCCAAGACTGTATGGTGGGATCCTAGAAGGCCAGGAGGAGGGGAGCAAACAGGAAAGAGTCATCCACAGTATCAGTAGGATGCCAGTTGAAGTGTTTTTGCTGCCTCCCGGTTATCGGTGACTTTGATGAAAGCTGTCTTCTGGTGGTCGTGGGGGTGGAGGTCAGATCACAAGGAAGCTGGGAATGGTAGATGAGATGGTAGGGGCTTGCATATTCATTACTGTCTCACAGAGAGAAACCTGAGGCTAAGAGCGGTCTTGGATCAAAGGGTGGGGTGGGTTTATCTGGTTTCGGGGCTTTTGTTTTTAATGAGAAGGAGTTTTTGTTTCTGTGCTGCTAGGAGGGATCAATGGAATAGGTGGGGTTAAAGATACAGTAAGGAATCTATAATTGATGGCTTGATGTGACAAGGTCCTCAAGGAGCCTGAAAGGAAGGGGTGGGATCCAAGGGCAAATCCGAGGTATGAGAAGAAGGATGCACAAGGATGGTTTCGAGTAGACAGTATTGTTGGTAGGGATATGAAGGAAGCTTAGTGGTCTATTGCAGCTGGCCTGTGTTCCCAGTGAACCTGGAAACAAGGTTCTCATCTGTGCTCAGGCCTCAGGCCAGAAAGGGCAAGGCAGCAGAGGGGCAAGACAGCAGAGGGGCAAGGCAGCAGAGGGGCAAGGCTGCAGAGGGGCAAGGTAGCAGAGGGGCAAGACAGCAGAGGGGCAAGGTAGCAGAGGGGCAAGACAGCAGAGGGGCAAGGCAGCAGAGGGGCAAGGCAGCAGAGGGGCAAGGCAGCAGAGGGGCAAGGCAGCAGGCTGAGCCCTATTTTCCCTTGCCGTAATACTGCTGTGCCCCTCTGGTACCGAAAATCAGGAGTTTCCAGTGCAATATAATATTATACAAGTTATACTGTATTATAATGTGTATTGTCTTTTAGTGTGTTAACCAAATTACTGCAGTATTAAATGCAAATTATACTTTGTTTAACTGATTCTTCTCTTCATTTTTAGTTAGAAATCCTGTGTTCTGTCAACATTCTCCAGTTTATATTCATTGCCTTAAGATTGGACAAGATCATCCACTGGCCCTGGCTTGTATGTAACTTTTAAAATCCTTAAATAAACTTCTTTTTTATTATAAAAGTAATTCATATTCACTGTACAAAGCTTGGAAAAGACGGACAAGCAGAAGTAATAGCCTAATAGTCACCCATAATCCCACCATGGGGAGATAACTTGGTTAGTGTTTTTATGTCTGTGTTTTATACAAACAGTTTGGATATAACTGTGTGCACCATTTTGTATCCTGATTTTTTTGTTTTAATGTTGTATCATAAACATTTTATCATGTTAATAAAAGGTCTTTATAAACATGACTTCTAAAGTTTAATTGATACAAAATATTCTTCAAGTGCATGTATCAGACCATCCTCTTATTTCTAAAATATGGTATTTCCATTGTTGCCAGTGTTGAATGATTTTAAATCATACTGCAGTATATATGTTTATGCATTAAAATGTTTGCCTTTTGTTTTTTGGTTGTTTTCTTAGGAAATAGTCCAGAAATAGTGTTACTGAGCTAGAGGTTGGGAACTATTTGAGATTCCTATATACGTATACTGCACTGCCAACTTGCTTTTCCAAAAGCCATACCTGGCCAGGCGCAGTGGCTTACACTTACAGTCCCAGCACTTTGGGAGGCCGAGGTGAGCTGATCACTTGAGCTCAGGAGTTCGAGACCAACCTGTGCAATGTAGCAAGACCCTGTCTCAAAAGAAAAAAAAAAAAGCCATACCCATTTACACTCTTGCTGGTGGTGGCATCTGTGTCATGCTTCTAAACTGTGACTTCAGTTACTGGGCATTTGGTTGAAATTAACCGTGAATAAATGGGTAGATGGATACAGAGATAGAAAGATAAGTGGCAAGGTAGAAATTAGAGAACACAGTATAGTTTCCACTATTAAATGCATGGAAAAAAGATGGAGACTAAAGGCAGAAGAGTTCCATTGCCACTGGGAGGTAAGGTCATGCTAGTGTTTTTGTTCGGTTTTATTTTCTCTGTTGTTTGATGTAAAATTTGCATACAATATATTTTATGCATTAAATATAGTTACCCTTAAAAAGTGAAAAGTATAATAAAGAATTGGGAGCAGAGAAGAAATGAAGGGAACCTAAGTATACTCCATATTTAAAGATGGGAATAATCACTTCTGCCCAAAGTCTTTGATAAAACATTCATAATAAAAAATATTCAGTCACTCATCCTACAACTTCACAGTGCTGTATCTGGAGAATGGTCATTGGGTTCAAAACTGTTTCTGTTGTGACGTGAAGGAAACATATCTAAACAAGACCAAATTTTTTCATATAAGATACTGTCAGGGGAAAAAAAAAGATTAGTAATTTTGAGAGCTTTCCACAAATGAGAAGAAAGATTTTTTCTGCCCTTCATCCTCTGTAGATCCCAGTTGATGAAGCAGTCTGAGTACATGTTTCCCATAGTGAGCAAAAGAAAACAAGGAAGGCTATTGAGATCTAACATTCCACCCATGAAGGGAACTTCAGTAAAAAGGAGAATCTCATCACAGAATGGGGAAGGGGGAAGAAAGGCTGTGCATAGACTCTGCAGAAAAACCTACAATCAAGAACTGGTCAGGAGAAGTAAAATCTGTATGCCAACTCAAATCATAGATCTAAAAGAAAATGTAAAACTATAGATCTGTTAGGAAATAACATAGGACAGAATCTTTGGGGTTTGCAATTAGGCAAAGAGTACTTAGAAATGGCATTGTTAATATGGTCCATATGAGAGAGAAATCATAAATTTGGACTTCCTCAAAATTAAAATGAAATGAAGACAGGCCACAGACTGGGAGAAAATATTTGCAAAGCACACATCAAAACACTGACTTGCACCCACAACATACAGAGAACTCTTAAAAACTCAAAACTGCAAAAAGAAACACCTAAAAATTGGCAAAAGAGTTGACAATTTGCGAAGGGGATATACACATGGCGAAAAAGCACAGGAAAAGATGTTCAACGCCATTACAGGTTAGGGAAGACAAACTACAACCAGGATGAGGGCCCGAAACACATGGCTTCAGAATGGTGAAACTCAGCAACACTGACAAGGCCACGTGCCTGGGAGGATGCAGAGGAACTGGGACACTCCAGTGTTACTGGCGGGAAGGCAGGTGCTACCGGCACTGTAGAAAATGGTTTGGCCATCTCCGATGCAGTTAAAAGCGCACTTACCGTGGGACTTGGCTGCCCCACTCCTGGGTATAAGATTTACCCCCAGAGAAGTGAAGGCGCGCAGCCTTGTAGAAACCCACACACCAGTGTTTGTAGCAGTCTTGTTTGCATTTTGGATAGCGGCCTTGTTTGGTTTTCACAAACCACCCTCAGCGGACAGTCAGATAAACTGTAGGCATCCATACAATGGAATACCACTCAGAACTGAGAGGGAACGACCTGTGGATACAGGGATGGAACAACTTGGATGAATCTCATTAGAGACATTATGTGGATGGCGGGAAGCCAGTCTCAACAGGTTACTTGTCTCGCGATGCCATCTACATAAAGTTCCAGCAGAGACAAAAGTACAGTGACGGAGAACAGATCAGTGTTTGCCGGGGCTAATGGTGGGGACAGTGTGATAGTGAAGGGACAGCACGGAGAGTTTTGCAGGGTGACAGACCTCTTCTGCATCCTGCCTACGGCTGTGCGAATCTACACTTGTGTGAAGACTCAGGGAACTCACACCAAAGGAAGACGGTCACTTTTCCTACTGTATGATAGATGAGTAATAAAAAGGGAGAACGGAGGAGTGTCGTCCCAGGAGGCAGGGCAGGAGGGCGAAGACGTGTCACAGGGGAGCCTGGCCAAGTGGCGCCCCCGGAACTCATCCTCTGGGCTTGTGTGTGGATGAGACAAGGTCTACCTGGTACGACAGGGACATACTGGGAATGCGCCCTTGCCGTGGAGGCGGGGACCCGGCAGAGCTACGTATCCAGCATCAACCCGCCAAGTTCACTAACTTGGTAGGGGTGAGGTTAGGGATCTTTAGGAGCCCAGGCAGCCAGACTTTCTGGGGAGCCCATTCCCATTTGTGTTGCCAAAGTACCCCCAGCAGGTTGTGGGAATGTTGCCTGTGAAGAGAGTCTGTTGGGGTGAGATCTTGTGTGTGTGCACAGGGTGACAGTTGTGTCCCATTTCCCGGGAAGCTGTGATGGCAGCAGAACCTAGAGGAGCCTGAGAGAGTGTGGGAGAGTGGGCCTCTGGAAGAGTAGAGGCTGCGGAGCCAGGTGCAGGGCTGTCTGTCACCCAAAGGAAGAGGGACTGATGACTCACTGAGCGTGTGTGTCCCCTGGTGGCAGCAGGCCCCATAGTGAACATACCATACCTTTTCTGTCCTGAGCGATGCTCCCAGCAGTCCTGGGAGATGGAGCGGTCCTTATTCGTCTCACGGGAAGGACCGCCTTAACTGGACAGACACAGCAAGGTGCTAAAGATGCCTTCCATCAGAGGCCAGGTTGGAAGCTCTAAAGAGACTTCTCTTGCTGTTCTCTCACCCACCCCCAGGTTGTGTGTGTCCCGCTGTGGATTCTCATGTCCTTTCTGTGCCTGGTGGTCCTCTACTACATTGTGTGGTCCGTCTTGTTCTTGCGCTCTATGGATGTGATTGCGGAGCAGCGCAGGACACACATAACCATGGCCCTGAGCTGGATGACCATCGTCGTGCCCCTTCTTACATTTGAGGTAAGCGTTCCACGGGAAGCCTCTTCAGCCCCTGAAGCTTGCGCTTCCCCTGACAGGATTCTGCACCCCTAGAAAGGCAGCCTCTGTCCCTCGAGCTCACAGTGAGCCCACTCTAGGAGAGGGGAGAGAACACAGCCGTCTCCGAGAGGGAGCTTCGGTGAAAGGAGAGCATCCTTCCTTTCTCTTGGGGGCAGAATGTGGGGCTGGCAGGGAGAAGAGTGCACCTTTTTAGCCATGGTGCCTCTGTATGGCTCCAGTTTCCACTCTCGGAAAAGCAGAGTTGGATGTCAGATTTGTGTATTGGAGTCACGTGGAGAATTCTAGAATGGGAGCTGTTGACTCCTTAGAACAAACACCGGGAGGAGTTTGCCATAAAACTGCTGGCACTGGGAACTTTTCAAGTGGATAGGCTATTGCCGAGCTCTGAAGAGGGACATGAAAGCTCATTTTGAGCTTTCCCCAGGGATAGGTGGTTTCCTGCCTTTTTCTGGCGGTGCTGATGTTGCCTCTTGTGGGAGCTCACGCGGGGGTGGGGTGGTGGGGAGGAACTGCCTAATCAAGTCTGGCTTCCGCCTCTGCCCATTTTCGGTGCTGGCATCAACCGGGACTATGTCTCTTTCTTTAGATTCTGCTGGTTCACAAACTGGATGGCCACAACGCCTTCTCCTGCATCCCGATCTTTGTCCCCCTCTGGCTCTCGTTGATCACGCTGATGGCAACCACATTTGGACAGAAGGGAGGAAACCACTGTATGTACTCAGCATTTCAGAAGTCCTTGGTGTGTGTCTGGGGTGGGACCAGGGGGTGGGGGGGCGGATAGAAGTCTAGGAAGGGATGAGTCCCCGAGGGCCCCAATTTAGAAGCTTGTGTGGGAAAGTGAGGGCTGAGGAAATTCTGGGACCTTCTAAGGGAAGGGCATGCCGTAACTCTGGTGTTCTGCTGGCCTGCACCGGGACTTTTCTCGCAGTGCACGCTGCCATTTGAGGTAGAACCAGACACGGCAGGCAACCTCTCAGAGATCCCGTTCCCTCCTCTGCAAAATGGGGATCAAGACAGATTCTTCCCAGGCCCGGGAGGGTTTGATGGGAAATCCACATCTCCCACCCAAACCTGGGATTCATCCTAGGTCCCTGTTGGCCCCTCTGCCTCCCCCATATCCTTGCTGCCATCACCCGAGTCTTGCCTGTCTTGCCTTGCTAACACTCTATTCCCCTCCACCTGCTTGCTGAGGCAGACACTTCCAAAATGATCTCTGCAGAGGGTGCCTTCCTGGCAAGGCTGTGAGCTCCATGGCATGGAAGCCCAGAGCATTGCCCTTCGGAAAGCCAGTGGGTTTGGGGGCAGGGCCTCACTGCAGCCCAGCAGCCCAGGCTATGCTTGCTGTTTGTGTCTCTGCCCCCCCGGGAGCAGGGAGGGCTTGCACCGAGCTGACACTCCAGTAGCCTACAGAGAGGAATAGTGGGACTGGGAAAGTGGCTTTAAGGTGGCTCCATGAGTTCAGGCCCCCTCCTGGCCAGGACCCACGCATGACTACCGCCCTCGCGGATTCCAGAGGGTGACAGAAATCTTGTTCTTGGGTGGCACTGTCATCCATGAGTTTATCCTGGCTGGAGAAGATTAGCGGAAGACACCGTAATCTGCGCACCACAGATATTTTGAGACTCACTGGAGCAGTAGTTCTCAAACTTGGGCATCCAGCAGAATCCCAAAAGGGCCAGGAAAAGGGGACCGCTGGAGCCCACCCTAGCCCGACTCAGTTTCTGGAGGTCTGGGCTGGGGCCCGAGAATGGCATCCCTAACTAGGCCCCGTGGACGCTGTCCCTGCCGGTCCGGGAACCCCACTCCGAGCAGCACAGAGCTAGCATTTGCACTTCTTCCCCATTTTGGGTACTCAAGCCCTGTTCAGGCTTTGTGACTCAGGAGTCTGGATAAAGTATGTTATGACATTGTAGGAGTGAAACTTCTTGTTATGGAAAGAAAGTTAACAGGAAGGTCGGTTGAGCCTCGTGTGTGAAATAAAAAATTCTTATTTTTCAGGGTGGTTTGGTATCCGCAAAGATTTCTGTCAGTTTCTGCTTGAAATCTTCCCATTTCTACGAGAATATGGAAACATTTCCTATGATCTCCATCACGAAGATAATGAAGAAACCGAAGAGACCCCAGTTCCGGAGCCTCCTAAAATCGCACCCATGTTTCGAAAGAAGGCCAGGGTGGTCATTACCCAGAGCCCTGGGAAGTATGTGCTCCCACCTCCCAAATTAAATATCGAAATGCCAGATTAGATGCCACTTCCGGGGACAGAGCTTAAGTGGACTGGGACGCACTCTCTCCGCCTTCCTCTGCCCCCTCGTTCACCCCGCAGACCAGAACCAGTACTGGAGCTGGGTCTCCAGGTACGTCCATCTCATGCCTTGTTTGCATCCAGCCCCTATCAGCCACTCACCACGACGGGACGCGGAAGTGGCAGGTGACGGGGGTGTGTGCCAGCAGATGCGGATGCCAGGAAGAGTGTGAGAACGGGTGGGATTTCCATCTGTCTGGGAGGGGCTCCAGGTACCCCTCTTCCCCGTCAGACCCACTGGGAGATGGCTGCTTGCCAGGCCCCCAGAAGGAACATCTGTCTATACGGTGCTGAAATCCCAATCAAAAGTATTGTTTAGAAATGTATTTCTCCACAGGGCTGACCTCCTGCAGCTCGCTCAGCACTCCCAGGTCCTCAGCACTCCCAGGTCGTGGCTGGGGCAGTCAGTAGGAACTGTAACTATGCCTCCGATGCACCACGTGTTTAGACACAGCACAGTCCTTTTTTCTGTTCCTACTGTGGAAGTAGTTTCTCTTTGGGCATGCTGACAGCAGTTTTTCATAGCCTCACGGATGAGCCCTTTCTATGGGAGTGACTCCATGCTTGTATACAGAGTATTTATACAAATGTTTTAGCATCTTCATATGCGGTGTTAACCCCTAGTTCTGTACAGCATATTCTGTTCAAGTATTTTTTTACAAGCTTGTGCTGTAGGCACATGCCTTCTGCTGCAGAAGTGGACGCCTGTGGCACACTCCCCCCCCCCCCCCGTGGGGTGCCACGCCTTCATGGGACATTGCCACTTCTGCCCTGGAACTCGTGCAGGTACGTAGTAGCTGCTACTGCCAGAACGGCAACACCAAGCAAGAGATGGTCCATGCTTTTCTGACGTTCTCAGAATAGTGGCTAGCTTCAAACCTGACAAGCGCTGCTTGAAGCTGGAACACTAGAGAATGTTGCTGAGAGCAGAAACGGCCACGCGGGTCACGACTGTGCGTGGGAAAGTCTCAAGCTTCCCTCCTGCCAGCAACAAGAAGGCTTTGGAGTAGGCACGATGTTTTCACGTGTGCGTGCTGTTTCTCCAAGCACTGCAGGTTCCGCCGTGTGTCAGAGGCTGCAAGTTTAACATCCTCCTGCCTGAAAACAAATACGTCCTTTGCTGAAAAGAGGGTAAAAAAAGAGCTTTGATCTTCTCAGCCAGGAGAAGAGTGTGGTGTTTTCACGCGGGCAACTGCTCGCCGGCCTACATGGGGTTAATTCAAGTCTGCTGCGAACACGACTCCGCCCCTGGCACTGGCCTCCAGCAAGCCCTGTTCTCTTTGGGGTACAGGGGAACGGGATGGTTTAGCCTTTCCTGCTCAGTGTGTAAAAAATGTAGCTAAAGCCACTATTTTTGCTCTCTTAAGCTGTTCAATAAAGCGGTTCCTCATTTTACACGTGCATGATGTGTATCTTATTTGCTGGATGGCCCAGGAAACTGGAATGGTCCTCTCAGCCAGCCTCAGAGGAAAGAAATCTCTAGCTGGCACAGGCAGCCAGTGAGTGAGGCTGGCGGCTGCAGGGGCACAGCCTTTAGAATGAGTCCTTCAGTGCACAGGTCCCAGGGTATACGGGGTAGTGGGAGGAAGGAGGGGACGCCTCGCAGATGCCACTGTTGGCTGGGCTACACCGTGCCACGCTTGTTACTGCTTAGGAGGCTTTCTGGAGTGTTCCTTGGGTGCTACGACAATCTGCAGCAGACACTGTCCTTTTACCGCTCCTGGTCCTCGTTTGCTCCCCAGTGATGTCAACAGCTGAGGACTGCTCACGCTGCAACAAAAGGCTCTGCAGTTGCTGTCTAGCTCGCCCTAGCCGTCTCTAGAGTTCTGCCTGAACTGAAACTCAAGTGGGGTTCAGCTCATGACTTGTGGCAATTGACCAGGAAATTCACCAGTTGCTGTGGCTGGAAGGATTTTCAGTCCTGTGGGTTGTAACCAGAGGCCACAGGTGGATTCTGCCTTAGGCTCATGAGATTTCTGACTTGCTGTTCAAGAAAATGCCTTGTGAAGTGACAACAGTAGCTCTGACCCAACTGCCGGTGCCTCGCTAGTTCCTATACGTCCCACTGGATCCTCACAGCCCCGGGAAGCAGGTGCTACTACTCTTATCCCCGGGAGGAGACAGAGGCCGAGAGAGGTTAAGTGACGTGCCCAAGTCGCACAGCTCGGCAGCGGCCGGGTTGAGCATCAGCAGTCTGTTTGCAGACCCCTCACTGTCACCCCCTGAGCCAGTGCGTCTTGGGCCCTGCGGTCAGGATGTCTCAAGCGTGGAGGCATCACCGGTTCGTGGCAGTCTCTGGAAGGTCACTGAGCTCTGTGCCCAGAATCGAGTCGGGGAAGTCTGTGCAGAGGTGGCCCTGTGTGTGGGGACAGTGTGTGACACAGACACTGCTTTGGATGGACACCTCTCCCGTGACCTCCTAGCATCCAATCCCAAAGGAACAACTGTTGCAGAGATGGACCGCTGGACACAAACCCACGTGCGTTTCTCTGGAGACACTGGCCAAGGAAAACAAAACATGCTCGAAGGCCAACAGCTGTATGCCCCACCGCGATGTGACCGCAGAGACCCGGGGTGTAGAAGGGTCTCTGCCTGGTGGGGGGACACGTGCAGGCCGAGGAGAGGCAGGAAGGAGGCTGCCTCCGACTCCCCCTGGACTGCATGGCGACGGCATGTGGTGGGGCAGTCAGCTAAGCCATTTGCCTAAGTGGCTGTCGGGCATCTGCGTGCTGGGGACCGACAGTGTGGGTGTGTTAGGATCTTTATGGAGCACATTGCTGCCTCTGGCTAGGACAGGGTGGAAAGGGTGGCGTGGCTACAGCCTGACCCATGGGCACCGTCCTACCCTTTGTTCTGTGCTTCCGAGTGTCAGTCATGTGCTGGGGTCTGTGGGCCCATGACTCAGACGGTGAGCTCTGACCTTCCTGAGCCAGGGCTTTGCTGTAGTTGTGCCTGGCTCAGGAGCTCTAGGACAAGGGGACCGCTCCAGGTCTGCATCTACGGTGTGGCAGGGCCCCTCGGCACTCTTGTGCACTAGTGTCATCTTTCCCATTGAAATGACTGTGAGGACCAGAATGTGCACATGCAGATGGGCAGCTACTTGTCTGCCTTGGCCCTTTATTACATAACTTGCTGGGGGTGTGGAGATGCCACCCCCCCCCCGCAGTCAGAGCCCCTTTATGATGTCATGGGGCTGGTTACATGACTGCCAAGGAGTGCTGCTGGCCACACTGCACTAGCAAGTTTGCCAGATGGAGGACAAGCCATCATTGAGTATGGCTCGCTGTGAAGAAAGAAATTCGAGAGGACAGGATCATGGCTTGGAAAGGGTGCCTTTTCCTCCCCAATTGCACTCAGAGACCTACCTTCACCCAGCAGATCCTTCCCCTGCCTGGGACGACCCGGGGTCCACTGGGAGCCCTAACTTCAGGCTGCTGACAGAAGAAATCGCTTTCCAACCTCTGGCCGAGGAGGCTTCGTTCAGAAGGCCACACCCTGACGGTGACGTCCCGCCCCAGGGAGAAGATAATCTCCTCTCCCTCCCCTTTCTGCAGAAACTGTGGAGACTGGCCAGCAGCAACCAGTTTTCATCCATCTGGTGGGATGACAGTGGGGCTTGTATAGTGATCAATCAAAAACTCTTTGAAAAGGAGATTCTCAAAAGGGACGTCGCACACAAAGTGTTTGCCACAACTTCGATAAAGAGCTTCTTCCGCCAGCTAAACTTGTATGGCTTCCGAAAACGGCATCAATGCACTTTCAGGACCTTCACCCGCATTTTCTCCGCAAAAAGGCTGGTCTCCATCTTGAATAAGGTAATGAACGACAAGCCTCTGGAGGGGTTAAGTCGGTGGGCTCTGGGGCCTGGTCGGGTGGAAGTCCCAGGACTGCCTCCTGGGAAGTGGGTGACCTCAGGCAGGGTGTGGGGCCATCGCTGTGGGCCTGTGTCCCCCTCTGGGTGGAGATGACATGAACTAAGAGTGAATGTGGGGAGAGGGCTGAGGATGGTGCGGGCCCCTCTCGAGTGTGTAAAATATCACAGGTGCTAAGTAGCCGTATCTGCGTGTCGTCCTCCCCGGGGCCAGCCATGTCGTCTGGCGGTTGCTGTGTCCCCCTGACTCCATAGCACATTACCCTGTGAGGTGAGCAGGCCAGGGGAGTCTGGTATTTGTACCACTGTCACCCTAGCTGGTGTCTGGAGAGGTGCTCAAGGGGAAGCACTGAAGGGCGCCTGGCGCAGGAGGTGCAGATGCTCCTGCTGCCCTTGGTAGGTGGGCCCCTGGTGTGGAAGAGCCAGTGCCCAGGGCCTCCAACCCAGCCGGGGTGCATTCTGTTGCCAGCTGACACTGCATGGGGGAGGCCCAGAATCTTCTTCCCTCCTGGTCTGCAACTTCAAAGACCGTTTCTGCCGGCCATGGACACCCTAATCTGCCATTTTGAGGCTTTTTCCAAGACGGAAAGGCCCGCCACAACTTGGTAAACCTTGACGATGTGAACGCCAGTCCCCAGCTTCCTTTGGGGACTGGGACCTTTTCCAGAAAGGCCTCCTGGGCCTTTCACAGTAGAGTTCTCTTGCACAGGGGCGTAGATGGTTGGTAGTTGTAGTCCATCCTTGTGACTTGCAGTTTCCTTTTGTTTATTTAAACTTTGACTTATAGTTAGAGTTCTACTGCCATCCTTACTTTCAAAGAGACTCCCCTCACCTCCTCGTGAGGATGAAGAGAAGAGTGGGTGTCAAGTCTGCACCAACACATCAGGAGGAGGACAAGCCAGAAGCTGCTGGATCCTGTCTGGCACCAGCAGACACTGAGCAACAAGATCACATGTCTCCGAATGAGAATGACCAGGTCACACCGCAACACCGGGAACCGGCAGGTCCCAACACCCAAATCAGGAGTGGCTCTGCTCCACCAGCAACTCCTGTGATGGTGCCCGATCCCGCCGTGGCGAGTGACAACGCTCCAGTGACCCAGCCGGCCGGCAGGTGGTCAGAGGGCAGCCAGGCTCACGTCACTCCGGTGGCCGCTGTCCCTGGGCCTGCAGCGCTGCCCTTCCTCTATGTCCCTGGATCTCCCACTCAGATGAATTCTTACGGGCCTGTGGTGGCCCTTCCCACAGCGTCCCGTAGTACCCTGGCCATGGACACCACAGGACTTCCTGCACCTGGCATGCTGCCCTTTTGCCATCTCTGGGTACCGGTGACCCTAGTGGCTGCTGGGGCTGCACAGCCTGCTGCCTCCATGGCCATGTTCCCCCGTCTCCCAGCTCTGCACCACCATTGCCCCCACAGCCACCGCACGTCACAGTACATGCCAGCTAGCGATGGGCCCCAGGCGTACCCAGACTACGCAGACCAGAGCACATAGAGGGGAGCATTTGGGCAGAATATGTGCTGGTCAATAAATGTGTCAGAAAATGAGTAATTTTCTGACTGCACAAAAAAGTCTTCATGGTCTCCGTCCTTTTTCTTTCTTTGCAGTCCAGTACCCCCCTCCGACATCTTTGGCTTGCATGATAGAGACTTCAGCCTAACACACCTCCCTGGAAAAGTGCCCAGGAGATACTCGAGCAGGTGCTGGGTTTTAGGAAGCCCCTCAGACATCCTACCTCTGCTCATTAAAAATTACCTGGAGCTGGCCGGGCGCGGTGGCTCACGCCTGTAATCCCAGCACTTTGGGAGGCCGAGGCGGGCAGATCACGAGCTCCGGAGATCGAGACCGTCCTGGCTAACACGGTGAAACCCCGTCTGTACTAAAAATACAAAAAATTAGCCGGGCGTGGTGGCAGGCACCTGTAGTCCCAGCTACTCGGGAGGCTGAGGCAGAAGAATGGCATGAACCCAGGAGGCGGAGCATGCAGCGAGCCGAGATCGCGCCACTGCACTCCAGCCTGGGCGACAGCAGGACTCCGTCTAAAAAAAAAAAAAAAAAAAAAAAAAAAATTACCTGGAGCTGCTCGCTGAGTGCCAATTGTGCTGCTAGCATTGCCGGCCTAGGTAGGGTTCACAATGACTCTGTGTTACTGGCCATTCCTTGTCATGGCGGTGCCTTTATATAACAGGATCTTCACTTTACATACAGATGAGATCACGTCTGGCTTTGTCATTGGGTTAAAAAGTGCGCTTGATAGTTGTGGAGGTGACACATACTACCAAGGAGTCCTACGGGTTTGCAGTTTAGAGGGTGCTCATTAGTGTCTGGTGGACAGGATTTACGTTTGGCTTTTATGTCTGTACTGGATCCGGTGGGGTTTTTTACTTCCTTCCTTGATTCCCCCACTATGCCCCCACTTTTTCTTTCTTGTTTTCCTTCCTTCCTACTTTCCTTTCCTTTCCTTTTTTCTTTCTCTCTTTCTCTCTTTGCTTCCTTCTTTCCTTCCTTCCTTCCATCTCTGTCTCTCTCTGCTTCCTTCTTTCCTTCCTTCTTTCCTTCCTTCCTTCCTTCCGTCTCTCTCTCTCTCTCTCTTTCCCTCCCTTCCTTCCTCTTCCTTTCTTTTGGAGTCAAAAATTAATTTAAAAGATGTCATGTCATGTTTTAACTTAGGAAGCAGCCTTTTCTGGACACTTGGGGTGTTCATCTTAGAACACATGCTATCATCGACGAACCTCTTTGACTGATCAGAGGAAATAGATTCAAGTTCTTACCATAGACACAACTGGGCACAGACATCAAAAGAGCTCTGAAATCGGGGCGTGCAGAGAGCCCCAACACCCACACACCAGAACCCAGAGGTATCCCTGCCTGTGATTTTTAATTTGACAGTAGGTGGCAGAGTCCTGGGAGACGTGGGAAGAGGCCATAAGAGAATGCAGACATGGGAATGGATTAATCCAGAGTCCAGCCATGGTCTGCAGGTGGATCTCCCTGTCTCGGCCTGCTCACTTACAAATGGGTGCTCATTTACAAATCTGTGTGAATCACATTTCATCATTTGTGAGCTCCTTAGTTTCCAAGAAGTACAATTTTCTCATGTGTTTCTTGGACTTTATGCATATGCCTCCAGAGTTTGAATCATGCAAACATGCTGCCACTTAAAAACCTCTTTCCTACAAACTTACACCCCTCCGATCGTGGTTTTCCCGTGAATCTCAGCCGGGCACGGTGGCTGACGCCTGTCATCCCAGCACTTTGGGAGACTGAGGCAGGTGGATCACGAGGTCAGGAGTTCAAGCCCAGCCTGGCCAAGATGGTGAAATCCTGTCTCTACTAAAAATACAAAAAATAGCCGGGCACGTTGGCAGGCACCTGTAATCCCAGCTACTCGGGAGGCTGAGGCAGGAGAATCGCTTGAACTCAGGGGGCAGAGATTGCAGTGAGTCGAGATCACGCCACTGCACTCCCGGCTGGGCGACAGAGTGAGACTCCATCTCCAAAAAAAAAAAAAAATACTGTTAGAAGAATGGAAAAAACTATATAGATGGAGAGAAAATACTAGTAATCTGATATCTGATAAAGAACTCATATGCTGAATAAATACCAAACTTTTAACATTCAACCTTTGAAAACAAAGAATCCAACTAAAGATGTAAATGATTTGAAGACATTCACCAATGAAGACACGCAGAAATACACATACATTCACCAATGAAGATACACACATGAAAAGATGATCACCATAACTATTCACTAATAATGCAAATGTCAACAGCACTAAGATTCCTCTACCCACCTATTACAATGGATAGAATTCAAATACCTGAGAATATCAAATTCTGGAGAGGATGTGGGATTCTCATTCATAGCTGGTAGACAAGAAAAATGTTTCATTCACTCTAGAAGGCCTTTTGGCCCTTTCTTATGTAGTAAAACATAGACTTACCTTTAGATCCATCAGTCGTACTACTGGTTTTACCTAAGTGAATTGGAAACTGGTTCTCACATGGAAAATCGTGTACACGAATGTATATAGTAGTTTATTCATAATCACCAACCAAGATGTCCTTGAAGAGGTGAATGGATAAAACCAATGGTACTTCCACAAACTGAAAGTGTATTCAAAGTTCAATCTACCCTCAAATATTCCAGGACAGGAAATTTTGGAGGCCAGTTCAGCCAAGTGGCAAGGGAAAATGAATCACCATCTTATCTCAACTCTTCCAATGCATCCAAAATGGGCAATTGTTTAACTCATTCTCCCAGGCTCGCTCTCCTAGATTCATAAACAGATGAAGGCACCCGAGCACTCATGAAAAGAATTTGTGAGGCAAGTGTTCACACACATCACAGCAAATGTCATAAACAGATAATCACATATCCAACACAACAGTGGATTAAACGAACAAGCTGCCTGTACGCATGGAATAAAAATAGGAGTAAATGTTAGAAAAAAATTGAATTCTAATTCCCTGCATACAAGCTAGACTAGAAAAAAACATTCAGTCATGACAATGGGTACAGGAAAAGGCTCTGAAATGAATTCTGTGTAAGTACAAATTAACAATGTTTAGCAAACTAACATTAAAAGGAACTTCCGTTTCCTAAAATGGGCAGCAAGCATACATAAATGTGAAATGTCAGAAGCTCTGCCATTCACGGCAGTGACAAGTCGTTGACATATGCTGTCACCACTACCACCTACATCTGCAGTGAATATCAAAATGAAAAAGAGCCAGAGCTATGGATGTCAAGATGAAAATGAGATATGAAGACTGCAAAGAGATATAGTATTTGTTAACTATATGATTATCTACATAGAAAATTCAAAGGAATAGACACATTGAATATTCAAATGAATAAAAGACTTCAGAAAACATCATACAGAAGGTCATTAAAGCAAAATCAAGAGCCTTGCCACACAAAACCAACTTAGTGCATAAAATGGAAAATAGAAAATACACCATTCACGGCAGCATTAAAATCCAAAATGTAAATAAGAAGAGCCTGACAAGACCTTTATGGAAGCAACTGTGCAAAGTTGCTGATAGACTCAGGAAATAATCTCAAGTAAATGGATCTGTATACCATATTCCTTGATGGGGAACAGAATATGGCAAAGATGTAAGTGCTACTTAAATTAAATACAGAGTGAGTGCCTTAACTGTCATTGCCAAAGTGACAACCAAGCTCAGGTTGCTGTGCTCTGCTCCCCAAATCAACCCCGGAAAAATATAGGAGGGAAAAGATTAAAAAAAAAAAACCATCAAAACAGAGAAAGCCCTGGGGATGACTGAAGACTGTGCTAAACTAGTACTTGTGTTTTGGGTCCAGGGAGCAGCAGGGAAATCGAGGAGGTCTGTACCCTGCATAGATGGCAGATTACAGGATGGATAGGAGAAAGTGTTTAACATTCCACCCCACATCATCGCGCAATCTGAGGCAGCACCACAAAATCTGATGCCAGTAGCCCTGGACTAGTATCAGGACACCAGGAAATTTGAGTTGATTGAGACACTATGGCTCCAGAGTTCTGCTAACAACCACCTGAAACAAACTTAGTAGGAGAAGACCAGCCTTCCAAAAAATTACTATTTTAATGGAATATAAAGAATGAACTAGGAATAGAACAGTAAGTATGTGTGAAGGCCACATACTATGAGTAGATATTAATAAAATATGTGTGCATATATATAGTATAAAGTCTAGAAATACAAACGAATATGTAGCTAAAGATATATACATGTAAGTACATATAATTATACATATATGATATAAAGGTATATATGCGTGTATGTATACATATAAGCATAGATGTATATAATGTCTAAAACAGGTATGTATATAAACGTAGATATAAACAAAATGTACAATACCATGTATAATGTACACATACAATGTAAAATTTATTACCATATGAATGAGAATTAAAATATGAAAATCGCTAATCTGGACTCTGCTGTGTTCGATACCTTCAAAACACATGGCTTCTCCAAATCTCTTGCTGCTGCTCAGCCTCTTCCGTGTAAAAATAAATCTTTTAGGACAAAAGGTTTGCAAAGTCTAGCTCTGGCTGGGGAGGAGCCCCCATGGGAAGGTGTGCATCTTCTCTCACAGGTCCTACAATCACAGGTGCTGCAGCCCCCCAGGGAGCATCTAGCCTTGGACCCGCAGCCATTCTCTGCAACGCGTGCAGCTGGGCAAATGCTCAAAGGTGACATAAACAGATCATCTCCCACACATCACTTCATCAAAGAGCCAGGAGCCAGGAGGAGAACCCTCCTGAGAGGGGACTGAAGGTCCACCCTCCCCACATAGAGGGGCCACAGAATCCAGCTCAGCCCTTCCTGTCAGCCCTGGAAGACCCTGGCAATGTTGTCACCCCGACCACACCCCTCCCCTCACTGCCACCTCATGTGACTGGGAGTCAGAGACTTGGTCCCAGAGGAGCAGACCCAATGGGCAGAGAATGGGGATCGAGACCCAGGCATCAAGGTCAGGACCCCCTGAGGGATGACTGAGGGCCCCTATCCCCATCCCCACCCCTACTCCGCCAGAACCCGGTTCAGCCCCTACTGGCAACCCAGGGAAGCCCCAGGCTTGGGGGCCGGATGTGACGTCACTGACGCACGCACTGGGGGTCAGAGAGAAGGGAGAGGCCTCCTTCTGAGGGGCGGCTTGATACCGGTGGAGGGAAGCGGGCCGAGGCTCTGTGAGGAGTCAAGGTGAGGTGCTGAGGGAAGACTGAGAATGCCCCCACCCCAGATAGAGGACCCGAAAGAACCAAGTGCCGTCTCTGCTCCCAGCCCTGGACCACCCGGGGGGCCGATCTGGGGCTGACTTGTGAGGCTGGGCCGACCCCCTCCCTCCGCCGCTCAAGCTGCTGGGCACTCTGGAGTGAGAGCTTGGTGTGACCAGGGCAGGGCTGGTTAGGAGAGGGCAGGGCCCAGGCTCTGCCGGGCATCAAGGTCAGGACCCTGAGGGAGGGCTGGGCCCCCCCAACCCAACCATGACCTACAGCCCCAGGTTCCCCAGCCCCATCCTCAGCTCCACTCTACGCCCCACCCCACCCCAAACTCTCCCGCGGAAGAATCTGGTTCCGCCCCTGTTGTCAACCCAGGGAAGCCCCAGGTGCCCGGATGTAAGGCCAGTGACTCCCACACTGGGGGTCAGAGAGTAGCGGGGGCCTCGCTGTGAGGGGCGGGTCGATATCGGCGGAGGGAAGCGGGCCCAGGCTCTGTGAGGAGGCAAGGTGAGACCCTGAGGGAGGACTCAAGACTCCCCCGCCCCAGATAGAGGACCCCAAATAATACAGCGCCACCCCTGCGCCAGCCCTGGACCACCCCGCGGGGTCGGGCTTATCAGGCTGGGCCCAGGCTCTGACTGGCATCAAGGTCAGAACCCTGAGGGAGGGCTGAACGCCTCCACACCCCTAACCCAGCCACCACCAGCATGACCTACAGCCTCAGGTTCCCCACCTCCATCCTCACCGCCCCCCCCCCCCCACTCCACCCCACCCCCAAGTCTCCCGTGGCAGAATCCGGTTCGGCTCCTGCTGTCAACCCAGGGAACCTCCGGGTGCCCGGATGTAAGGCCTCTGACTTGCGCACTGGGGGTCAGAGAGTAGCAAGGGCTTGGTTCTGAGTGGTGGCTGAAGATCGGCAGAGGGAAGCGGGCCCAGGCTCTGTGAGGAGGCAAGATGAGACGCTGAGGGAGGACTGAGGACGCCCCCACCCCAGATAGAGGGCCCCAAATAATCCAGCACCACCCCTGCCGCCAGCCCTGAACCACCCCGGGGGCGGACTTCTCAGGCTGTGGGCCACCCTTCGTCACCCCACCGCTTAAGCCCCAGGGGACTCTGGGTCAGAGCTTGGTGTGACCAGGGCAGGACTGGTTAAGAGAGGGCAGGGGCCAGGCTCTGCCAGGCATCAGGGCCAGGACCCTGAGGGAGGGCTGAGGCCCCATAGAGGGAGTCACTGCCCCTGCAGTCGACCCTGGGAAGTTCCGGGCATGGCGGTCAGGCAAGCGGATCCTGATATCTGCATCCTGGGCTGAGCGAGGGAAGGGGCTTGGTATCGGTATCATGGCCGCGGGAGAACAGAGGGAGGGCCCAGGTCCTGCTGGGAGACAAGGGAGGCCTGAGGGGACCCAATACCCCAGGACAAGGGGCCCACCCCGCCCCTATCTGAGACCGAGGCCCCTCCTCATTCAGCCTCGGGAATCCGACAGATAGAGACTCAGGTCCACAGAGGGGTGGGGCCCAGCCCTCTAGGAGACCAGGGAAGGAACAAGACGGAGGACAGAGGCGACCCCGGAGTCCAGCTCAGTGGGGATCTTGGCCTGGGCGATCCCGGGCACGGTGGCCGCATGTGGTGCATTGTGGCTGGTGGGATCGGGTGTCAATGGGAACAGGGCTGTGGTATGAGGAGTGGGGCCTCAGGTGAGCAGAAGGAGGAGTCCCAGAGGCCTGAGGAAGGATTCACCAGACCTCTCATCCCAGACCTAGGAAACCTGCCCCTGCCGTCAGTCTTGGGAGGCCCCAGGCAGGACGGTGAGGAAGGGAAGTGCCCCCTCCACCCCCAACACACACTTTCTCAAAGAGGGTCTAAGGGAGAAATTGGCCTTGGTCTGCGAGACTCATCTCTGGTTCAGCAAAATGGAAGGGGCCAGATTCTGTCAGAAGCAAATACGAATACCTAGAGGACACCCAGACCGACGAGGCCCCCTGGAACCTGCTCCTTTGGTCAGCCTTGGGTATCTCATGCGTGAGTGACCATGAGGTGGCCCCTCACTTCTGCCTCCCGGGTCTCAGGGAGGTGGGGGCCTTGGTCCGAGGGGTTTCCTCAGCTCAGCAGAGGGAGCCACACCTGGTCAGCACAGGGTGGAATCCAGGGTCTTCCAGGAGTGACGGGGAGGAAGTTTGGTGAGGACTGAAGGTAAGAAGGTACCTCCACGCTCTCAAAAAAGAAAGGACCTCACAGACACTGGTGTCACCTGTTCTCAGCCCCAGGTGGCCCCAGGCAGGAATGGCATGAGGCATGCTCTCATTTCTCCCACGTGACTGGGGGTGAGCGGTCTCAGGGAGGTGAGTACCTTGATCCCAGGGGGCACTGAGAGATTCAACAGAGGGCTCCACACCTGGTCAGTAGAAGGAGGACTCCCAGGATCAGCAGGACCCAAGGTGTGCCCCCTTCATGAGGAATGGAGGTACCCCCAACGCAGAAAGAAGCCACCCCACAGAGTCTAGGTGAACTCTGTTCTTAGATCTGGGGGCGGGGTGGGGGGGGCCTGATCAAGGATGGTGCTAAGTGGCAAGCTCATTTGTACCACGGCAGGAAGTTGAGGAACCCTCAGGGGGATGAGGCGTTGGTGTAAAGGGAGATGTCTGCTCATCTCAAGGGTTTGAGGGTCGAGGAAGTGGAAGCCCCAGCAGGAGTAAAGATGAATAACCCACAGGAGGACTTTGGAACACCCACCTCATACCTGAAGGGTTCAGCTGGTGGGGTCAGCCCCGGACACCCCACGCAGGGGTGACAGATGTGGGGCCTCCTCACCTCTGTTTCTGGGTCTCAGGGAGGTGAGGACTTTGTTCTCAGAGGGTGTGTGGACAAAACAGGGAGGCCCTGTGTTCGACAGACACAGTGGTCCCAGGATTGGAGAGCAGTCCAGGTGAGGAACCTAAGGGAGGATCGAGGGTACCTCCAGGCCAGAGAAACTCTCAGATCAAGAGAGTTAGCCCTGCCCCTACTGTCACCTCAGAGAGCCCAGACAGGGCTGTCTGCTGAGGTCCCTCCTTTATCCTGGGATCACTGGTGTCAGGGAGGGCTGGCCTTGGTCTGAGGGGGCTGCACTCACGTCAGCAGAGGGAGGGTCCCAGGCCCTGCCAGGAGTCCAGGTGCAGACTGAGGGGACCCCACTCACCAAACACAGAGGACCTAGCCCCACCCTGCCCCTTGTGTCAGCTGAGGGAAGCCGCTGGGTGGATGGACTCCCCTCACTTCCTCTTCAGGTGTCTCCTGGAGATAGGGCCTCAGGTCAACAGAGGGAGGGTTCCAGACCCTGCAGGCATCAAGGTGAGGACCAGGCAGTATCCTCACCCCAGGACACATGGACCCCATTGAATTTGGACATCTCTTACTGTACTTCCGAGGAAACCCTGGGCAGGTGTGGGCAGATGTTGGTTGGGGCATGTCCTTCTGTTTCATATCAGGGATGTGAGCTCTTGATCTGAGAGACTCTCAGGCAAGTAGAGGAGTAGAGTCCAGTCCATGCCAGGAGAAAGGTCAGGGCCCTGAGTGAGCGCAGAGGGGACCATCCACCCCAAAAGTGTGTAGAACTCAAGAGTGTCCAGCCCGCCCTCTTGACAGCACTGAGGGACCGGGGCTCTGCCTGCAGTCTGCAGCCTAAGGGCCCCTCGATTCCTCTTCCAGGAGCTCCAGGAAGCAGGCAGGCCTTGGTCTGAGACAGTGTCCTCAGGTCGCAGAGCAGAGGAGACCCAGGCAGTGTCAGCAGTGAAGGTGAAGTGTTCACCCTGAATGTGCACCAAGGGCCCCACCTGCCCCAGCACACATGGGACCCCATAGCACCTGGCCCCGTTCCCCCTACTGTCGCTCATAGAGCCTTGATCTCTGCAGGCTAGCTGCACGCTGAGTAGCCCTCTCACTTCCTCTTTCAGGTTCTCAGGGGACAGGCTGACCAGGAGGACAGGAGCCCCAAGAGGCCCCAGAGCAGCACTGACGAAGACCTGTAAGTCAGCCTTTGTTAGAACCTCCAAGGTTCGGTTCTCAGCTGAAGTCTCTCACACACTCCCTCTCTCCCCAGGCCTGTGGGTCTCCATCGCCCAGCTCCTGCCCACGCTCCTGACTGCTGCCCTGACCAGAGTCATCATGTCTCTCGAGCAGAGGAGTCCGCACTGCAAGCCTGATGAAGACCTTGAAGCCCAAGGAGAGGACTTGGGCCTGATGGGTGCACAGGAACCCACAGGCGAGGAGCAGGAGACTACCTCCTCCTCTGACAGCAAGGAGGAGGAGGAGGTGTCTGCTGCTGGGTCATCAAGTCCTCCCCAGAGTCCTCAGGGAGGCGCTTCCTCCTCCACTTCCGTCTACTACACTTTATGGAGCCAATTCGATGAGGGCTCCAGCAGTCAAGAAGAGGAAGAGCCAAGCCCCTCGGTCGACCCAGCTCAGCTGGAGTTCATGTTCCAAGAAGCACTGAAATTGAAGGTGGCTGAGTTGGTTCATTTCCTGCTCCACAAATATCGAGTCAAGGAGCCGGTCACAAAGGCAGAAATGCTGGAGAGCGTCATCAAAAATTACAAGCACTACTTTCCTGTGATCTTCGGCAAAGCCTCCGAGTTCATGCAGCTGATCTTTGGCACCGATGTGAAGGAGGTGGACCCCGCCGGCCACTCCTACATCCTTGTCACTGCTCTTGGCCTCTCGTGCGATAGCATGCTGGGTGATGGTCATAGCATGCCCAAGGCCGCCCTCCTGATCATTATCCTGGGTGTGATCCTAACCAAAGACAACTGCGCCCCTGAAGAGGTTATCTGGGAAGCGTTGAGTGTGATGGGGGTGTATGTTGGGAAGGAGCACATTTTCTATGGGGAGCCCAGGAAGCTGCTCACCCAAGATTGGGTGCAGGAAAACTACCTGGAGTACCGGCAGGTGCCCGGCAGTGATCCTGCGCGCTACGAGTTCCTGTGGGGTTCCAAGGCCCACACTGAAACCAGCTATGAGAAGGTCATAAATTATTTGGTCATGGTCAATGGAAGAGAGCCCATTTGCTACCCATCCCTTTATGAAGAGGTTTTGGGAGAGGAGCAAGAGGGAGTCTGAGCACCAGCCGCAGCCAGGGCCAAAGTTTGTGGGGTCAGGGCCCCATCCAGCAGCTGCCCTGCCCCGTGTGACATGAGGCCCATTCTTCACTCTGTGTTTGAAGAGAGCAATCAGTGTTCTCAGTGGCAGTGGGTGGAAGTGAGCACACTGTATGTCATCTCTGGGTTCCTTGTCTATTGGGTGATTTGGAGATTTATCCTTGCTCCCTTTTGGAATTGTTCAAATGTTCTTTTAATGGTCAGTTTAATGAACTTCACCATCGAAGTTAATGAATGACAGTAGTCACACATATTGCTGTTTATGTTATTTAGGAGTAAGATTCTTGCTTTTGAGTCACATGGGGAAATCCCTGTTATTTTGTGAATTGGGACAAGATAACATAGCAGGGAAATTAATAATTTTTTTTGAAACTTGAACTTAGCAGCAAAATAGAGCTCATAAAGAAATAGTGAAATGAAAATGTAGTTAATTCTTGCCTTATACCTCTTTCTCTCTCCTGTAAAATTAAAAGATATACATGTATACCTGGATTTGCTTGGCTTCTTTGAGCATGTAAGAGAAATAAAAATTGAAAGAATAATTTTTCCTGTTCACTGGCTCATTTTTTCTTCAAACATGCACTGAGCATCTGTTATTCGGAACACCCCGGGTTAGTAGTAGAGATGCTAGGTAAGCCAGACCCACCCCTTTGCCATAGGGTGGTGAAGTCTAGGGGCTACAATCCTAAAATTAAGGTGGTGCCATGTCCTCTAAGAACTAGAGGAAAATAAAACATGGATGAGGGTTTGGGGCTCTAGATGACAGCAGTCGAGTGTATATGCCCTGAGCCAGGGCCTTTTGGGCTTTGGGAAACTGCAGTTCCTTCTGGGGGAGGTAATTCTATTGAAGCTGGGTGGTGCCAGAGCCAGATTCTCAGAGGATGAGAGAAAGGCCTGGAATGGACGACTGCTCAGCAGTTCCTTTTGGATAGTGGATGAACAGAGAAGAGTCTCCACCTGGGGCAGGAGTAGAAGGAAATCGTCCCGCGCTCTTGTCTCGGTGCGGTTGAACACAGTACAGGGGCTAGGTGATGGATACCTATCATCTGCAAGGGTTTCCTGCAAGATGAGGGTGAATCTCCCAGAAGGGAAGCCCAGAAGTCATTGGCCAGGTGCTTTTCTGCCTGTCTGGGAGAGCCAGAGTTGATCGTATTTAAAAGGCATTCTAATCAAGTTATCTCAGGTGGGATTTGACCAATTGTGAGCAAAGGCTAGATTTCAAGTGTTAACAAAATAAGTGAAAACACTGTCTTGGATCAAAAAGCAGGTGGGAGAGAGGAAAGGAGTTGATCCTCGATTCAAATTCTAGGAGCTTTGAGCTGCATTCAGCTGCGCAAGACTCCAGCACACCCAAATTTTGAAGTACATTCGCTAAGAGGAAATACTTAATTTTATTGACGAAACTTCCTGTTGGGGCTGATTATCCCGTGTCCTACTGAGCTGTATATTCTCTGGTAAGTCTTGGAGAACAACAACATTTACGAAATCCCAGAGTGCTAGGGTCTAGGGTCAAATAGTATTAGATATGACAGCCATCCGCCATTCCTTAAACTTCTGACTTAACGCCAGGCCCTGAGCCAGATGCTTCACTTACATTGCACACACTCTAACCGTCCTAGTGGAAGGGCCTCATCATACCTGCTTCACAGATGAAGAACCAGAGGCTCACAGAACTTGGGCATTTCCCAGGATCAGGTGGCTAGTAAGGAACAGAGGTGGAACCGGATCCCTGATCTGAATTCCTCTAGAGCCCGTGCTGTTCCCACTCCCCTGAGCCGGAGGCAGACCTCCTCACTGGCACTTCATTTCTCTTCTCAGCAATGCATCATGTCTCTCAAGCAACAAAAAGAAGGACCCTGAGGCCAAGGTACTAAATGCAGGCCTAAAGAAGGTGACAATGAGCATCAAATACAATTTGGGGATGGCATGCCGGGGGTCCCCTGGGAACTGTCTGCTGGGTGCTGCCTGTTGAGCACCTACTATGAAACAGGTTGTAGGAGCGCCTACAGATGCTCATCCACATCTTTGATCCTCTCTTTCCTGGGCACAAGGGACGAATACATAATCAGCACTTCTGTCTGGCATCAGCACGTTCCCGTGTCACAGTGCCCTTCCCCGGTCACTATCATGTTTCCTCCCTTCTGACTCTGCGACCTGACCTACTGCTTGCTCTTCACTGTTGCCTCCCCCTGGAGGCTGGGCAGACCCGCCTGCCCTTCCTGCAACATGGAGCATTCCTAGCCCTTGAAGTAGTCCCCTGGTTCTCGCACGGCTCGCCCTTAGTCCAGTCCCACAGCCGCAACCATTCTGAACGGTGACTTTAGACACTTGGTCCTCCCTCCCTGGGAGAATTCTACTCTGTGTATTCCCAGTGGGCTGTGAGAAGAGTCCAATTTGACCCATAAGCTCCTGGTTGGGTTACAGCCCCCAAGATTGAGAGAGTGTTTTCACAGTCAGTTGCATATTTGTAGTAGGATTTTATTGAGTTTGTTATCTGAAGCTGGGGACAGAACATGCAAACAGACGGATGGTGCTCAGAAATTCCCCTCCTAAGAGGTAGAAGAGGAGCAGCCATTTCATGAAGCTGAATTCTTACAAACCCTGGGCTCCTCCCAGGAGGGGAAAAATGGTTCCATGGCGGACATGCCAGCTGGAGTTTCAAAAGAATAATTAACCAGCCTTTCACTGCTTCCTGTCTGGCATCTGTCCCTAGGAACACGCCGGCTTTCAGCGTGACTAGTGGCACCTGTACAGGTGTTCAGGTAAGAACAGTCATATGGAGGGTAGCAGAGATGATGGGTAAGATTCTGCCCCTGCATCAGATGGAAGGAGGAAATCTTCAGCTTCTCGAGATGATAGATGGTGTTGCAAAGGGAAGTGCAGAAAATGCTATGGAGTGTAGAAGGTGAACTCTCCATGCTGACCTTACAGGATCCTCTTCAAATTAGATGGGTTAATGCAGTGATCCCCACCCTTCCTGGCACCAGGGACCGGTTTCTGGAAGACAATGTTTCCATGAGCACGGGGTGGGGGTGGGCATTGTTTCAAGATGATTCAAGCACATTACATTTATTGTGCACTTTATTTCTATTACTATTGCATACTCACCATCATGCAGAATCAGTGGGAGCCCTGAGCTTGTTTTCCTGCAAATAGATGGTCCCATCTGGGGGTGATGGGAGACAGTAACAGATCATCAAGCGTTAGATTCTCATCAGGAGCACGAAACCTAGACCCCTCACGTGTGCAGTTCACAATAGGGTTCCCGCTCCTATGAGAATCTAATGTCGCCACTGATCTGACAGGAGGTGGAGTTCAGCTTCACCTGCTTGCCCAACCACTCACTTCCTGCTGTGCAGCCCAGTTCCTATCCACGGCCGGGGGTGTTGGGGACCCCTGGGTTAATACGTTTGAAAGCATCTGTAACATAGCAGACACGTTGAGCATTTCAAGGCAAATCTGGTCTTCTCAGAAACTTCTCTAAGAAACATTGTTGTTGTCACAACAGTTAATAGTTTCTGTAAAGTGTCCTCTACTTCTAGCTGTGTTCAAAGCTGTTGCTTCTCCAAAACCACGTTTTCTGGGGTTTTGTTTTGTTTTGTTTTGTTTTGTGAGACAGAGTCTCACTCTGTTGCCCAAGCTGGAGTGCAGTGGCAAGATCACAGCTCACTGCAATCCCTGCCTCCCAGGCTCAAGCCATTTTCGTACCTCAGTCTCCCGAATAGCTGGTATTAGAGGCATGCACCGCACGCCTGGCTAATTTTTGTATTTTTAGTAGAGACAGGGTTTCACCATCTTGGCCAGGCTGGTCTTGAACTCCTGGCCTCAACAGATCTGCCTGCTTCTGCCTCAAAAAGTACTGGGATTACAGGCTTGAACCACCGCACCTGGCCCAAACCCATGTGTTTTAAATTTCTCAGATTGACTTCGGGCCTTTCGGCTTGTCTGATCTACTTAAAGATCTAACTTTTGATTCCATCAGTATGATTTATTGTTTTTCTAAAATTTCTGAAATCTCAATTTCATTAATTTTTCTCTTCTTGTCTATATTATCCCCATCGTTTTGCTCACCTTAGGTTTAATTTCCTTTTACTTTTCTAGCTATTCGAGATCAAAATATACATATTTGAGTCTTTTATTACTTTCTAATATAAACATTTCAGTACATAAAATGTCCCCTAGGCACATTTTAGCTAAATTGCAGATATTTTAAAACATCACATTTCCATTTTTATTTATTTGAAAATATTTTCTAACTTTCCTCAAGAATTTTTTTAAACATGGATTAGTAAAAATGTGTTGTTTATTTTAAAAATACTTAAGGACTTTACAGACATTTCCTTTGTTATATCTTGAATTACATTCCATTATAGATTTTAAAAAGATACTTTGTACAATTCCAATTATTTTAAATTTTTTATGGGTGTTTTCTGGTCTCTTTTGGTAAAAATTCCACACACACTTGAAAATACCATATAATCTACTGTCGTTCTGAGGAGTGTTCACTAAAATCTAATCAGCTCAAATTTCTTCTTTGTTGTTCAGCTCCTCCTACACCCTTGCAGAATTTCTGTCTACTTCAACCATTTACTTGGAGAGGACTGTTGCCATCTCCAAATATCATTGTAGATTTGACGATTTATCCTTGCAGTTCTATCAGATGTAGTTTCTTGCATTTTGAAGCTCTGCTTTTAGGTGAATTAATAGTTAAGATTATTATGTCTTCTCCCCAAAAGAAACCTCCTCCATGTGCAGTTCATTTATAGCTGTACCCACCACTGCGCGCCGAACCCTGACTGCCACTCATCTGTACTCCATCGTTTCAGTTTTCTCTTTCAAGAATGCCAGGTAAACAGAATAATAGAATATGTAACTGGTTGAGACTGGCTCCTTTCACACAGCAAAACACCTTCGAGTTTGAAACACATTGTTGTGTGTATCAGTAGTTCATTCTTTTTCATTGCTGAGAAGTATTTCATAGTAAGTAAGGATGGCCCAAAATTTCATTTCCCATTTACCCATGGAAATACATTTGTATAATTTCCAGGTTTTGGCAAATATGACTGGAGCTGCTATAAACATTCACGTACATAGGCTTTTGTGTGAACATAAATTTTTCTTTTTCCCTTAGGTGAAATCGCTGAGTCACATGGCATGTGTTCATAAGTAATTACCAAATCATTTTCTGCAGTTGTCCCGTTTCGTAACTGCCACTAGCAATGTATGAAATTTCAAGTTGTTCTTCATCCTTGTTAGCACTTACAAGTATCTCGTTAAAAATTTCAGTCATTTTCAAATATGTGTTATGGCATCTGATCATGGTTTAATCTGCATTTCTCTAATAGCTGTGATGTAGAATAGTTTTTCATGGGCTTATTTGTCATGCGTATGTCCTTTTGGGTGAAATGTCTATTGATATGTTTTGCCCTTCTGAAAAATGTGGTTGTTTGTGTTAAATGAACTCATGGGAGGCCATTGTTTTGCCCTAATCTCTGGCCCCAGACCCCAGCAGAACAGACAAAATCAGAATAGTGTCCCTTGTACTAACTGCCATTCATCAAAGTGAACATTGAAACGGGCCAGTTCTCAAAAAACTAAAAACAGAATAGTCACAGCAACCAATAACGAGGAGCCCACCGTACCTGAGCAGGCACGATAAGAAAGTTTTCTCTGCTTTAATCCTACAAGGAAATCAACTTTGAAATCACCAAACCACCTTTTGTTCCCTGTTTCTACTTTTTTCGTCCTCTTCTGCCTATAAGCCAACGTCTTTTGCTCAACACATAGGGACACTCATTCAAGTTGACGGAGAGAAAAAATGCCCATTCAAGAATCATAAAGAAAAGCCAGTTAGATCTTTGAACAAAATTTGGTGAAACTTTGTGTTTTGACATGTGTTCTAAGTTTTGAGATTTTGGGAATCTTTATACAATTTTCATAAAAGGCCTTTGGTGTACATATGATTTGCAAATACTTGTGAATACTTCGTTTGGCTTTTTAGTGTCTCCTCAGTGTCTTTCTCAGAGCAAAAGTTTTAACTTTGAGGAGGTCTAATTTATTATTTCTTTTCTTTATGAATCACACTGCTGGTGTCATGTTTAAGACCTCTTTGCCTCACATCAGGCTACTAATATTTCACCCTGTGTTTTCTTTAAAAGTTTTTTCTTGCTGTTGTTGTTTGTTTGTTTGTTTTTTGAGACGGAGTCTCACTCTATTGCCCAGGCTGGAGTGCAATGGCAGGATCTCGGCTCACTGCAACCTCCGCCTCCCGGGTTCAAGCGATTCTCCTGCTTCAGCCTCCCGAGTAGCTGGGATTGCAGGTGCGCACCACCACGCCCAGCTAATTTTTATATTTTTACTAGAGATGGGGTTTCACCATGTTGGCCAGGCTGGTCTTGAACTCCTGACCTCGTGATCTGCCCACCTCGGCCTCCCAAAGTGCTGGGATTACAGGCGTGAGCCACTGCACCCGGCCTTCTTTAAAAGTTTTATAGTATTTCATGTAACATTTGGATCTGTAATCCACTTTGAGTTAATTTTTGTATAACATGTGAGGTTTTGGTCAAGTCTTTTTTATAACACATGGATGTTCAGTTGTTCCAGTACCACTAATTGAAAAGACTAATATTTTTCCAATAAATTGTCTTTACCCCTTTCTAAAACCTCCATTGCTATATTCGTGTGGATCTATTTATGGATTCTCTGTTTTAATCCATTAATCTATACGTGTATCCCTTAGAAAATTCCATAATGACTTGATTGTTTTAGGCTTATGCTAAATCTTAAAATTGAGTGGTACGATTTGTGCAATTACTCTGTGTTTTGAAAATTGTTTTAATTATTTCAAAACCTTTACCTTTCCGTATGCTTTTTGAATCAGCTTGTGTACAAGTACAAAAAAGCTTGCTGGTATTTTACTGGAGTTACATTGGATCTATGGATCGCTTTGTTACAGATCACATATCTTCACTGAGTCTTCCAGTGAATGTACATGCTATGTCTATTTAGTTGGGCCTTCTTTGAATTTTTCATCAGCATTTTGTAGTTTTCACCATCCTGATATGTACATGTTGTGTTAGATATATACCAAAGCATTTCATTTTTAATTTTATTAAAATGGCTATTTTGTTTTTGTTTTTGATTTTTAGGTATTTTTTGGTAAAAAAAAAAAATCAAGAATTTATAGTATAGAATTTACAGTGTAGCTGGAGTCAACAAAGCCTTTGAGGATAATATGCTGTATCAGCTGGGCCTCAAATGATTATTTGGAAAGGAGAAAAGGGCACACAAGAAGTGATACTAAAAGAGCAAAGTGATTGAGATGGGATTTTTTTTCCAGGGAATCTCTTTTAATTTTAAATTATTATTATTACATTTTAAGTTCTGGGGTATATGTGTAGAACGTGCAGGTTTGTTACATAGTGCAGAACGTGCAGGTTTGTTACATAGGTATACACGTGCCATGTGGCACTATTCACAATAGCAAAGACTTGGTACCAACCCAAATGTCCAACAATGATAGACTGGATAAAGAAAATGTGGCACATATACACCATGGAATACTATGCAGCCATAAAAAAGTATGAGTTCATGTCCTTTGTAGGGACATGGATGAAGCTGGAAACCATCATTCTCAGCAAACTAACACAAGAACAGAAATCCGAACACCGCATGTTCTCACTCATAAGTGGGAGTTAAACCGTGAGAACACATGGACACAGGGAGGGGAGCATCATACACTGGGGCCTGTCAGGGGGTGGGGGGCTAGAGGAGGGATAGCATTAGGAGAAATACCTAATGTAGATGACAGGTTGATGGGTGCAGCAAACCACCATGCCACATGTATACCTATGTAAAACTGCTATGTTTAAAAAAGTTTTCCAATTTTCTTAAATTCTTATGTTCACTCGGGTATGTAAGGAGCTAGATGGCTCTCTGCCTCTGACACAAACAAGATAAGAAGCTGAACAAATTGGAAAACAACAACTTTTCTCTGATCCCTCAGAGAGCTGAGGCCATAGGGCTGATTGCTGACCCAAAACAGAAGAGACAGTAGATACAGTCAGCCACAACTTTGGAGAGCAGAAGCTCAGGAGCTGAATGCCCGGAAACAAGGACCAGGATACGAAAACCTCATCTTTATAAGACGAATGGTGGAGGGCTCACTATGGACAAATTTGAGAACTAAAAACTCCTGGGGGCACCATCTAGAAGGCTACCACAGTTTCCAGAGTTTTACCTCTGGGAGCCCTATCAGGTTCCCCCAGTGAGGACCAGAGTGAGAAAGGAGTCATTCGAAAATATGCCCAGAGCATTCTGTTCTTCAAACGAGGGCCTGCCCTCAAGAGAAACTGTTTTACCAGAGTCTGTCCTACTTGTTTTTTTTCTAGACTCTCATCAACATTGGGTAAGGAAAATACCCAACTACAACATTCTGGCCCCTTAATGTCTGTCCAAGGAGAAAACAAAACAAAACTGAGAAGCACTAGTGAAAGCCACAGCCCGGTGTACACTGACTCAAGCCTGCCATGTAGTCATAGGAGGATAGAAGTCTTCCCCTCCCTCTGCAGCTCACTGCCACATCAACTGGGGAATAAAACTGAAAGAACTGTGAGTGCCAGACCATAGTGAACAGGTCTCTAAGGAAAACCAAACACAACCAAGGAGGAAAAGTGAAGGACACCACAGGGAGGTTTAGCCTCTGACACCTACAGCTACAGCAAACAGTAAACACAGCCAGATGAAGGTAAACCTCACACTAAAGGCCTATTTAACTTCATTCTTTTCATCTGACACATTGTGGCAAGTTTGCAAAAGGAAATTTCAAAGCATACTAAGAGACAAAAAAAAAAAAAAAAAAAAAAACACAGTGTGAAGACAAAGAGCAGGTATCAGAAACAGACTCAGATATGATAGAGATGTTGGAATGATCTGACTGGGAATTTAAGACAAGTATGAGTAACATGCTGTGGGCCCTAATGGAAAAAGTGGATAATATCCAAGAATAGGTAAGTAATATAAGTCAAAATATGGAAACTCTTCAAGAACAGCTGAAAAGGGGCCTGTAATCCCAGGGCTTTGGGAAGCCGAGGTGGATGGATCACTTGACGTCAGGAGTTTGAGACCAGCCTGGTCAACGTGGTGAAACCCCGTCTCTACTTAATAAATAAATAAATAAATGAGTACAATACAAAAATTAGCCAGGTGTGGTGGTGGGCGCCTGTAATCCCAGCTTCTCGGGAGGCTGAGGCACAAGGATCGTTTGAGCCTGGGAGGCAGATGTTGCAGTGAACCAAGATCGTGCCACTGCACTCCAGCCTGGGCAACAGAGCGAGACTCCTTCTCAAAAAAAAAAAAAAAAATGAATGAATGAAAAGGAAATGCTAAAAATTAAAAAAAGAATGAATGAATAAATGAAAAGGAAATGCTAAAAATTAAAAAATATATAGACCATAAGGGAAATGAAGAATGCCTTTGTTGGGCTCATCAGGGGACTGGACAGGGTGAAAGGTACAATCAGAGAGGTTAAGGAAATGCAACAGCAACTTCCCATTTTTATTGCCGTTATATGAAATACGATTATCGTGTGTTGAGCTTCTACCTTGCGACCTGCCTGCACTCACTTATTTGAGGAGTTTTTGTGCAGTTTCCTTGGTATTTTCTGCATAGGCAGTTGTGTCTTCTGAGATTGGAAACAACATTATATATTCTGTCCCATTCAAGATGTCCCTTATTTATATTTCTTGATTGATTTCACTGGTAAGAATCCCACTACCTTTCTGAATAGGAGTGGTGAGAGGGGACATCCTTTTCTTGTTTCTCTTTTTAGGGGAAGGCATTCAGTCTTTCACTATCCAGTTTGATATTTGCTCTTGGTTTTCTGTACATGTACTCTGTCAGGTTAAGTTCCTTTCTATTTCTAGTTTCCTGAGACTTTTCACTGTGATTATGTTGTACATTCTCAAGTGCTTTTGTCTGCTTTAGTTGAGGTCATCATACATTTCTGGATATAGTGGATGGCATTGATCAACTATCAGATATTAAACCAGCCTTGCATTCTCCAGATAAATCCCACTTTTAAGATATTGCTGGATTCTATTTGCTAATTTTTTGGACATTTTGCATCTATGTTTATGAAGCATATTGACCTCTAGAATTTTTATTGGTTTGTGTTTCCTTGTTTGTTTGTACTGTTAGCCTGGTAATACCATGGTAATGTTAACCAGGTAAAATGATTTGGGAAACATCCCCTTCTCTTCTATTTTCTCTGAGAGACTGTGCAAATTCATGTTACTTCTTTAAGTGGTTGTACGAAATCTCCAGTGAACCTATCTGGGTCTACAGATTTCTTTCTCAGAAAGAGTTTTACTATGAAATCAGTTATTTTGGTAGCTAAAGTACTCTTCAAGTTATCCATTTTGTCTAAGGTGAGTTCCGCTAGTTTCTGATTTGGGTAGAATTTCATTTCATTTTATCATGAATTCCATTTCAGTTATTGAATTTTTCTGCACAGATTTCATCTTAGCATTTCATGGCTATCTTCAGGTCTACAGGTTCTCTAATGATATTTCCTGTTTCACTTTTGATCTTAATAATTTGTATCTTCTCTCTTACTTTCCATGACTGACTAGAGTTCCATCCATTTTCTTGATCCTTTCAAAGAACAGCTTTTGGTTTCCATGATTTTTCTTTCTTTCCTTTTTTTTTTTTTTTTCGGATTTCATTGTGAACTATTTCTGTTGTGTTTTTTTCTTTTCTTCTGCTTGCTTTGAATTAATTGGTTTCCCTCTTTTTCTGGTTAGTTAAGGTAGAAGCTCACATTATTTATGTGAGATCTTTCTTTTATCTTAATCTAAGTAATGTTATAATTTTCTCTCTAAACACTGTTTTAGCTGCATCCCACAAGTTGTGATATGTTGCTTTTCCAATTAAATTCAGTTCTATGGACTTTTTAATTTCCTTGAGGCTACCTTTTTGATCCTTGAATTGCTGAAGATGGTGTCGTTTAATTCCACAGGGTATGATAATTTCCTATTGTACTTATGTTATTGTTTGATTTCTAATATGGTGCCATAGAGGTCGAAGAACATATGCTTGATGATGTGGATTTTTAAAAATCTGTTGTTTCAAAAATGAAAGAAAGAAAGAAAGAGAGACTGGCAAGGTGGCTTACACCTGTTATCCCAGCACTTTGGGAGACCAAGGCAGAGAGATCACTTGAGGTTAGGAGTTCCAGAGCAGCCTGACCAACATGGTGAAACCCTGTCTCTACTAAAAATAAAAAAATTAGCCGGCCAGGCGTGGTGGCTCACACCTGTAATCCCAGCATTTTGGGAGGCCGAGACGGGCAGATCACAAGGTCAGGAGATCAAGACCATCCTGGCCAACATGGTGAAACCTCATCTCTACTAAAAATACCAAAAAAAAAAAAAAATTAGCTGGGCGTGGTGATGTGCGCCTGTAGTCCCAGCTACTTGGGAGGCTGAGGCAGGAGAATCACTTGAACCTGGGAGGTGGAGGTTGCAGTGAGCCGAGATCACGCCAGTGCACTCCAGCCTGGTGACAGAGCGAGATTCTGTCTAAAAAAAAAAAAATTAGCCAAGCATGGTGGTGTGTGTCTGTAATCCCAGCTACTCGGGTGGCTGAGGCAGGAGAATCCCTTGAACCTGGGAGGCAGAGGCTGTAGTAAGCTGAGATCTCACTACTGTACTCCAGCCTGGGTAATGGAGCAAGACTCTGTCTTAGGAAAAAATATATATATTTATTTTATGACCCAAGAGATAATCTAGCTTGGTGTGTTTTCCATGTGTGCTTGAAAAAAGGCATATTCTTATGTTGGTGGTGCTGTGATATTTGCATCCATAGCATTTCTCAGTCCTCCTGAATAATGGCTGACTACTGGGTGATGGTCTACCACTAGTTCAGTCCTCCAGTCCTCGGTAACTATGAAGATTTCTGCGTGAGCACCTTAGGTTGAGCCCAGGAATTTCTGCTCAATTTAATGTGTTCTCTTGCTTACATTCGCCACTCTCAGTGGTTTTTCCCAAGCTCACTGGGTCGCTGGGGACTTTCTCTGATCCTCTAGCTAGAAGGTAAGTCTTTTGTGTCCTCACATTGCTGCGCATTTCCCTTTCAGGGGTCAGGCTAGGCGGCCAAGTTTTGAGAGGATAGACAGAGAAAGGATTTCTCTCACACTTGTTTTTCCTCCAGCTTCTTTCAAGATTTTTTTTCTCTTTGATTTTCTGCAGTTTGAATATGTACATAGATGTATACTTCTTAGTATTTATCCTGTTCCCTGTTCTATGAGCTTCCTGAATCTGCAGTTTCATGTCTGTCATTAATTCGGGGAATTCTCAGCCATTACCACTTCAAATATTTCCTTTGTTTCTTTCTCACCTTCTGAACATGGTGTTTCAGTTATGCACAGTGGTGGTGCCTTTTGTAACTGTCTCACGCTTCTTGAATTTTCTGTTACTTTTCTTCCTTTTTTCTCTCTTTGCATTTCAGGTTTGGATTTTTGATTGACGTTTCTTCAGGCTTGCTGCTTGTTACCTCAGCCATGTCCTGCCTATTGATGAATTAATCAAAGATATCCTTCATTTCTGTTACAGTGGGGGTTGTTTTATTTTTCCTAATAAATTATTTGTATCATGATAAAACACCTATCACATAAACCCTCCTAACCATGGTAAGTGCACAGTTCAGGGCTCTTAAATACATCCATACTCTTATTCAACCATCACCGTGGCTCATCTGAAGAACTCTTTTCCTCTGACAAAAATGAAACACTATACCCGTTCAACAATAACTCCCCATTTTTCCTCCCTCTCATCTGGTAACTAGCTTTCTATTTCCTGTCTCTATGAATTTGACGACTCTATGTACCCTGTGTAAATGATATCCTACAGTATTTGTCTTTTCATGCCTGACTTATTTCACTTAGCATAATGTCCTCAGGTTCAGTCACGCTGTAACTTATGCCAGAATTTCCTTCCTTTTGAATGCTGAATAATTTCCCATTGTATGTATATTGCATTTTCCTAATCCAATTATGTGTCAAGGGACACTTAGGCTGGTTTCACAGTTTAGCTATGGTGAACATTGCTGCTATATATATGGGTCTACAAATATCTCTTTGAGACTCTGCTTTTAATTATTCTGGGTATACATTCAGAAGGGGAATTGCTAGATAATATGGTAACCCTATTTGGAATTTTGTGAGGAATCACATACTGTTACCCACGGCAATTTTGTAACATTTTGT
This sequence comes from Gorilla gorilla gorilla, assembly GCF_029281585.2. NCBI lineage: Eukaryota > Metazoa > Chordata > Mammalia > Primates > Hominidae > Gorilla > Gorilla gorilla. The sequence goes on from NC_073247.2 coordinate 161,477,060, forward strand.
ATTCCAACCTACACAGAGATTCCACTAACACCACATCCTTGCCAACTTGCTATTTCCTGGTTGGTTGTTGCTTTATTTGTTTTAACAGTAGCCATCCTAGTGAGTGGGAGGAGGTGCCTCATCGTGCCTTTGATTCCTATTTCCCTAATGATTAGTGATATTGAGTATCTTTTCTCATGCGCATCAGTCACTTGTGTATATTTTTAGGAGAAATGTCTATTCAAATATTTTCCCCATTTTTGATTTTGCTGTCGTTGTTGTTTTTGTCAGGTTTCAGGTGTTCTCTATATATCCTGGATATATATCCCTTAACAGATATGTGATTTACAAATATTTTCTCCCAGTCTTTTGGTTGCATTTTGACTCTGTTCATTGTGTTTTTGATGCACAGAAGTTCTTAATTTTCATGAAGTCTAATTTGCCTGTGTTCTTTTATTGCCTATTTAGAGTGTTTTAGATTTTTAGTGTTTTCTTGTGATTCTTCTTAAAGAGTTTCCATCTCCCTGCTATTATTACCCACCTGTTCTTGCATGTTGTTCACTTTTTCCATTAGAGCCCTTAGCCTATTCATCATAGTTGTATTAATTCTCAAGCTGGTAATTCCAACATCTCCGCTAAACCTGCATATGTACCTGATATTTACTCTTCAACCTGTGATTTTTTTTTCCCCCTTCACTATGCCTTGTAACATTTTTGGTGAAAGCCAGTAGTAATGTCCTGAGTAAATGGAATGGAAGAGAATGGGCCTTTCAGCTGAGAGTTTATTTTTATCTGACTATGCGGTAGACTGTGTTTACTGTTTGCTGGAGCTATAGGTGTCAGAGGTTAAACTTTACTCGGGTGTCCTTGTTTTGTTCTTCCCTCCTGTCTTGGATTTCCCTAGAGACTTTTTCTTCTTCTATTTGGTTTGTTTCTTTTAGACACAGTGGCGCTCTATGTTGCCTCGGCTGGTCTCAAACTCCTGGCCTCAAGTCACCCTCCCGCCTTGTCAACCGAAAATGCTGTGATTACGGGTGGGAGCCATTGTGCCTGGCATGGGACTCTTCTTAAATGAAGTTTGCGATGTGCACTTGTTTCAGTGCTGCTCCCCTGCTATTACACAGGAGCCTACTGACATCGTGGTAAGGTGTGGGGGAGGGGAAGTGTTCTACACACCTATGAGCAGGGCTCAGTCTTTTCATTGGCCTCTGCCACTGTGCTATGACCTGCACGAGTGCTTTTCCTTTCCTACCCCCAAACTCTCCCCATACTTTTTGGTTGAAATTTCTTGTCAGAGAGCAGGAATCACCTATTCGAGGGTTTTAGGTGCCTGCCTGCCCAGCTGTGGTTGATGCTGCAACCGCAGGTTATAGATTCAGGACTGGGGCTGGTGTGGAGGCAGGTCCAGCAGGATCGAAAGGTTTTTTTCCCTCATTACCCATGTCCTCTATGGGCCTGCCTTCCTAGCTTTTGGACCGTAAAGAGAGACCTTCATACATACAGCTTTTCCTATCCTTGTGCAATTCTCAAATGTAGGCTGCCTTTGAGTCCACGCTTGGAGATACAAGAGGGAGAAATAGCATAGGAATTTCTCCACCATATTGACCTTACTTCAACTTCTGGTTTCTTTGCCCAGTGCTCCTCTTCTGAACCATGCACCCTTTTGGACAAGGCGTCTTTACAGGAAATTATCAGTAGGACCTGACACAGCAGGGCAAAACCGAGCTGCATATAGATGTCACATATGCCGTTAGGGGTCCTGGACTGAACCAGTTAACACGAACCCCATTAACCACAGAGGTGCATCTTAGACAGCCACGTGGCTTCCCTCTTAAATTTCAGTATTAACTTTTTCTTTATACTTGGCCAATTGAATCAATTGGGGCATCAATTCAGGCAGGACACAGCTCTGGACCGTTGTGACCTGACCTGAAAGCCATCCAGGACTGAGGCCATGTCACAAAGGCAGGGCACACATGGGACTTACAACCCCGAGGGCACATGTGGTCCCCCTGCAAAGGCACACGGTACCCTAATTTGGGCACCCCAAGATGGCCGAACTGAGTCCGGAAGCACAGAATATCAAGGCCTCACTGTGATATATCACCATGGCACCTCCTGCCAGCTACAAGGGTATCCAGTACAGGACACATAATCCAGTTCAGTCCCTGGTTTCACTTGCAGACAATTTGGCTTCTCCATGACCGGTAGGGAGGGCATCTGAAGGTACTCCGTGGGGAACACAGTGGAGCCGGGGTCTCTCCCTCTGTCCCCTAGTCAGCGAGGTCAGATGTTGTCATGGGTGCAGCCATCAGTTTGGGGTCACGGAAATTGCAGCTGCTGGCAAAGGCAGCATGGGGAGTTTTCTTTCAGCAAGAGAAGAAAGCTTCCAGGAACAGTTCTGCAACACCAGGATCACAATGCCCTCCTCACACCTCCCCAGATGTTGTGTTTTTCCTCCGTCCTTACTAAATCAGCATGGCCCACTCAATAATAAAAGCTTTACATTGTTTCAGTCATCCCCTACCTTGCCTGAGGCCTTCTCACCTGGCAGGGCTGTGTGTCATGGGGACAAAACCATTTTCACAGTAAAACACTGTCATAAAACAAGGTGTGAACAGAAAGACCCATCATGTTTAGGAAGCAGCCAGGAAAAAATCCTATGTTTCCAAAAGATGCCAAAATGAGTTTGCATACCCCTTTTCATCCTGCTCATTTATGCAGTAAACAGTATAGAACAATAATGATAAAAAGAAAATAAAATCCATCCCTTCCTGGGCTCAGCTGCATTTGATAATCCTACTGCCTGGCGTGTGGACCAGGAGGAAGGAGAGGAAGCAGAGTTAGGCTGTCTGTCCACTATCAAAAACTGCAACTGAAGTGGGTCCTGGGACACAAGTGACTGGCAGTGGACATGCTAGAGAGATGATCTGAGACTGATCTGTCACGAGTGGGTGGAGAAATCACAGTCGGTGGGGGGTGCCATCCCACAACATGCAGCTTTCAGCAGACATCGCACAAGTTAGAAGTGCAACCTGTCTGCATCAGAAATACAGTGCCCATGAGCAGCTTCACTCCAGTTGGCCCCACCGGAGATCAAGCCCTTCATCATGGGCATCTGCAAGAGATGTGGGAGGTCTGTGCTGCATCTGTGCTGTGTGGTGACGGTTTCGAACCCCACTAACAGGTGTTTAAAACCTGCCAGGGTTCCAGAGTCAAAGATGCCTTTGTTGCATTGAGCTATGCCTGCTTTCTGCTTGGCACAGCTTGTGGTGAGTCCGAAACAGCTCAGAGCAGATACTTTGGTTTTAGTTTAGAGTCAAGGCCAGCCTATTGAGATTTGTGACTTTGCAATTCCAAAACAGTCGGGGGTGGGAGGAAGGGGTTCTGTAGCAGCAGGATAGCCAGCACGCTGCAAGGCCAGAAAACAGTGAGGCAGGGAGACGCCTGCCTGGCATGCTTTCCTATGGCCTTTAGGCCTTGCCAGTCTTACAGTCCAAACATGCACCTCAAATCACGCACCTTAGCTCCGACAGTCATCAGCTTACACGTGGCTGACATCCCAGTTCAGAAGAGCTCATTTCACACTGTTTGGGACTGGGGGTTGATCAAGGAAAATGAGAGGATCACCAGAGGCTGTACCATACAAGCAGCTTTATTGGGTGGTGCTTGGACAGGGAATGCAGGGAGGGGACAGACTGTCCAGAGTCTATGTTTCCAGGGTCACCATCAGAACGGAAGGAAGGCAGGAGAACTGATGGTGCAGATGGGAATTGGAGAAGGACCTTATGAGTATAGGTGATGTTGCTCAGCAGCTGGGCCAAGTGGCTTGGGAGTCTCGTAACCATAAGGTTCTATCTTATCTACGGTTAGCAGATGTTGGGTGAGGACTAGCAGGGTATGCAAGCGAGGAAGGCTCTGAATGCCTAAAAACGTGCTTAGCTGTGCCACGTTTCAAACCATCAACGGTGTGAAAAATTCAGTTTTGCGCTGATGGGCTTCTGAGCCAACAGGTCTCAGTCTTGTGAAGAAAAACAGTAGAGAAACATCAGCAGTGCTGCACGACAGCTGAGATGCTACTGCAAGGCCCTTTGCCAGCCACATCCCACGTCTAAACAATAAGCAAGGCCTTCCTCCAGCCTAGGGGCTACACACACAGGTCATCTTTGGTTCATTTATAGAACACAACCTGAAAACTGTTTTTAAAATCTCTGAAGATGTATCTCCACCTGGAGACCGTCTCTCTTTTTCCATGTGGACTTCCTTTCTCCAGGGATCCCAGGAGGCAAGAATTATCACCTTCAGAAACACTTTCTGTTTCCCATACTTGAAAAGCTTAACGCGAACACACACGCAGAGTTAGAGAGAAAGAGCGTGAAAGCCAATCCAAGCACTAGATATACATTGATTGAGAATAGTGTTAATACTGTAATTCCTCACAGACAAAGTTTCCTACAGAAGGCTTTTAAGATTCTGTAGAAAAGAAAACCAGTGGAAATCACGAGCATCCAAGTATCCCTGTCTACAGCAAGGGAGGAAAGCTCGGTGTTAAGCAAAGCTAGCACTGTCTCCTTTAGAAAGGCTCATTAACTCGGGGACCTGTGTGAAACAACATTCAGGGGAGGCCACTGCTGTGGACTAGCCTCCTGCCCTAAGCCCCAGCTGGCCACACCTGACCAGAATGGGGTCACTTGTGCTGAGCGCCTTGGGGATCACAGAGAAGTGAGGGCCTGGTTCTGATGGCGGCTTGAGATTGTTGAAGGGAAGCGGGCCCAGCTTCCGTGAGGAGGCAAGGTGAGGCCGTGAGGGAGGACTGAGGACGCCCCCGCCCCAGAGGGAAGACCCCAAATAATCCAGCACCACCCCTGCTGCCAGCCCTGGACCACCCGGGGGCGGACTTCTCAGGCTGTGGGCCACCCTTCACCACCCCACCGCTTAAGCCCCAGGGGACTCTGGAGTCAGAGCTTGGTATGACCAGGGCAGGGCTGGTTAGGAGAGGGCAGGGGCCAGGCTCTCCCAGGCATCAAGGTCAGGATTCTGAGGGAGGGCTGAGGCCCCATAGAAGGAAGCTCTGTCTTTGCTGTCAGCGCTGGGAAATGCCGGGAATGGGGACCAGGCAAGTTGATGCTGCTGTCCACATCCTGGGCTGATGGAGGGAAGGGGCTTGATACCATGAGCATCACCTCAGAGGAGTAGACGGAGGGCCCAGGTCCTGCCGGGAGAGCACGGAGGCCTTAAAGGACAATCACTACAGGACAGGGGACCTGCCCCGCCCCCATCTCAGGCTAAGGCACCTCCTCATTTCGCCTCAGGAATCCGACAGATAGACTCAGGTCCGCAGAGGGGAGCTCTGACGCAGCCCTGCCAGGATCAAGGGGAGGAAAAAGAGGGAGGACTCAGGACACCTTGGACTCCAGATCACTGGGGACCTCCGCCCTTGGAGGTCCCACGCACGATGGCTGCATGTGGTGCATCCCTGCCTATGCCTTGGAGACGACAAAGAGGAGACGGCTTTGGTATGAGGACTGGAGGCTCAGGTTAGCAGAGGGAGGAGTCTCAGGACCCTGAGGGAAGACTCAGCTAGAGCTTCTTTCCCAGAGGTAGGACACCTGCCCTTCCTGTCACTCCTGGGGGGCCTCGGGCAGGACTGTGGGGAACGGACCTGGCCCCCACTTCCTCGTTAGGGATCCCAGGGAGATGGTGGCCTTGACCTGGAAGACCGTCCAAAGTTCAGCAGGAGGGAAAGGGCCAGGCCCTGTCGGAAGTAAATCTGAATATCTGTAGGACACCCAGACACAGGAGGCACTCCTGAAATACGCACCTTTTGTCAGTCTTGGGAATCCCATTGAGGGGTGTCAGTGTAGAGTCCCTTCACTTCTGCCTCCCAGGCCCCAGAGAGGTGGGGGCCTCCGTCTGAAGGGTGTCCTCAGCTCAGCAGAGATAGCCACACCTGGTCAGCACAGGTTGGGTCCAGTCTGCCAGGAGTCAAGAGGAGGAAGGTTGGTGAGGACTGAAGGTAAGAAGGTACCTCCACACCTCCAAGAAGAAGGGAACTCGCAGAACCTGGCTTCCACTGTTCTCAGCCCCGGGTGGCCCCAGGCATAGGTACCATGTGGCATGCTCTCCTTTCTGCCATATGGCGGGAGGTGGGAGGTCTCAGGGAGGTGAACACCTTGGTATTAGTGGTACTTACAGTTCAACAGAGGAAGCCACATCTACATCTGGCCAGCAGAGGGAGGGGTCCCAGGATCAGCAGGACCCAAGGAGTGCCCCCTTCATGAGGACTGACGGTACCCCTGGCCCAGAAGGAAAGGACTCCACAGATTATGGCTGTCACTTGTTCTTAGCTCTGGGACAACCAGATCAGGAATGTCCCTAATTGGCAATCTCACTTGTACCACAGATAGGAAGTTGGGGAACCCTCGGGGACATGGGGTGTTGGTGTAAAGGCGAGATGGCTGCTCCTCTCAGGAGTTTGGGAGTTGAGGAAGGGCAGGCGCCAGGAGGAGTAAAGATGAATAACCCACCGGAAGACATTGGAAGCCTCACCCCAGAACCAAAGGGGCCAGCTCCTGGAGTGAGCCCTGGACACCCCACCCAATGGTGATGGGATGTGGCGCCTCCTCACTTCTGTTTCTAGATCTTAGGGAGGGGAGGACCTTGTTTTCAGAGGGTGACTCAGGTCAACACAGGGACCCCAGTCTGATCGACTGACACACTGGTCCCAGGATCTGCCAGGTGTCCAGGTGAGGAACCTGAGGGAGGACTGAGGGTACCCCCAGGCAAGAACACAAATGGGGGCTCCACAGAAATCTTCCCTGCCCCTGATGTCACCCCAGAGAGCATAGGCAGGGCTGTCAGCTGAGGTCTCTCTCTTATCCTGGGATCATCAGTGTCAGGGAGGGGGATGCCTTGGTCTTAGGGGGCTGCACTCAGGTCAGTAGAGGGAGAGCCCCAGACTCTGCCAGGAGTCAACATGAGGACCCAGCAGGCTCCTCGTCCAGGACACATGGTGTCCAGTGAATTTGGATATCTCTTGCTGTCTCTCCCAGTGGACCTAGGCACATGTGGCTAGATGTGGGTCCCCTCATACCCTTCTGTTCCATATCAGGGTTGTGAACTCTTTATCTGAGTTTCTTGAGCCAGCAAAAGGGCAGGATGAGGCCCCTCCAGGAGAAAGGTGAGTGAGCACAGAGGGGACCATGCACCCCATGAGAGTAGGGACCTCACAGAGCCTGGTCAACCCTTCTGACAGCACTGGAAAGCCAGGGCTGTGCTTGCAGTCTGCACCCTGAGGGCCCCTCGATTCCTCTTTTAGGAGCTCCAGGAACCAGGCAGTTAGGCCTTGGGCTGAGGCACTGTGCTCAGGTCACAGAGCAGAGGAGTCGCAGGCAGTGTTAGCAGTCAAGGCGAGGTTCTGATCTGAATGGACAACAAGGGCCCCACACTGCCCAGAACACAAGGGACTCCAGAGAGCCCAGCCTCACCTTCCCTACTGTCAGTCCTGCAGCCTCAGCCTCTGCTGGCCGGCTGTACCCTGAGGTGCCCTCTCACTTCCTCCTTCAGGTTCTCAGCGGACAGGCCGACCAGGAGGTCAGAAGCCCCAGGAGGCCCCAGAGGAGCACCGAAGGAGAAGATCTGTAAGTAGGCCTTTGTTAGGGCCTCCAGGGCGTGGTTCGCAAATGAGGCCCCTCACAAGCTCCTTCTCGCCCCAGATCTGTGGGTTCCTCCCCATCGCCCAGCTCCTGCCCGCACTCCAGCCTGCTGCCCTGACCAGAGTCATCATGTCTTCTGAGCAGAGGAGTCAGCACTGCAAGCCTGAGGAAGGCCTTGAGGCCCAAGGACAGGAGGCTCTGGGCCTGGTGGGTGCACAGGCTCCCGCCACCGAGGAGCACGAGGCTGCCTCCTCCTTCACTCTGGTTGAAGGCACCCTGGAGGAGGTGCCTGCTGCTGGGTCCCCCAGTCCTCCCCTGAGTCTCAGGGTTCCTCCTCTTTCCTGACCATCAGCAACAACACTCTATGGAGCCAATCCAGTGAGGGCACCAGCAGCCGGGAAGAGGAGGGGCCAACCACCTAGATACACCCCGCTCACCTGGCGTCCTTGTTCCAGTGGGAAGGTGGCTGAGTTGGTTCGCTTCCTGCTGCACAAGTATCGAGTCAAGGAGCTGGTCACAAAGGCAGAAATGCTGGACAGTGTCATAAAAAATTACAAGCACCACTTTCCTGTGATCTATGGCAAAGCCTCAGAGTGCATGCAGCTGATGTTTGGCATTGACGTGAAGGAAGTGGACCCCGCGGCCACTCCTACGTCCTTGTCAGCTGATTGGGCCTCTCCTACAATGGCCCGCTGGGTGATGATCAGAGCATGCCCAAGACCGGCCTTCTGATTATGGTTTTGACCATGATCTTAATGGAGGGCCACTGTGCCCCTGAGGAGGCAATCTGGGAAGCGTTGAGTGTAATGGAGGTGTATGATGGGATGGAGCAGTTTCTGTGGGGAGCTGAGGAAGCTGCTCACCCAAGATTGGGTGCAGGAAAACTACCTGCAATACCGCCAGGTGCCCGGCAGTGATCCCCCGTGCTACCAGTTCCTGCGGGGTCCAAGGGCCCTCATTGAAACCAGCTATGTGAAAGTCCTGGAGTGTGCAGCCAGGGTCAGTACTAAAGAGAGCATTTCCTACCCATCCCTGCATGAAGAGGCTTTGGGAGAGGAGGAAGAGGGAGTCTGAGCAGAAGTTGCAGCCAGGGCCAGTGGGGGAGGTTGGGGGAGGGCCTGGGCCAGTGCACGTTCCACACATCCACCACCTTCCCTGTCCTGTTACATGAGGCCCACTCTTCACTCTGTGTTTGAAGAGAGCAGTCAATGTTCTCAGTAGTGGGGAGTGTGTTGGGTGTGAGGGAATACAAGGTGGACCATCTCTCAGTTCCTGTTCTCTTGGGCGATTTGGAGGTTTATCTTTGTTTCCTTTTGCAGTCATTCAAATGTTCCTTTTAATGGATGGCGTAATGAACTTCAACATTCATTTCATGTATGACAGTAGGCAGACTTACCGTTTTTTATATAGTTAAAAGTAAGTGCATTGCTTTTTATTTATGTAAGAAAATCTATGTTATTTCTTGAATTGGGACAACATAACATAGCAGAGGATTAAGTACCTTTTATAATGTGAAAGAACAAAGCGGTAAAATGGGTGAGATAAAGAAATAAAGAAATTAAATTGGCTGGGCACGGTGGCTCATGCCTGTAATCCCAGCACTTTGGGAGGCCGAGGCAGGCGGATCACGAGGTCAGGAGATCGAGACAATTCTGGCTAACACAGTGAAACCCTGTCTCTACTAAAAATACAAAAATTAGCCGGGCGTGGTGGCGGGTGCCTGTAGTCCCAGCTACTGGGGAGGCTGCGGCAGGAGAATGGTGTGAACCCTGGAGGCGGAGCTCGCAGTGAGCCGAGATCGCGCCACTGCACTCCATCCAGCCTGGGCGACAGAGCGAGACTCCGTCTCAAAAAAAAAAAAAAAAAAAATTAGCCCGGTGAGGCGGTGGGTGCCTGTAGTCCCAGCTACTCGGGAGGCTGAGAAGGAGAATGGTGTGAACCCAGGAGACAGAGCATGCAGTGAGCCGAGATCGCACTGCTGTAGCCTGGGCGACAGAGCAAGACTCTATCTCAAAAAAAAAAAAAAAATTAAATTATAGTTAATTCTTGTCTTTCTTGTATTCTGTGTAGTTAAGAAATAAATATTTGCTTGGCTAATATATATTGGATTAGCTTGGCTTCTTTGAGAATGTAATTGATTTAAATATGAATAAATACATTCCCCTGCTCACTGACTCATTTCGTCCTGCAACATTCATTGAGCTTCTGCTATTTGGAAGACCCTGAGTTAGTATTGGAGATGCTAAGGTAAGCCAGGCCCACCCCTAACCTTACGGTGGGTGAGTCTAGGATCTGCAGTCATATAACTAAGGTGGACAGATGTCCTCCAACATCTAGAGGAAAAATAAGAGAGGGGTGAGGGTGTGGGGCAACAGGTGAGAGTGGTGGAGTGTACATGCCCTGAGCCAAGGCCTTTTGGGCTTTGGGAAACTGCAGCACCTTTTGGGAGAGCTGATTCTAGTGAAATGGGGTAGGACCAGAGCCAGATTCTCAGAGGATGAGAGAAAAGCTTGGAAGGGAAACCTGCTCAGCAGTTCCTTTTGGGTGGTGGATGAAACAGAGAGGCATCTCCTCCTGGGGCAGGAATGGGAGGTGTCCTGCACTCTTGTCTCAGTGCAGTTGAACACGGCACATGAAGTTGACGATGGATACCCATCATCCGGAAGGGTTTCCTTAGAGAGAAGCGTGAATCTCCTGGGATGTGAGGCTCAGATGCCACTGGCCAGGTGTTTTTCTTCCTGGTTGTGAGAGCCAGAGCTGACTCTATTAAAGAGACATTCTAACTAGCTTATCTGAAGTGCAATTTGGCCAATTATAACAAGGGAAAGATTTTGGGTCGTGACATAATCAATGAAAAAAGTGGTTTGGATGTAAAAGAAGCTGAGAGAGAGGGAAGGACTTTATTCTTGACTCATATTCTAAGAGCTTTGAGTTGCATTCCAGTTGGGGGAGAGCTCTGCACACTGAAATTTTGAAGTATGCCCCGTGAGAGGGTAAACTAACTGAAATTCATTGACAAAACTTCCTTTTTTTTGGCCAAGTAATTGTTCCATGTCCTATTCGCCTGCATAGTTTCTGATAAGTCCTGGAGAACCACAACAACAATAAGAAAATCCCAGAATACTAGGATCTGGGGTCAAATACTAGAAATAAAAGCCATCTGCCATTCCGTAAACTTCTTATTTGTGTCAGGACTTGAGCCAGGTGCATCACTTACATTACATACACTCCAACAGCCCTATTGGTCAAGGCTTATTACCCATGCTTCACGGATGAAGAATCTGAGGCTCACAGGGCTTGAGAATGTCCCAGGATCACAAGGGTAGTAAGTAACAGGGCTGGAACCAGATCTCTAGTCTGATTCCACTGGAGCCCAAGCTGTTCCCACTCCTCCCAGCCTGAGGCCCACTTCTTGAGCAGTAGTTCATTTCTCACTACTGCATCATGTCTCTCAGGTGACAAAAGGAAGGACCCTGGGGACAAAGTACTAAAAGCAGGCCAAAAGAAGGTGACAATGAGAATCAAACAGAATTTGGGTGGCATGTGTTGGGGCCCCTGGGAGCTGACTGCTGGGTGCTTTCTGTTGAGCACCTACTACGAAAGATGTTATGGGAGAGCCTACAAGTGCTCATCCACATCTTGGTTCCTCCGTCAAAGGCACAAGGGACAAGTACACTCCCAGCCAGCATGTCTGTCTGGCCCCAACACTTTCCCGAGTTACAACACCCTTCTCTTGGTTGCCCTCACGTGCCCTCCATTCCAACTCAGAGGCCCAGCCTGGTGCTTGCTCTTCCTTGCTGCCTCAGGAGGCTGCACAGAATCCCCTGCTTTCCCCAGAACGTGGAGCATCCCTATCCCCTGCGGAACCCCCCTAGCTTTCCCACGGCTCACCTTCGGTCCTGTCCCACAGCCACAGCCACCTGGTCCTCCCTCCCTGGGAGTTCTATACACATTCTTTGTTTTCCCAATGGGCTGTGAATAGACTATACTTTGCCCATAATCTCCTGACTCTTGGGAAACAGCCCTGAAGGTGGAGAGTAGATTTTTAAGCCACTCACGTATTTGCAGTAGGATTTTAATGGGCTTCTTATCTGAAGCTGGGAACTGAACAGGCAAACAAATAGATAGTGCTCAGAAATTCCATTCCTTCATAAGAGGTAGAAGAAGAGCACCCAACCTCTAAAGCTGAATTCTTACAAACACTGGGCTCCTCCCGGGGTATGAGAAATGTGTCCTTGATGGACATGCCACCTAGAAGTTGAAAAGAATGATGAATCACTCTTCCACTGCCTCCTGTCTGGCATCTGCACCCAGGGACATACTGGCTTTCAGTGTGACTAGTGGCACCTGCACAGGTGTTTAGGCAAGAACAGTTATGTGGAGAGAAGCAGATATGTCAGGTAAGATTCTGCCCCTGCATCAGGTGGAAGGAGGAAATCCGCAGCCTCCTGAGATGATAGATGGCATTGCAAAGGGAAGTGCAGTAAATGCTATGGAGTATGGAAGGTGAAATCTCCCTGCTAACTTTTGCAGTATCTTCTTCAATTTGATGGGTTAATGCATTTGAAAGCATCTGCTACGTGGTAGACACTTGCAAATTCAGAGAATTTGAAGGCAAAACTGGCCTTCTCAGAACCGTCTATAAGAAATGAAGAGTGTAGTTATCATAACAAATTAGAGTTTGTATGTAGCTTCTTCTACTTCTGGCTGCGTTCATAGCCGTTGTTTCTCCACAACTATATTGTTCAAATTTCTCATATTGCCATGGGACATTTTAGCTAGGCTGATCTATTGAAAAAAATAACACTTGGTTTCATCCATTGCATTTATTGTTTCCAGAAGTTTCTGAAATTTCAATTTCATTAATTTTTCTCTTCCTGTCTATATCATCCCAATCCTTTTGTTTTCCTCAGGTTTAATTTACTTTTATTTTCCTAATTATTTAACATCAATGATTAGATGTTTTATTTTGAGCCATTTGTTACTTTCTTACATAAGCACTTAAGGAGATAAAAATTCCTCTAGGTACTACGTTAGCTGATTTCCACATATTTTAAAACATCATATTACCATTTTTATTTATCAGAATATATTTTCTCATTTTCCTTAATAATTTTTTAAACAAAGAAGAGTAAAAATGTGTTGTTTATTTAAAATTACTTGGAGACTTTACAAATATGTCCTTTGTTATATTTTTATTTTATTTTATTCTGGATTTTTAAAATTTCCACTTTGTACAATTTCAATTATTAAATTGAAATGTATACTTTGAAATGCATACTTTTTTGTATTAAAACGTATATTTTGTACAACTTCAATTATTTTAAATTTGTTAAGGGTTGTTTTATGGTCCATCTTGGTAAAAATTCCACATACACTTGAAAAGAATATTTATCCTGCTGTTGTTCTGTGACGTGTTCAGTAAAAGCCAGTCAGCTCAAGTTGGTTCTTTGTGTTATTCGGGTTGGTCTATAACCTTGCAGAGTTTCTGTGTACTTCAATCATTTACTCAGAGAGGAGTTTTGCAATCTCCAAATGCAAGTGTAAATCTGACTATTTATTCTTTCAATTCTATCAGATGCTTCATGTATTTTAAAACAATGCTTTTAGGTGAACTAACAGGATTATGATGTATTTTTTGTTAATTGACTCTTTTATCATTGCATAATTTCCCTATTTATCCAGGGTAACTTTCCTTCCCATAAAGTTTTTAAAAGTTTACTTTTCTGTTTTTCCAGCTTTCTTTTTAATTTTCAATTTTATTATTTAAATGGACAAACAGTGTTTTTTTCCTTTTCTGTCCAGTTCTGTGGGTTTTGCTCATGTGTAGATTCATGGAACCACCATCACAATCTTCATACAAACAATTCCGTCACCCTCCTCTCCAAAAGAAACCCCTTTTACTTGCTATACACTTACAGTTATACCCACATGTCTACAACTAATAGTGGGAAGCTCTCATCTGTACTCACCATTTCAGTTTTCTCTTTCAAGAATGTCACATGAATAGAAAAAATAGAATATGTACCTGGTTGAGACTGGCTCTTTCCACACAGCAAGACACCTTTGAGTTTGATACACCTTGTTGTGCATACCAGTAGTTCATGCCTTTTATTGCAGAGTAGTTATTTCATAGTATGGATGCACAAAAACTTCATTGTCCATTTATCCACAAAAATATATTTGTGTAATTTTCAGGTTTTCTCAAATATGACTAGAGCTGCTGTAAACATTCATGTAGTAATGTCTTTTAAAAATTTTTTTAGTTATTTTCAAATATATGTTACTGTAGCTCATTATGCCTTAATTTGCATTTCTCTAATAGCTGTGATGTAGAATAATTTCTCATGGGCTTCTTTGTCATGCATGTGTCCACAATGGACAATGCCCTCAACATACTGGGCACTGCAGGAACACACCTCAAAATAATATAGCCGTCTATGTACAAACCCACAGCCAACATCATATGGAATGGACGAAAGATGGAAGTGATCTCCAATGAGAACCAGAACAAAACAAGGATGCATACTCTCACCATTCCTATTCAACATATTATGGAAGTCCTAGCCAGAGCAATCAGGCAAGGCAAAGATATAAAAGGCATCCAAATAGGAAGAGAGGAAGTCAAATTATCTCTCCTTGCAGATGATATGATTTTACACCAAGAAAGCCCCTATAGTCTCTGCCCAGAAGCTCCTAGATCTGATAAATAACTTCAGCAAAGTTTCAAGATACGAAATCAAGGTACAAAAATCAGCAACAATTCTATACACCAACAACATCCAAGTGGAGAGCCAAATCAAAAACATAATCGCATTCATAATAGTCACAAAAGTATAAAATGCCTAGGAATGCAGCGAATCAGAGAGGTGAAACGCCTTTACAATGGCAGTTACAAATACTGCTGAAAAAAATCAGAGATGACACAGGCAAATGGGAAAACATTACATGCTCATGCTTCGGAAAAATCAATATTATTTAAATGGCCATAATGCCTAAAGCAATTTACCGATTTAATGCTATTCCTAACAAACTACCAATGACATTTTTCACAGATTAGGAAAAAAACTATTCTAAATTCAATATGGAACCAGAAATAAACCTGAATAGTCAAAAGCAATCATAAGCAAAAACAGCATAGCCAGAGGCATCACGGGACCTGACTCTAAACTATACTATAATGCTACAGTAACCAAAACATGATACTCTTCTCTAACACAGGTCATAAGCAAAAAGAGCATAGCCAGAGGCATCACAGGACCTGACTCTAAACTATACTATAATGCTACAGTAACCAAAACATGATACTCTTCTCTAACACGGGTTAGAGAACCCAGAAATAAAGCCACACAGCTATAACCATCTGATCTTCAACAAAATTGACAAAAACAAGCAATGAGGAAATGAGTTCCTATCAATAAATGGTGCTGGCATAACTGGCTAGCCATACGCAGAAGATTGAAACTGAGCCCCTTCCAGTTTCAACTCAAGATGAATTCATCTTTAATCCATCAACTCAAGATGGATTAAAGACATAAATGAAAAACCTAAAACGATAAAAGTCCTAGAAGAAAACCTAGGAAATACCATTCTGGATGTAGGCCTTGACAAAGATTTCATGATGAGGATTCCAAAAGCTATTGCAAAAACCCCCAAATTGAGAATAAGACCTAAGTAAACTAAAGAACTTCTTCACGTGAAAAGAAACTATCAGCCCAGCAAACAGAAAGGTTACAGAATGGGAGAAAGATTTGCAGACTACGCATCCAACAGAGGTCTAATATCCAGAATCTATAAGGAGCTTTAACAAATTAACAAGGAAAAAACAACCCCATTAAAAAATGGGCCAAGAACATGAGCAGACACTTCTCAAAAGATGACATACACACAGCCAACAAGCATAGGAAAAAGTGTCCAACGTCACTAACATAGAAATGCAAATTAAAATTACAATGAGATACCATCTCACAACAGTCAGAATGGCTATTAATAAAAAGTCAAAAAAGAAACTGATGCTGCTGAGGTCATGAGGAAACTGATACACTACTGGTGGGAATGTACATTCCTTCAGCTATCGTGAAAAGTAGTTTGTAAATTTCTCCAAGAAATTAAATCAGAATTACCAATCGACCCAGCAATCCCATTACTGGATATGTACCCAAGGGAATATAAATTGTTCTACCATAAAGACACATGCACACATATGTTCATCGCAGCACTATTCATAGTAGCAAAGACATAGAATTAACGGAGATGCTCATCAATGGTGGACCGGATAAAGAAAACGTGGTATATATGGACCATGAAATACTATGCAGCCATTAAAAATAACAAAATCATGACCTTTGCAGCAACATGGATGGAGCTGGAGCTATTATTCTAAGCAAATTAATGCAGGAACAGAAAACCAAATACCACATGTTCTCACTTATAAGTAGGAGCTACACATTGAGCATATGTGGACACAAAGGAGGGAACAATAGACACTGGAAACTACTTTACCAATGTGGAGAGTGGAGCCTAGGGGTAGGGTGACAATTTGAAAACCACCTATCTGATACTATGATGATTACCTGAGTGATAAGTCATCAGTACACCAAACCTCTGTGACACGCAATATACCCATGCAACAAATCTGCACAGGTACCCCCTGAAACAAAAATAAAAGTTGGGAAGAACCAAAGAACCAAAACATAATTAAAATTTTTTTAAAAATAAATGCAGTAAAGATTGTAAAGTCAGAAAAAAAATTTCCAAAGCATTTTCCACAGTGGTTGTACTGTTTCATAATTCCCACTGGCAACACATCAGATTTTAAATTGGTCTTCATCCTTGCTAGCACTTAGTAATATCTTTTTTGAGAAATTTTCAGTCATTTTAAACTATGTGTTATGCTATCTCTTTATGGTTTAATTCTCGCTTCTCTAATAGATATGATGAACAATGATTTTTCATGTCTTTATTTGTCATGCATATGTCCACTTAGGGGAAGTGTCTATTGATATCTTTTCCCCATTTACAAAATGTAGTTATTTGTGATAAGTGAACTCATATTAGGTGATTGTTTTGGACTAAGGTCTGTCTCCAGGCCCTAGCAGAACAGACCTATACAGAATGGAGACACTGGTGCTAATTGTCACTTAATCAAAGCAAATGTTGGCTCATCCTGTATTCTCTTGTTCCCTGGACTGTCTCCTCTGCTTTCCTTTTGCTCTGCTATGCCCTGCTCTGAAAAGACACCTGCCATTTCTCCCCCAGCAAGCAGGCCTGACCTGCCAGGAGGGCAGCATGCAGCTGTGCTTTGCCTGCTCTCCAAGAATGCCATGGCCCTGAACCAGGGGTCTTGGCTGACCGCAGACTATAACCTGTATAGTGCCTACGATTATACAATACCATCTACGGAGTAAGCGCTTGTGAAAACTGCTCTTCCTGCTGGCTGCAATGGATGAGTGGCTCAGTGGTCTGGCCTGGCTGCAAAACACTTTATAGATACAGGAGCTGGTGTCACAGACGAAGGTTATAGAGGAAATGGTGGGGCTGTAGTGCTTAATTTGGGTAAAGAAAGGTTTGAAGTCAAAAAAAAGTGATCAAATTGCACAAGTTTTCTGTGAATGGATTTTTTATCCGTAAATAGAAGTTCAAGCTCTGGATGAAACTGAAAGGCCTTCAGAAGGTTTAGGTTCCACTGGAAAGAATTAAAATCTATGCCAAAATAGAAAATGTGAAATCATACTGTTTTCTGAAAAATGAAGAGTTTTGCTTAAAGTGATTTGTTGTTTGGTACTTCTCTAAATTTAATAGCTATAACCTTCTAAAAAGACTGCATTTTCATATGATCAAGGAAAGAGTACATCTGTACAGATCACATAATATACTTTCTTATGTTTTTTTTCCCAATAAACAGTTGTATGTAAATCTGTCTTGTGGTGACCTTATTCAAACCGTGACTTTTAAAAAATTAAATGTATATCAATTACTAATACAGAAAAACTTGTATTGCTTAACTCAATAAATGATACCCCATTAGCAATTTATTTTGCTTTAATGGCTTTAAATCATTAATACCTTTTATTGAATTAACTTAAATTCTTTCATGGATACAAAATCTTGCATAAGCTAAACCAAAAGAAATAAAAAATGAAAGGGAGAGATTAAAGTTGTTCCTTGTTCTTCCCTTCTCTTCACTAGTCTAATTTTTTTTAATCTTAAAATTCTTTGTGAGGGTGAGAAAAGAGTCCTCAGTTTATTTTTTCATTATTACATTTCTTTTGGTAGATATCCTGTTGACTAGGAGAGGTATGCTCTTGAAAAGACATGTGTCTTGGGAATTTCTTACATTTAATTTGTTTCCCTGAATTTCATCTGAAAACTAAAAAGTATCTGAGATAGGTGTCAATCAGTTTGGAAGTTTATTTTGCCAATGTTAAGGGCATGCCCAGGAGGTAGGTCTGTGCCTTTCTCCAGAGATGATTTTGAGGGCTTCAATATTTAAAGGGGAAAAGCAAGCTGGAGGAGATTGAGGGAGGGCATGGTCACATTACTGAATGCACATGCTGCAAGAGGAATAGGAGCAGGTAGGGGCATAACCAGTTATGTATTCCTCTCTCCCTCATTAAACTGGCACTTTACGTAAGATAAAGTGAACGTAGAGTAGCTACTTGTGGATATATTTAACCTTTTATCTGTAGCTATCTGCTTAGGAACAAAAGGAAAGGCAGCTTCTTACATGACTCACCTTTCAGATTCATTTTCTTCTTTTGGCATAGTGAATTAGGGTCCCACATTTTTATGTTTCTTTCACATTTCTCCCTCTTCTGAAAATCTTTCAGACAAAGCATTTGTATTAGTCACCTTCACACTGCTATTACAAACTACCTGAGCCTGAGCAATATATAAACAAAAGAGGTTTAGTTGACTCACAGTTCCGCATGGCTGCGGAGTCCTCAGGAAACACAATCATGGCAGAAAGTGAAGGGGAAGCAAGGCACCTCTCACATGGTAGCAGGAGAGAAAGAGCACAAGGGGGGACCTGCCAAACACTTTTAAACCATCAGATCTCATGAGAACTCACTCACTATCATGAGAACAGCATGTGGGAAACTGCCCCCATGGTCCAATCATTTCCTACCAGGTCCCTCCCTTGTCATGTGGGGATTATAATTCAAGATGAGATTTGGGTGGGGACCAGAGTCAAACCATATCAGCATTTTAGAAAAAAATGAGTTTCTGGTTTTGGGTTTTATCTGATCACTCATAGCTAGGACTGTTTATTTCTAGAATACATAATGTCATTCATCATTGTGGTATCTTAGAGAATAATTTCACCAGTCTAATAAATCCCTTCTGCTTATCCGAGGCATACCTTCTCCCCACCCCAGATCACTGGCCACAACAGACATTTTTACTGTCTTTATAGCTTCGCCTTTTCTAGAATGTCAGGTAAATTAGATCATATACTATCTATCATTTTCAGACTGGCTTCTTTCACTTAACACTAAGCACTTAAGATTCATTCATGTTTTTTGTGCCTCAGGGGTCATTTTTTTGGTTGATGAATAATGTTCTGTTGTTGTTGGAACACAGTTTTTCCATTCACCTCCTGAAGAACATCTTGTGTGCTTCCATTTTCTGACAGTGATGAAGTAAGCTGCCACATACATTTGTATGCAAGATTTTTGCGTGGGCATAAGTTTGCAAACCAGCTGGATGTATACCTAGGATTGAAGAGACTGTGTTCAGTTTTGTAATGGAAACAGCTGACAAACTGTCTTTGAAAGTTGCTTTACTACTTTGCATTCCCAGCAGTGATGACCAAGAGTGTCTTTTGTTCCTCGTTGCCAGCCATTGGCATTTTCGATTTTTTGGATTTTAGTCATCCTAATATGTGTGTATCTCACTTTTATTTAATTCACAATTTCCTACTGAAGAATGATGTTGATTATCTTGTCTTATGATTATCTTCATCTGCATATGTTTTTTGTCAATGTGACCATTTAGAGATTCTTGCCTGTGAACTTTAAAAAGCAGTTGGGGCCAGGTGCGGTGGCTTACGCCTGTAATACCAGCACTTTGGGAGGCTGAGGCAGGCAGATCATCTGAGGTCAGCAGTTCGAGACCAGCCTGGCCAACATGGAGAAAGCCCGTCTCTACTTAAAATACAAAATCAGCTGGGCATGGTGGCGCATGCCTGTAATCCCAGCTACTCAGGAAGGCTGAGGCAGGAGAATCGCTTGAACCTGGGAGGTGGAGGTTGCGGTGAGCCGAGATTGCGCCACTGCACTCTAGCCTGGGCAATAAGAGCGAAACTCAGTCTCAAAAAAAAAAAAAAGCATCTGGGCTTCTATTTTTCTGATAAAGTCTTTTAGCACTTTTTTGCCTTTAAGTCAATTAAATATAGAAAATTAAATCATATAAATTATATATAAGCATATAAAATATATAATATATAATTATATATAAGATATCTAATGAGCTCCTTTGAAATTAGAAAAAAATCTAATTTTACAAACCTCAAAATTATTTAAGGTCCCTTATGCAGCAGGGAGTAGCAAGAAGAAAGAGACAGGCAGAAATAAATGGAGAAAACAGAATTCAGTTGACTGAGAAGGGTAAAAAAAATCCCTTTTTGTCAAAAAAAATAATATCCTAGAAGAGAAAGCATAAAGGCCTGATATATATATATATATATATATATATATATATATATATATGCTTGCTTTATACATATACATACGTATGTGTATGTGTATATGTATGTATATTTACCTTTTTTATTGTTATACTTTAAGATCTAGGGTACATGTGCATGACGTGCAGGTTTGTTACATATGTATACATGTGCCATATTGGTGTACTGCACCCATTAACTCGTCATTTACATTCCTATTACATTAGGAATATCTCCTAATGCTATTCCTCCCGCCTCTTCCCACTCCACGACAGGCCCCGGTGTGTGATGTTCCCCACCCTGTGTCCATGTGTTCTCATTGTTCAATTCCCACCTATGAGTGAGAACATGCGGTGTTTGGTTTTTTGTCTTTGTGATAGTTTGCTGAGAATGATGGTTTCCAGCTTCATCCATGTCCCTACAAAGGACACGAACTCATCCTTTCTTATGCCTGCATAGTATTCCATGGTGTATATGTGCCACATTTTCTTAATCCAGTCTATCATTGATGGACATCTGGGTTGGTTCCAAGTCTTTGCTATTGTGAATAGTGCTGCAATAAACATACGTGTGCATGTGTATTTATAGCAGCATGATTTATAATCCTTTGATGTGCTGCTGGATTCAGTTTGCCAGTATTTTATTGAGGATTTTTACATCGATGTTCATCAGGGATCTTGGTCTAAAATTCTCTTTTTTTGTTGTATCTCTGCCAGGCTTTGATATCAGGATGATGCTGGCCTCATAAAATGAGTTAGGGAGGATTCCCTCTCTTTCTATTGATTGGAATAGTTTCAGAAGGAATGGTACCAGCTCCTCTTTGTACCTCTGGTAGAATTCGGCTGTGAATCTGTCTGGTCCTGGACTTTTTTTGGTTGGTAGGCTATTAATTATTGCCTCAATATCAGAGCCTGTTATTGGTCTATTCAGGGATTCAACTTCTTCCTGGTTTAGGCTTGGGAAGGCGTATGTGTCCAGGAATTTATCCATTTCTTCTAGATTTTCTAGTTTATTTGCATAGAGGTGTTTATAGTATTCTCTGATGGTAGTTTGTATTTCTGTGGGATCGGTGGTGATATCCCCTTTATCATTTTTTATTGCGTCTATTTGATTCTTCCCTCTTTTCTTCTTTATTAGTCTTGCTAGCGGTCTATCAATTTTGTTGATCTTTTCAAAAACCAGCTCCTGGATTCACTGATTTTTTGAAGGGTTTTTTGTGTCTCTATCTCCTTCAGTTCTCCTTTGATTTTAGTTATTTCTTCCCTTCTGCTAGCTTTTGAATGTGTTTACTCTTGCTTCTCTAGTGCTTTTAATTGTGATGTTAGGGTGTCAATTTTAGATCTTTCCTGCTTTCTCTTGTGGGCATTTAGTGCTATAAATTTCCCTCTACACACTGCTTTAAATGTGTCCCAGAAATTCTGGTATGTTGTGTCTTTGTTCTCATTGGTTTCAAAGAACATCTTTATTTCTGCCTTCATTTCGTTATGTACCCAGTAGTCGTTCAGGAGCAGGTTGTTCAGTTTCCATGTAGTTGTGTGGTTTTAAGTGAGTTTCTTAATGGTGAGTTCTAGTTTGATTGTACCATGGTCTGAGAGACAGTTTGTTATAGTTTCTGTTCTTTTACATTTGCGAAGGAGTGCTTTACTTCCAACTATGTGGTCAGTTTTGTAATAAGTGTGATGTGGTACTGAGAAGAATGTATATTCTGTTGATTTGGGGTGGAGAGTTCTGTAGATGTCTATTAGGTTGGCTTGGTGCAGAGCTGAGTTCAATTCCTGGATATCCTTGTTAACTTTCTGTCTTGATCTGTCTAATGTTGACAGTGGGGAATTAAGGTCTCCTATTATTATTGTGTGGGAGACTAAGTCTCTTTGTCGGTCTCTAAGGACTTGCTTTATGAATCTGGGTGCTCCTGTATTGGGTGCATATATATTTAGGATAGTTAGCTCTTCTTGTTGAATGGATCCCTTTACCATTATGTAATGGCCTTTGTCTCTTTTGATCTTTGTTGGTTTAAAGTCTGTTTATCCGAGACTAGGATTGCAACCCCTGCTTTTTTGTTGTTGTTGTTTTCCATTTGTTTGGTAGATCTTCCTCCATCCCTTTATTTTGAGCCTATGTGTGTCTCTGCATGTGAGATGTGTCTCCTGAATACAGCACACTGATGGGTCTTGACTCTTTATTCAATTTGCCAGTCTGTGTCTTTTCATTGGCGCATTCAGCCCATTTACATTTAAGGTTAATATTGTTATGTGTGAATTTGATCCTGTCATTACGATGTCAGCTGGTGATTTTGCTTGTTAGTTGATGAAGTTTCTTCCTAGCATCAATGGTCTTTACAATTTGGCATGTTTTTGCAGTGGCTGGTACCTGTTGTTCCTTTCCATGTTTAGTGCTTCCTTCAGGAGCTCTTGTAAAGCAGGCCTGGTGATGACAAAATCTCTCAGCATTTGCTTGTCTGTAAAGGATTTTATTTCTCCTTCACTTACAAAGCTTAGTTTGGCTGGATATGAAATTCTGGGTTGAAAATTCTTTTCTTTAAGAATGTTGAATATTGGCCCCCACTCTCTTCTGGCTTCTATGTAGAGTTTCTACCAAGAGATCCGCTGTTAGTCTGATGTGCTTCCCTTTGTGGGAAACCCGACCTTTCTCTCTGGCTGCCCTTAATATTTTTTCCTTCATTTCAACTTTGGTGAATCTGATAATTATGTGTCTTGGAGTTTCTCTTCTCGAGGAGTATCTTTGTGGCTTTCTCTGTATTTCCTGAATTTGAATGTTGGCCTGCCTTGCTAGGTTGGGGAAGTTCTCCTGGATAATATCCTGAAGAGTGTTTTCCAACTTGGTCTCATTCTCCCTGTCACTTTCAGGTACATCAATTAGACGTAGATTTGGTCTTTTCACATAGTCCCATATTTCTTGGAGGCTTTGTTTGTTTCTTTTTACTCTTTTTTCTCTAAACTTCTCTTCTTGCTTTATTTCACTCATTTGATCTTCAATCACTGATACCCTTTCTTCCACTTGATCAAATCAGCTACTGAAGCTTGTGCATATGTCACGTAGTTCTCGTGCCATGGTTTTCAGCTCCATCAGGTCATTTAAGATCTTCTCTATGCTGTTTATTCTAGTTAGCCATTCATCTAATCCTTTTTCAAGATTTTTAGCTTCTTTGCGATGGGTTTGAACATCCTCCTTTAGCTTGGAGAAGTTTGTTATTACCGATCGTCTGAAGCCTTCTTTTCTCAACTCGTCAAAGTCATTCTCCATCCAGCTTTGTTCTGTTGCTGGCAGGGAGCTGCATTTCTTCGGAGGGGAAGAGGCACTCTGATTTTTAGAATTTTCAGCTTTTCTGCTCTGTTTTTTCCCCATCTTTGTGGTTTTATCTACCTTTGGTCTTGGACGTACAGATGGGGTTTTGGTGTGGATGTCCTTTCTGTTTGTTAGTTTTCCTTCTAACCATCAGGACCCTCAGCTGCAGGTCTGTTGGAGTTTGCCTAGGTCCACTCCAGACCCCGTTTGCCTGGGTATCAATCACCAGAGGAGGCTGCAGAACAGCAGATATCGCAGAACGGCAAATGTTGCTGCCTTATCCTTCCTCTGGAAGCTTCGTCTCAGAGGGGCACCGGGCTGTATGAGGTGTCAGTCGGTCCCTACTGGGAGGTGTCTCCCAGTTAGACTACTCGGGGATCAGGGACCCACTTGAGGAGGCAGTCTGTCCATTCTCAGATCTCAAACTCTGGGCTGGGAGAACCACTACTCTCTTCAAAGCTGTCAGACAGGGACGTTTAAGTCTGCAGAAGTTTCTTTCTTTTTTTTTTTTCTTTTATTATTATACTTTAAGTTTTAGGGTACATGTGCACATTGTGCAGGTTAGTTACATATGTATACATGTGCCACGCTGGTGCGCTGCACCCACTAACTCGTCATCTAGCATTAGGTATATCTCCCAATGCTATCCCTCCCCCCTCCCCCCACCCCACAACAGTCCCCAGAGTGTGATGTTCCCCTTCCTGTGTCCATGTGATCTCATTGTTCAATTCCCACCTATGAGTGAGAATATGCGGTGTTTGGTTTTTTGTTCTTGAGATAGTTTACTGAGAATGATGATTTCCAATTTCATCCATGTCCCTACAAAGGACATGAACTCATCATTTTTTATGGCTGCGTAGTATTCCATGGTGTATATGTGCCACATTTTCTTAATCCAGTCTATCATTGTTGGACATTTGGGTTGGTTCCAAGTCTTTGCTATTGTGAATAGTGCTGCAATAAACGTACGTGACAAAAATCAATTCAAGATGGATTAAAGACTTAAACGTTAGACCTAAAACCATAAAAACCCTAGAAGAAAACCTAGGCAATACCATTCAGGACATAGGCATGGGCAAGGACTTCATGTCTAAAACACCAAAAGCAATGGTAACAAAAGACAAAATTGACAAATGGGATCTAATTAAACTAAAGAGCTTCTGTACAGCAAAAGAAACTACCATCAGAGTGAACAGGCAACCTACAAAATGGGAGAAAATTTTTGCAACCTACTCATCTGACAAAGGGCTAATATCCAGAATCTACAATGAACTCAAACAAATTTACAAGAAGAAAACAAACAACCCCATCAAAAAGTGGGCAAAGGACATGAACAGACGCTTCTCAAAAGAAGACATTTATGCAGCCAAAAAACACATGAAAAAATGCTCATCATCACTGGCCATCAGAGAAATGCAAATCAAAACCACAATGAGATACCATCTCACACCAGTTAGAATGGCAATCATTAAAAAGTCAGGAAACAACAGGTGCTGGAGAGGATGTGGAGAAATAGGAACACTTTTACACTGTTGGTGGGACTGTAAACTAGTTCAACCATTGTGGAAGTCAGTGTGGTGATTCCTCAGGGATCTAGAACTAGAAATACCATTTGACCCAGCCATCCCATTACTGGGTATATACCCAAAGGACTATAAATCATGCTGCTATAAAGTCTGCAGAAGTTTCTGCTGCTTTTTGTTCAGCTATGCCCTGCCCCCAGAGGTGGAGTCTACAGAGGCAGGCAGGTCTCCTTGAGCTGCGGTGGGCTCCACCCAGTTTGAGCTTCCCAGCTGCTTTGTTTACCTACTCAAGCCTCAGCAATGGCAGACGTCCCTCCCCCAGCCTTGCTGCTGCCTTGCAGTTCAATCTCAGACTGCTGTGCTAGCAGTGAGCAAGGATCCGTGGGCGTGGGACCCTCCAAACCAGGCGCAGGATATAATCTCCTTGTGTGCTGTTTGCTAAGACTGTTGGAAAAGTGCAGTATTAGGGTGGGAGTGTCCTAATTTTCCAGGTACTGTCTGTCATGGCTTCCCTTGGCTAGGAAAGGGAATTCTCCTACCCGTTGCACTTCCCGGGTGAGGCGATGCCCCGCCCTGCTTCGGCTCACAATCCGTGAACTGCACCCACCGTCCGACAAGCCCCAGTGAGACGAACCTGGTACCTCAGTTGGAAATGCAGAAATCACCCATCTTCTGCATCACTCAAGCTGGGAGCTGCAGACTGGAGCTGTTCCTATTTGGCCATCTTGAAACTGCTCTATATTTACCTTTTTAAATTCTTGTTTCTTTTTTTTCTCAGACGTTAGATATGAGTTCTAAATTTCTTTTCAAATAATTAATATGTCAGTATGTTCAATTCTTTGCCTTCTACTTTTAAACTTCCTCGTACAGCAACCTTTTTCGATTACCTACTCCACCCTGACTCATTCCAATCACCTGTGCCACCTTAACTCATTCTGATCACCTGTTCCACCCTAACTCATTCAGATTACCTGCTACCTGCTCTGCCCTGACTCCCGCCAAAGCACTCAACCCAACATTCTCTTTAAATTAGCCAATCTGAATTTAGCCTGTGCAGGCTAACCCTAGCCAATAGGAGAATGACACAACAGCAGGGGCCACATGCGTCAGGGATAAGAACCCCTTCCCCTCCCTTGTCCAAGTGTGCGCTCACCATTGCTCCATCTGTAAGGGCATACCCTTTTATAGAAGTAACTTGCCTTGCTGAGAATTAAAAATAAAATTTTATATTTCAGTGCTATTCCTTTTGCTGCACTGAAACTTTATATATAACAATTTGGGGGCTCGCCTGTGATTACATTCCCCTCTAGGGACGTTCTCTGGTTCTCTCTTGTGAGGAGGCACACCCCGCCCCCTTGTGGCAGCCTCAGGGGTGAGAAATCAAGACCCACCCAGTGTGAGGAATAACCTGGGCTCTCAGCAACGTGGGGGCAGGGGACTGGCCAGCAACCTAGCTTAAAGGATCCTCACATAGTGTGGCAACAACTCTGTGCACAGACCAAGGAAGGAGAAGCTGTGGGAGCTGGTAAAATATTTCCTTGGTGGTCAGGACCAAGGTAAGAAAGTTGCAGTGGGGCGGGGGCGGTGAAGTACTCCTTGGTCGGGGTGGCTTAGAAGTTAAAGAGTGGTGAGACATCCCCATTGTGGGGGACTGAACCTCACACAAATCTCCAGTGGTAGAAATGGCAAGAAACTTCCAGTGGGGAAATTGAGCCTCACCCCAAAATGCAAGAAATTTCCAGTGGGGACATTGAGCCTCACCCCAAAAAGGCAAGAAATTTCCAGTGGGGGAAATTTAGCCTCACCCCAAAAGGCAAGAAATTTCCAGTGGGGAAATTGAGCCTTACCCCAAAAGGCAAGAAATTTCCAGTGGGGACATTGAGCCTCACCCCAAAAGGTGAGAAATTCCCAGTAAGGGAAATTGAACCTTGAACCTTACCCCAAGACCATCAAGATGGGAAATACCCCAAGCAAGACAGGGAGCAAGGAGGATAAAGATGGTAACAAGGATATCCCCCCGGATAGCCCCCTAGGTCTCATGCTAAAACACTGGAAGGATAATGAAGGGACTAAAAGAAAAAAGGAAAAAGCAACAAATGATACAATATTGCTGTTTGATTTGAACTCAGGGACCCATCCTCAAACCCTCAA
Source organism: Gorilla gorilla gorilla (assembly GCF_029281585.2). Classification (NCBI taxonomy): domain Eukaryota; kingdom Metazoa; phylum Chordata; class Mammalia; order Primates; family Hominidae; genus Gorilla; species Gorilla gorilla. The sequence goes on from NC_073247.2 coordinate 161,504,341, forward strand.
TCTTCTGGCTAAAGTTTAGGTCGAATGAGCATGTAATGTGTCAGCTTCTAATCCAATATGTTAATGATAAAAGTCCAGTGTCTCAAGAAGAACTAGGCTATGGAGACAAGGACCTGCCCTCCTTTTTCCCTTAAAAACAAATAGGGAAGAACCCAATCTGGCACCTCAAAATGAAAAGTCAGAGGAGCCAGCTCTCACGCCTAAACATTCCAGCGCATGAGATCCTCTAGACTATCTTCCCCCATTCAGTGTCCCCAATCTTTCCCCTCAGACAGCCACTGACACCTCAGATCCCATTCCAAATTCCCCCTCTACTCATGTTATCCCTCCTCCTTATAACCCTGACTCTTGGGAATTACCATTCCATCAGTCTGTTCCCTCGCGACCTGAATACCCCTGTCTAAAAGGACTCCAGCATGAGGTAGAACGATGTAAAAAAGATATTCAGAATTTCCCATTTCCCTCTTTACCTAAGGGGTTAGCTCTGATCCTCTTACCTTTGAAAGAGGTACCACAAGAAGGTTGGGGGGAGGGGGGAAGGGGGCATTGGCTTTGTAAATGCTACCCTACCGAGTTCAGAAGTCCACAATTTTAAAAAAGGAGCTTAAATCACTACTAGATGACCCTTACAGAGTGGCAGACCAAATTGACCAATTCTTAGGACCTCAGTTGTACACCTGGGTCGAGTTAATGTCCATCTTGGGCATCCTCTTTTCAGAGGAAGAAAGAGTAGCTCCACTCCTGCCGGTCCCTCCCCTAAGGGAAGGGAAAGGAGAAGGAAAAACAGCAGCATAGGTGGCTGGCAGAGACTAAGGAAAGACCAGCAGAGAAGAAAAAGAACTTAGGAGAGAAGAGAGAAAGCAAGCAAAAACAGCAGTCACAGAGGCAAACAGCGAGGCAGGCACGCCAAGGGTTAAGTCCCTCTCCCCAGCCCCAGTCTATGTGAAAAAGAGGGCGGTGGACCCTTGCTGGGAGGAGAGCAGAGGAGGTGAATAGGGCATAATTCTTGCAATTTGCGGCAGGCATCTGCCAAGCCTCTAGGCTGGTGACTGCCCGAGGCCCAGACTGCAGCCACGCAAATCTCACCCAGCCCGAGAAACTAAGTGTAAAAAGAAAGGAAAAAGAAGAAAGTAAAGTGGGGGAACACAGGAGAAACAGCCGGCCGCGCACGCGTGGGGGGCGGCCGTGGCTGGTCCCCGCTCACGGCAGGAGCAAGAGAACTCGGGAAAAGAAAGGGAAACAGGATGACAAAGGATGACACAGGATGAGAGAGAGAGAGAGAGAAATACAGTGCAAATGAGAGAGAAAGAGAAATGGAAAGGGTAAGAGAAACTGGAAGAGACAGAAATCAAAGACATAGAGGGTGAAACTAGAAAAAGAAATAGTGTAAAAGGAAGGCACAAAGTTAAGACATGTTGCAGACTGTGAAAGTTGTAAGAAAAGCTATAAAAGGGAATTTATGCAAGAAATATTGTATAATTTAAAAGTAATTAGGCCTCCTGAATGTAAAATTATTTTTAAAAAGTTTATGTACAAGGTATGTAAGAAACATAAAATATACTTTTAATAACAGGATTTTAAGGAGGCATAAGAATGTGGATTTTTACCTACGTTAAAGGTTAAAATTTTTTTTTTTGTTTTAAAGGTTTAAGCAAGTTTTAAAAGTTAATTGTAAAGGAAATTCTGTGTGTAAACATACTGGCTAAAGTTAAAGGGGTATCATCCAGTTTTTCTGAACTGGACGTTAAAATTAAAGCACAATAGATCTTTCTTGAAGCACTAACCTGCTCTTTAACAAAAATTATAAAAAGTTAAAAAGAGTCTATAAAAGTCTTACCTTATAACCAGACATCATTAAAATTAGATAATGTCTACAAAATTTTATTAAAATTAAGTTTAACATTAATAGCATATTAATATAAAGATAAAATTTAACTTATCTGGTATAAAATCATACAAAAAATATTGTCAAGTATAAAATGCTGTTTAGCTTTCTTAAGGCCCAAAGGCAGCCAGGTAAGTCACAAGGCCCCTCATCCTCAAGGTCACAGTGCACAGGGGCAGTGAAGGCCACAAGAAGGCCAAGACATTAAGAAGGGGCAGGACCGCAGCATCCCCTAGGTGGCACTGAGCAAGAATGGAGCAGGAGGCGTCACCATGAGGCCTCAAGCCCCAGAATATGCAGCAAAAATTTTATACTTATCTTCCACTTTTCCTTCCCTTGAAACTAAAAGTCTTTTAGCACGGGTACCACCCCTAGAATTTCCAGTACATCAGCATCAGCCTGAAAACCACGTCCTCATCAAAAGATAGAAAAAACTCAAGCCAGCCTAGGAAGAACCCTACTTTATGCTGTTAACTGCTGAGACTGCCATCTGCACAGCCAAGAAAAAAAAAAATGGACCCACCATACTCGAGTCAAAAAAAACTTCCTCTCAAAATCGTGGGTTACTGTACTAGGATCAAGCCCTACTAAGTTAAAGAAAGCTTAATTTTCATATACCTTCTATATTGCTTCCTTTCCTTTCCTTATTCTGTTACTAGCTCCTTTGTTATTAATGTAACTAAATCTAACTCACCTCAAACCATTGCCTTTAATGCCTGCGCTGTCATACCTTGTGGAAATGTAAACGATCAACAACAGCTAGTCTCTTCACACAAATATTTATGTCCCAGCCCTCTAATTGACACGGTTAACCCTAGCACTCATTGTTGTAATCACATGCAGCCAAGATGCCAATTTTCTGCTCCTACAGGCTGGCAACCTTGTAGTAAATGGGACTACATCCATTAAACTACTCAGGAGCAAAGTTAAACTTCCACGAAAAAGGTTTGTGCAGATCTAAAATCCCTCATCTATTTCACTAAAAGGACTACCCCTTCTAACTGTCAGCCTTATCAATATAACCCCGTCCTTCTCTTTATCACCGCCTCCACCTTAACTAACTCTAAACCTGCCCTTAGTCGCTTCTATAGTATAAGGATTGACATAAATGGAAAAGATCCCCATAAGTATTTTTAAAATATGCATTATTCCCCCGTCTTCCCCTTCTTCAGTAGCCTCAGTTCTAGATCTCACACCGGTTGCTCCTACCTCTAATAAAACTAGGGTGTCTATTATAAAAATAAGAGACCTAAGACAAACAGCCGTCAAGACAAAATATCAAAATGCAAATGCCTGGCTGAAATTGATTAAATAATCCGTTAATAAAAGCGATTATGACGCTTGTATGCACAGTAGGCCAGAGGCCCAGATTATCCCCTTTCCATTCGAATGGTCTCCCCATTGACCAGATATGGACTGTACGGTGGCTCTTTTTCAAAATCCCACTGCTTAGAATAATCCATCCTACTGAGCTCTCTCTGCTATCTCCTAAAGTTCAACCCCCTGTGGGCCAGCCCCCGAGGGCAATCCAGCTTCCACCTCTAAATGCCAAGTTTACTTTGTACCTCTCATGGCAGGGGGAAGATTTGGTGTTTCTTGGAAACATAAAAGGATATAAAGAGCTCAAGCCTTTCTAAGAGCTTGCCCATCAGTCCGTGCTTAGCCATCCCCAAGCAAACGTATGGTAATACTGTAGAGGACCTTTACTAGACACTTTGCCAAATAATTGGAGCAGTACTTGTGCTCTAATCCAATTGGCTATCCCCTTCACCCTGGCATTTCATCCATCTAAAAAGGTAAAAACAAAACACCACAGGCCAAGGAAAACTCCTTGTAAGTCCTTTGATCCTCAGGTTTATATAAATGCTATTAAGGTCCTGTGAGAACTGCCAAATAATTTTAAAGCACAAAATCAAATAGATGCAAAATTTAAATCCACGTTGTTCTAATAGGTAACTATAAATTAAAAAAAAATTTAACTTCAATTCTCACCTTGTTCGTTCTTATTATTGGTGTACTTATTCTTGTAGACTGTTATATTATTCCCTGCCTTCAAAGTTTTATACGAAAACTTGTCTCTGCCACTCTTACAGAGTTAACTCCTAACTCTCCTCCACCCTATTCAAAAAAAAATTACTTCTTTTACAGGGACAAAGCAATTAAGTCAAAACATATTAAACAAGTTTGAAGAGAAATTATGAAATAAAAAGAGGGGGAATATTGTAAAAAGTAAAGTAGAGGTTCCTCTTCAAAGACTTTCCTCCCTATCTAATTAGGAATAAATAGTAACTTCTCTTAGAAGCAAAATTTATTCAAAGACCTGTGCTCCTAAATACTTGCCCTGGCATGCTTATACTGGTCCAAGCAAGCATTAGGTCATAGCCTGTTCCTCTTCCTTATTTAAAAGTGTTTTTACCTTTCTCAGCATTCCACAAGTTACTTCCTCCTTCCTTTGTTCTCCTCTACCTTTGCCTCTTTTAAAAAGTTCTAAGTTGCTAGCCAATCGGGACAAATACAGAATGTGAGGTGCCGTTCCAGCCAATGGAAGCCAGACACAGCAGTAGGGTGGACGTGTCAGGTTATAAATGACCCTGTCTCCTTTGTTTGGTGTACTCTCATGGCAAAACTGCTGGCGAGTGTACCCTTTCTGTAGGAAGTAAAAATGGCCTTATTAAATAAATTAAGTTTATGTTCAAGTGCCATTTCTTTACAGCACTGGGGAACAAGCATTTCAAACAGCAAAATAAAAGCACAACAGGTTTTTCTGAAAGCACTAACCTGCTCTTTAACAAAAAATATAAAAGGTTAAAGAGTCTATAAAAATCTTACCTTATGGTCAGACATTAAAAATCGAATAAGTATGTCTACAAAGTTTTATTAAAACTAAGTTTAACATTAATAACACACTAATATAAAGGTGAAATTTAGCTTATCTGGTATAAAAGTCATACAGGAAGCATTGTCAAATATAAAATGGTGTTTGGCTTTCTTTGGTCTAAAAACTAATACAAATAGGTGCGAAAAGAAATTTCTCAGTAAGAAGGCACCAAGGACTATAAAGCCCACTGCTGATGTCCCCACATTTAAAACAAAAGGTCAGTTTCTTAGAAATTATATACTTGGTTTATCTTCCACTTTCCTTTCCCTCAAAACTAAAAGTCTTGGCACAGGTACCACCCCTGGTTTACAGTAAACCAGCACCAGCCTGAAGATCATGATCTCATCAAAGGGTGGAAAGAAGGAAAACTCGAGCTACTCTGGGAAGGACCCTACCTTGTACTGCTAACCACCAAGACTGCTGTTGGTACAGCGAAAAAGGGATGGACTCATCACACCCAAGTCAAGAAAGTGCCACCCCCTCCACAGTTGTGGGCCATAGTCTCAGGGAAAAACCCTACCAAACTAAAGCTAAGAAAAATTTAACTCTCTTTCCCCTCTTCTATTACTCTTTCTTCTTTCCTCACTCTATTGCTGACCATCTAGTTATTAACATAACCAAGTCAATTTCACCTCAAACTATTGGATTTGATGCCTTGTTACACCCTGTGGGGACTTGCCAAGTCAAAGACAGCTCTCTACTTCAGAAAAGTTACCTCTGTCCCTCCTGACTCTCCTCAGACTGGGCATTAGTAAATTAGGACCATTTAATCTGGGGAGATTTCGATAAAGACCCCAGTGTTAACCAGGATTCTTGCTCCCCGATGTACAGCTTTTATGCAGTAGTTGGTCCAACGTTTTCTGGACCACTAAAGAGCAAGGATGGACTGCCCCAACCGGTTTTTGTAATTTCCTAAAACTATACATTCATTTTACTAGAGGATCATAGAAGTTAAAGACTTAAAACAAACTTTGGCAATTAAGACAGGATACCAAGATGCAAATGCCTGGTTGGAATGGATCAAATATTCTGTCCACATGTTAAACAAAAGCAATTGTTATGCTTTGCACACGGCAGGCCAGAGGCCCAGATTGTCCCTTTTCCACTAAGGTGGTCCTCCAGTTGACAAGGTGTGGGCTGCATGGTAGCTCTTTTCCAGGATTCTACAGCCTGGAGTAATAAGTCGTGCCAAGCTCTCTCTCTGCTATATCCCAAAGTCCGGCACCCTGCGAGTGAGACCCCGAGGGCCATCCAGCTTCTGTCTCCCAACACCAAGTTCACTTCGTGTCTCTCACTACAGGGAGGAAACTTAGCATTACTCGGAGACCTGAAGGGATGCGGTGAGCTTAAGAATTTTCAAGAGCTTATCAATCAGTCAGCCCTTGTTCATCCCCAGGCGGATGTGTGGTAGTATTGTGGTGGACCTTTACTGGACACTTTGCCAAATAACTGGAGTGGCACTTGTGCTTTAGTCCAATTGGCTATCCCTTTCACCCTGGCATTTCATCAACCAGAGGAAGGAAAAAATAAGACACCATAAAGCAAGAGAAGCCCCTTATGGGTCTTTTGACTCTCACATCTATTTACACACAATTAAATTCCCACAGGGAATACCAGATCAATTTAAAGCCCGAAATCAAATAGCTGCAGGATTTGAGTCAATACTTTGGTGGGTGACAATTAATAAAAATGCAGATTGGATAAACTACATCTATTACAACCAATAGCAATTTATTAACTACACTAGAGATGCTGTTAAATAGCTGAACAATTAGCGGCTGCTAGTGAGACGGCTTAGGAAAATAGGATAGCCTTAGACATGATATTAGCAGAAAGAGGAGGAGTTTGCATCATGATTACAACTCAATGTTGCACCTTCATCCCAAACAACACCACCCCTAGTGGAAGTATAACAAAGGCACTGCAAGGTCTGACTGCTCTATCCAATGAGCTAGCCAGCAACTTGGGTAAATGGTCCCTTTACAGGATGGCTAGAAAAGTAGTTCAGTAAATGGAAAGGAATAATAGCCTCGATTCTTATTTCCCTTGCAGCGTAATAGGTGTACTTATTCTTGTTGGGTGCTGTGTCATACCATGCATCTGTAAGTTGATGCAGAGGCTCATAAAAACGGCACTTACTAAAACCTCCCTTAACTATCCTCCACTTTATCCAGAGAAGCTTCTTCTTTGGAAAATCAAGCAAAACAACTAAGCCAAGACATGTTAAAAAAAAAAAAAAAAAAGTTTGAAAAGAAAGCTGTAAGGAAATACAAGGGGAGGGGTTGTTAGATATGAGTTCTAAATTTCTTTTCAAATAATATGTCAGTATGTTCAATTCTTTGCCTTCTACTTTTAAACTTAACTTCCTCGTAAAGCAACCTTTTTCGATTTCCCACTCCACCTTGACTCATTCTGATCACCTGCTCCACCCTAACTCATTCTGATCACCTGCTCCACCCTAACTCATTCAGATTACCTGCTACCTGCTCTGTCCTGACTCCTGCCAAAGCACTCAACCCGATATTCTCTTTAAATTAGCCAATCGGAATTAGTTTAGCCTCTGCAGTCTAACCCTAACCAACAGGGGAACGACACAGCAGGTGCCACGTGCATCAGGGATAAGAGCCCCTTCCCCTCCCTTGTCCAAGTGTGCGCTCACCAGAAGTAACTTGCCTTGCTGAGAATTAAAAAGAAAATTTTATATTTGAGTGCTATTCCTTTTGTGGCACCGAAACTTTATATATAACACGTACACAGACACACAGACACACACACACACACACACACAGGCACACACAAACATATATATCTTCGATCTTAGCTTTTAATTAAGCTGATTTTTAACCATTGTGCTCTTTAAAAAAAATCCTTTTGAATCTCACTACCATATTTTGGCTGGGACAAACTGCTGATATTTCAAAAGTAACAAAAATATCAAACCAGAAAGGACTTGATTTAGGAACAAATGCAGGCTGTCATGTGAAAAAAAGGCAGAAGCTTAGCTAGTGTACTACAGCCACTGCTGTTTCAGTTTGGCTTGGCTACTAAAAGGTGGCCTTCTTCTGTAAATAAAGCATCACAGGTAATCAAATCTTTGTTTTTTTTTCTTTTCTTTTCTTTTTCCAGCTGCATGAATTTAGCCAATTCAGAGACCTTGTTCCCCATAATTTGGAACTTTCCTTTGGATTTGACCAAGTCCAGTAGAGTTGGTCAGAAAAATCCCTTCCTACTTCCTGTAAAAAGATTGGAAAGAATTCATTAGAAAATATGCCCAGAGTGTTCTGTTCTTCTTACCAGAGTCTGTACTCAAGATAAATTATTTTTCCAGAGTCTAACTTGCTGGGTTTTTTTCTAGACTTTAACCAACCTGTGGGAAGGGAAATATCCAATTACAACACCATCCAGCCTTTTGTGTCTTCAAGGAGAAAACAAAACCGAGAAGCACTAGTGAAAGCTACAGCCCAGGGCACACTGATTCAAGCCTGACACCTAGTCATAGGAGGATAGAACATTTTCCCTCCCTCCACAGCTCACTGCCACATCAATGGGGGAATGAAACTGAAAGAACTGTACATGCCAGATCATAGTGAGCAAGTCTCCAAGGAAAACCAAACACAACCAAGGAGGAAAAATGAAGGATACCACAGGGAGGTTTAGCCTCTGACACCTACAGCTACAGCAAACAGTAAACACAGCCAGATGAACATAAAGCCTCACACTAAAGGCCTATTTAACTCCATTGTTTTTATCCATTCCATTACATCAAATTTGCAACAAAAAATTTCAAACCATAATAGACAAGAAACGCAGCGTGAAGAGACAGAGCAGTCATTAGAAACAGACTCATATATGGTAGAGATATTGTAATAATCTGACTAGGAATTTTTTTTTTTTTTTGAGACAGAGTCTCGCTCTGTCACCCAGGTTGGAGTGCAGTGGCGCAATCTTGGCTCACTGCAAGCTCTGCCTCCTGGGTTCACACCTGGGTTCACACCATTCTCCTGCCTCAGCCTCCCGAGTAGCTGGGACTACAGGTGCCCACCACCACACCTGGCTAATTTTTTGTGTTTTTAGTAGAGATAGGGTTTCACCGTGTTAGCCAGGATGGTCTTGATCTCCTGACCTCGTCGTGATCTGCCCACCTCAGCCTCCCAAAGTGCTGGGATTACAGGCACAAGCCACCATGCCCAGCCCTGACTAGGAATTTAAAACAACTTTGAGGGATGTGCTGAGGTCTCTGAGGAAACAGTAGATAATGTCCAAGAACAGATAAGTAATATCAGCAGAAAGATAGAAACTCTGTAAAAAAGAGTCAAAAGGAAATGCTAAAAATAAAAAAAAATACTATAATGAAAATGAAGAATGACTTTGATGAGCTGAACAGTAGACTAGGCAGAGCAAAGGACACAATCAGTGAACCTGAAGAAATGGCAAGAACAATTTTCCACTTTTTTTGCCATTACGTAGAAATATGATTATTGTATATTGAGTTTCTATCTTGTGAGCTTGCTGCACCCACTTGTTTGAGAAGTTATTGTGCAGTTTCCTTGGGATTTTCTGCATAGACAGGGATGTCTTCTGAGGTTAGAAATAGTGTTGTCTAATCCATTCCATTCTGGATGCTGCTTATTTATATTTCTTGTTTGATTTCACTGGTAAGAATCCCACTACATTGCTGAATAGGAGTGGTGAGAGTAGACATCCTTTTCTTGTTTCTGCTCTTAGGGGAAGGCATTTACTCTTTCCCTTCATTGATATTTGCTCTAGGGTTTGGTATATGTACTCTGTCAGGTTAAGTTCCTTTCTACATCTAGTTTTCTGAGACTTCTGATTATGAATATGTTGTATTTTCTCAATGTTCTTCTCTGCTTTAGTTCAAATCATCATAAGTTTCATTAGTCTGTTGAGATAGTGAATTATATTGCTTAATTATCAAATATTGAACCAGTCTTGCATTTCCCAGAAAAATCCCACTTTTTAGATGTTGCTGTACTCTATTCAAAAAGGTTTTGGTGGAGATTTTTCACATCTATGTTTATAAAGCATATTGGCCTCTAATTTTTTCCTTTATATTTCTTTTTTTTCTTTTTTTGTACTGCTGGCCTGGTAATAGCTCAGTAATGTTAACCTGATAAAAAGATTCAGAAAACATTCCATTCTCTTTTATTTGCTGTATGACTGTCCAGATGAGTGTGACATTTTCCTTATATGTTTGTAAGATATCTCCAGTGAACATATCTGGGTCTACATATTTAATTTTCAGAAACATTTTTACTATGAAATCAATTACTTTATTAGCCAGAGTACTATTCAGGTTATCCATTTCAGCTAAGATGAGTTCTGGTAGTTTCTGAGTTTAGAGGAAATTTATTTAATTTCATCACCAATTCCATCTCAATTCTTGAATTTTTCTGCATATATTTGTTTTCAGTATTTCATTTTTACCTTTCTAATGTCTGCAGGTTCTGTAATGATAACTCCTGTTTCCTTCCTGATTTGAATAATTTGTGTCTTCTCTCTTTTTACTTTGTCTGGATGACTAGAGTTCCATCCATTTTCTTTATCTTTTCAAAGAACTAGATTTTGGTTTCTCAATTTTTTTCCTATGTATTTTCTCTTTTTAATATCAGTTACTGACTTTCTACTTCTGCTTGCTTTGAATTAATTTGTTTTCTTCTTTTTCTAGTTAGTTAAGGTAGAAGCTTAGATTATTTGAGACCTTTAAAAAGTCTTAATCTAAGTGTTAACTGCTATAATTCTCTCTCTAAACACTGTTTTAGCTTCATCCTACAAGTTGTGATATGTTGCTTTTTCAGTTTAACTTAGTTCTGTGGATTTTTTATTTTGTTGAGATTAAGTGTGATCCTTGAATTGTTGAAGATTGTGTGATTTAGTTTCTAAGTGGTTTCAGATTTTCCTGTTGTATTAATGTTATTGTTTGATTGCAAATTTGATGCCATGAAAGGCCAGAGACCATACTCGGTGATTTCAATTTTTTTTTTTTTTTTTTTTTTTGAGACGGAGTCTCACTCTGTCACCCAGGCTGGAGTGCAGTGGCGTGATCTTGGCTCACTGCAAGCTCCGCCTCCCGGGTTCATGCCATTCTCCTGCCTCAGCCTCCCAAGTAGCTGGGACTACAGGTGCCCGCCACCATGCCCAGCTAATTTTTGTATTTTTAGTAGAGACAGGGTTTCACCGTGTTAGCGAGGATGGTCTCGATCTCCTGACCTCGTGATCAGTTTATTGTGTGTTCCACTACTCAGAAGATAATCCAGCTTGGTGAGTGTTGCATGTGTGCTGGAAAAAATGTATTATACATTCTGCTGTTGCTGCTGTCATGATATTTGAATCCATGGGTTGTGAGTGGTCCTGCTCAGGGTTGAGAACTGGATAATGCTCTATCTCTAGTCCAGTTCTCCAATCCTAGATTAATAGAAAGATTCCTACATGGGCACCTTGGGTTGATGCAGGAAATTCTATCAAATTTAAAGTGTTCTTTCTTACATTTGCTGCCATTATTGGTTTGTTCTTGTGTTGTTATAAAGAAGCACCTGAGACTGGGTAATTTATTTTTAAAAAGAGGTTAACTCACAGTTCTGCAGACTATACAGGAAGCATGGCTGGGGAGGCCTCAGGAAACTTACAATCATGCTGGAAGGTGAAGGGGAAGCAGGCATGTCTTACATGGTCAGAGAAGTGGAAGAGAGCAGCAGGAGGTGCCACACACTTCCAAACAACCAGATCTCATGAGAACTCACTCACTATCACAAGAACAGCAAGAGGGATATCCACCCCCATGATCCAATCACTTCCCACCAGGGCCCCACTCCAACACTGGGGATCACAATTTGACATGAGATTTTGGTGGAGACACAAATCCAAACCTTATCATTCTACCCCTGGCCCATCCCAAATCACATGTTCTCCTCACATTACAAAATACAATCATGCCTTCCCAACAGTCCCCCAAAGTCTTAACTCATTCCAGCATTAACTCAAAAGTCCACAGTCCAAAGTCTCATCTGAGACAGGGTAAGTCCCTTCCACCCATGAGCCTGTAAAACCAAAACCAGTTAGTTACTTCTAAGATACAATGAGGGTACAGACATGGACTAAATACTCCTGTTCCAAAAGGGAGAAATTAGCCAAAACAAAGGGGTTACAGACCCCCTACAAGTCTGAAATCCAGCAGTGCAGTCATTAAATCTTAAAGCTCCAAAATAATTTCTTTTGACTCTATGTCTCACTTCCAGGCAACACTGATGCAAAGGGTGGGCTCCCAAGGCCTTGGGCATCTCTGCCTCTGTGGCTCTACAGGGTACAGCCCCCTCGGCTGCTTTCACGGGCTGGTGTTGAGTGCCTGTTGCTTTTCTAGGTACATGATGCAAGCTGTCAGTGGATCTCCTGTTCTGGGGTCTGGAGGATGGTGGCCCTCTTCTCACAGCTCCACTAGGCAGTGCACCGGTGGAGACTCTGTGTAGGGGCTCCAACCCCACATTTCCCCTTTGCACTGCCCTAGCAGAGGTTCTCCATGAGGGCTGCAACCCTGCAGCAGACATTTCCATATATCCTCTGAAATCTATGTAGAGGCTTCCAAGCCTCAACTCTTGCCCTTTATGCTCATGAAGGCTTAACGATATGTGGAGGCTGCCATGGCTTATGGTTTACACCCTTTGGAACAGAATCCTGAGACATATCTGTGGCCTTTTTAGCCACAGCTGAAGCTGGAGTGGCTGGGACACAGGGAGCGATGTCCTGAGGTTGCACATGGTAGAAGGGCCCTGGGCCTGGTGGCAAAATTGTTCTTCCCTCCTAGGCCTCCAGGCCTGTGATTGGAGGGGCTGCCAGGAAGGTCTCTGAAATGCCTTCAAGGCATTTTCCCCATCGTCTTGACAATTAACATTTGTCTCCTCTTTACATATGCAAATTTCTACAGCCAGCTGGAATTCCTTCCCAGAAAATGGGTTTTTCTTTTCTACCACATGGCTGGGCTGCAAGTTTTCAAACTTTTATACTCTGCTTCTCTTTAAAATATAAGTTCCAGTTCCAGATTATCTTTCTCAAGTTCAAAGTTCCATAGATCTCTGGAACAGGGGCACAATGCTTCCAAACTCTTTGTTAACACATGACAAAAGTAACCTTTGCTCTAGTTTGTTTTTTTTTTTTTTTAGACAGTGTTTCACTCTTGTTGCCCAGGAAGGAGTACAAGGGCGTGATCTTGGCTCACTGCAACCTCCACCTCCCGGGTTAAAGTGATTCTCCTGCTTCAGCCTCCCGAGTAGCTGAGATTACAGCGTGTACCACCGTGCCCGGCTAATTTTATATTTTTAGTAGAAATGGGGTTTCTCCATGTTGGTCAGGCTGGTCTCGAACTCTTGACCTCAGGTGATCTGCCCACCTCAGCCTCCCAAAGTGCTGGGATTACAGGCGTGAGCCACAACGCCCGGCCTGCTCTAGTTCTTAGTAAGTTATTTATTTCCATCTGAGACCTTCTCAGCCTAAACCTCATTGACCATATCACCATCAGCATTTTGGTCACAACAAATTAACAAGTCTTTAGGGAGCTCCAAACTTTCCCTCATCTTTTCTTCTTCTGAGCCCACCACACTCTTCCAACCTCTGCCTATTACCTAGTTCCAAGTCACTTCCACATTTTCAGATATCTTTATAGAAATACCCCGCTCTCAGTACCAATTTTCTGTATTGGTCCATTCTCACATTGCTATAAAGAACTACTTGAGACTTGGTAATTTATAAATAAAAAAGGTCTAATTAACAGGCTGTACAAGAAGCGTGGCTAGGGAAGCCTCAGGAAACTTACGATCATGGCAGAAGGCAAAGGGGAAGAAGGAATGTTTTACACGGTCAGAGAAGGAGGAAGAGAGAGCAGGGTGAGGTGCCACACACGTCCAAATAACCAGATCTCATGATAACTCACTCACTGTCATGAGAACAGCAAGAGGGAAATCCACCTTCATGATCCAGTCACCTCCCATCAGGTCCCCCCTCCAACACTGGGGAATCACAATTTGACATGAGATTTGGGTGGGGACACAAATTCAAACCACATCAATTATTCTCAGTGATCTTCACCATGTCCACTGGATCCCAGGGAACTCCCTCTGACCTTCTCACTAGAAGGTGGGTCTTTTGTCTACTCATACTATTGTGCATTTCCCTTTAAAGGGCTTGGTTAGGAAACTAGGAAGCAGGAAGATAGAGTAAAATAACAATAGGAATTCCTCTGATACTTGTTTTTTCCTCCAGCTCCTTTCAATATTTTTTTTCTCTTTGATTTTCTACAGTTTGTCTATGATTTGTGTAGATGTATACTTCTTAGTTTTTATCCTACTTGGTGTTCTATGAGATTCCTAGACCTGTGAATACATGTCTGTCATTAATTTGGGGGCATTCTCAGCCATTGCCAATTCAAATATTTCTCCTGTTCCTTTCTTTCTTTCTTTTCCTTCTGGTATTTCAATTATACATATTTATACCATGTGTAATTGTCACACAGTTCTTGAATATTCTGTTCTGTCTTTTTCCTTTCTTTTTTCTCTTTGCATTTCAGGTTTGAAAATTTATATTGACATTTCATCAGGCTTGTGCTTGTTTCCTCAGCCCTGTCCTGTCTATTGATGAGCCAATCAAAGGCATTATTCATTTTTGTTACAGTAGGGGTTTCTTTCTTTTCTTAATAAAACATTTTATTGTGGTAAAAGATACATAACATGAAATTGACCTTCTCAACCAGTTTTTGTTTACAGAGCAGTGATATTTAAGTACATTCATATTATTATGCAACCATCTACACCATTCATCTCAAGAACTCTTTTCTCTGGCACAGCAAACACTATAACCATTAAACAATAGCTCCCCATTCACTTTTCCCAACTCCCCTAGCAACTACCTTTCTAGTTTCTGTCTCTATGAATTTGACCACTCTAAGTATCTCGTGTAAATGGAATCACGCAGTATTTGTCTTTTTGTTACTGATTTATTTCATTCAGCATAATATCTTCAAGGTTCACGCATGTTGTAATGTATGCTAGAATGTCCTTCCTTTGTAAGGCTGAATAAGTTTCCATTGTATGCATATACCACATTTTGCTTCTCTATTCATTTAGCAATGGACATTTGGGTTGCTTCTACATTTTAGCTATTGTGAGTAATAATACCATATTTTTCAGTACACAAAAATCTAGGTCTGTGTATTTGTTTATTTTGGACACATACTCAGAAGTGAAATTGTTGAATTATATAGTAATTCTACTTTGAATTTTTTGAGAAATCACACACGGTTATGCATAACAGTCATATCATTTTACATTCCAGAAGACACAAATGTTCCAATATCACCATGTTTGCCAACACTTATTTCCTGACTTGTTGATGTTTCATTTTTAAAAAAAAATAGTAGCCATCTTAGTGAGCGTGAGGTGGTGTATCACTATGGTTTTGAGTTGTATTTCCCTAACAATTAGTTTCATTAAGTATCTTTTCATATGCCTACTGCCCACTTCCATAGCTTTTAAGCAGAAATTTCTAATCAAATACTTTCCACAGTTTTGAATTGGTTTGTTTTCTGTTGTTGTTGAATTTTAGGAGTCCTCTATATATTCTGCATGTGCATCTCTTATCAGATATATGGTTTGGAAATATTTGTTTCTGGTCTGTGGATTGCATTGTGATTCTCTTCCTAATATCTTTTCATGCACAGAAGTTTTTAATTTTTATGAAGTCCAATAGGTACACATTTTCTTTTACTGATGGTTTTATAGTATTTTCAACTTCTAGCATATCCTTTTTGACTCTGCTTCAAAGAGTTTACATCTCCCTGCCTATATTACCAACCTATTTTTGCATGCTATTCACTTTTTCCATTAGAGCCCTTAGCATATTCACCATACTGGTATTAAATTGTCAGACTGATAATCCAACATCTCTTCCGTACCTGAGTCTGTTTGATATTTAGTCTCTTCAAACTGGGTATTTTCTTTTTTTATAATGCTTTGTAACTCCTTTTTCAGTTGAAAGCCAGACATAATGTACTAGGTAAATGGAATTGAGGAAAATAAGCCTTTATAGTTACAGTTTATTTTTGTCTGTTTAGGAGTGCAACTGTGTTTACGGTTTCCTGGAGCCATAGGTTTCAGAGGTTAAACTTTCTGCTCTTGTGTTGAGTTTCCCTAGATATTTATTCTTAAATGAAATCTGAGATATGAAGTTGTTTCAGTGCTATTCCCCTGCTATTACACAGGAGTCCTACTGACATACTGGTAAGGTGTGGCAAAGAGGAAGTGTTCCACAGACGTATGAGTAAGTCTCAGTCTTTTTATTGGCCTGTGCCCTGAGCTGAGACCTGCAAAAGTGCTACTCATTACCACCTTCCAATCTTCTCACACTTTTTTGGACAAAATATCTTGTTTGAGAGTAGGATTCCCCTCCTTGAGATTTTTAGATGCTTTTCCAGCTGTGGTTGATGCTGCAGCCACAGGATACAGATTCAGGACTGGAGCTAATCTGTGAGCTGGGCCAGCAGGATCCAAATGTTCTTTCCCTCATTCCCTGTATACTGTATGGGCCTGCCTTCCTAGCTCTTGGGCCATAGACAGAGACCTTTTTCATAAAACTCTTTTTGTCCACACCTCATGTGCAATTTAGAAATTTGGGCAGCCTTTGAGTTCAGTCTTGGAGATAGAGGAGGAAAGAAAAGCACAAAAATTTTACCACCATACAGATTTTACTTCAACTTCTAGTTTCTTTGCCCAAACCTCCTGGTACCATTTACTTTATAGAAGCATGAACTTTTGGTATGAGAAGAGATTTGGATTTACAGAAAAGTTGCATAGAGAAAACCAAGGATTTATTTCACAAAATTGGTGAAATGATAGAATCTATCTCAACGGGGAGTGATGAGGAATATATTAGATGTTTTAAAAAGCATTGAGAAGAGTCCCTGAGATCTAAGAAACACTCAAGCAAGCTTGTGCATTATGACTCCTCTCAGTAGTGTCCTGATCTGAACTTCCTGGAGTGTGAGATGGGGGGGCTGGATGGATATGCCAGATATGGGGCATATGGACCAAATGGGGGAGCCCAAACCACTAAATCGGGTCCAGTATCTCACTAACGGGGAACTCACAGGACTCACCATATAGTCCTACCCATGACTACAACTTATTACAGTGAAAGGGTACCAAGCACAATCAGCAAAGGGAAAGGGTGCACAGGGAGAAGTGCAGGAGACCAGACACAGGTTTCCAGAGTCATCTCATCTCCCAGTAGGGTCACACAGAATGCACTTAATTCCCTCACAACAAGGTGTGACCACACATGTAAAATGCTGCCAACCAGTGGAGTTCAGTAAAACCTCATCACCCATGAGTTGAACTGGGGCTGGTCACACAAGTGGTTCTCCCAGGCATGGACCAAAATTCCAGACTCCCAGGAGGAAAGCACTGTGCAGCTTTTTGTTTCCATACATAGTTTAGGTATAATGAGTTCTGAGAAAAGTGAAATCCCTCCCCAATCCAAGTCCTCAGAATCCAGCCAATGGACAACGTTGAAAGTAATAGGCTGTTCTAAGTAGAGGAATGAAGCCTGCTGTGTGCAGTCTTTTCTGCACAGTGCACCCCATTGGTCAAGGCATATTACAGGAAATTATCAATAGGACCGGACACAGCAGGGTGAAATCAAGCTGCATACAGATATCACTTATGCCTGTTAGGAGTCCTGGATTGAACCAGTCAACACAAACCCCATTAACCACACAGGACTATCTTAGACAACCAAATGGCTCCCTCCTTAAATTTTAGTACAAATGGTTTCTTTTTACCTAGCCGAGGGCATCAATTCAGGTAGAACACAACTCTGGTCAGTAAGTTGGAGCTGATCTGAAAGTCATCCAGGCCTGAGGCAGTGTCATGACAGGCAGGGCACACAGGATGTACAATACATGAGGGCACACATGGTGTCCCTGCACACACCAAGTGTACCATGGTTTGGGCACCCCAGGAGAGTGTACCTAAGTCAGGAAGCACAGGACATCAAGGCCTCATTGTGGCCTTCCTCTGTGGCAGCTGCTGCCAGCCACGGGGTATCCAGTACAGGCCACATAATCCAGTTCAGTCCCTGGTTTCATTGCAGACAATTTGGCTTGTCCATGACTGCTGTGGATGACAACTGCAGGTGCTCCGTGGGGAACATGGAGGGGCTGGAGACACCGCCTCTCTCCCCTAGTCAGTGGGGTCAGGTATGGTGTCAGGTATGGGCTCAGATGAAGCCATCAGTTTGCAGTCACAGAGCTTGCAGCAGCTTGCAAAGGCAGCATGGGGAGTTTTCCTTCAGCAAGGGAGGAAACCTTCCAGGAACAGTTCTGCAACACTAAGACAACAGTGCTCTCCCTCTCACCTCCACAGATACCTTGTGTTTTTCTCCACCCTTATAAAATCAACGTGGCTCACTCAGTAATAAAAACTTTACATTCCCTCAATCACTCATACCTTCTCTCAGGCCTTCTCACCTAGCAAGGCTGTATGTAACAGGGACAAAAACACTGTCATAAAACAAGATGTGAACAGAAAAACCCATCATATTTAAAATCCTGCATTTTGAAAAGATTTCAAAATGGGTTTACATATCCCTTTCCATCCCCCTTATTTATGCAGTGAGCAGAGCAGAAACAACTCATCCCTTCCTGGGCATAGCTGCATTTGATAACCCCACTGCCTGGCATGTGGACCAGGAGGAGAGAGAGGAAGTGAAGTCAGGCTGTCCATCTGCTATACCAACCTGTAACTGATGTAGGTTGTCAAACACGAGTCACGAGCAGTGGGCATCCCAGAGAGGGGGTTCGAGACTGATCCGTCATGAGTGGGCAGAGGGATCACAGTCTCTGTGGGGTGCCCTCTCCCGATGTGCAGCTTTTGGCCACCATGACTGGTTAGAAGTGCAATCCGCCTGAATCAGAAATACAGTGCCCACGAGCAGTCCCACTCTAGTGGGTCCCACCTGAGAACAAGCCCTAAATCATGGGCATCTGCAAGAGATGTGGATGGCCCAGGGCTGCATGCAGGTTGCAACAGTTTTGAACCCCATGGAGTAGGGCCCAGAACAATCAAGATTCCAGTGTCAAAGACTAATTTATCGCATTGAGCTATGCCTGCTTTCTGTCCAGCACAGCTTGTGGCGAGTCTGAAACAGCTCAGGGTGGACAATTTGGGTTTTAGCTTAGAGTCAAGCCCAGCCTGTTGAGATCTGAGAATTCAGAATCCAAAACAGTCAGGGGGGTTTCTCCAGCACAAGAAAGCCGAGATGCTGCAAGGCCAGACAACATCAGCATTCCTTGTCCCCGTGAGACGCCTGCCTGGTGTGCTTTCCTAAGGCCTTTTGGCCTTGTCTAAACAGATCCCCTCAAATCATGCAACTCAGCTCCATCATCAGCCTCTAAGGGTCAGACATCTGAGTTCATAAGAGCTCATTTCACACTGTGTGCGCCTGGGGGGGTTGATCAAGGAAAATGATAGGACCACCAGAGGCTGTACCACACAAAGAAGCTTTATTGGGTGGTGATTGGATAGGGTGCTGGGGAGGGGATATCCTCAGAGCAGAGGGCTGTCCAGAGTTTATGGTTCAGAGGTCACCATCAGACATGTAAGAAGGCAGAAGAACTGCTGGAGGAGGTGGGAATTGGATAAGGGCCTTACAGGTCTAGCTGATGTGTATCAGTAGCTGGACAAAGTGGCTTTGAAGTCTCCTAACCACAAGGTTCTATCTTATCTATGGTCAGCAGATGTGGGGTGAAGTTTAGCAGGGTATGGAAGCCAGGTAGGCTCTGAATGCCTAACAATCTGCTTGGCAGTGCCATGTTTCAAACGATCAAACGTGTGAAAAATTGAGTTTTGTGCTGGTGGGCTTCGGAGCCAACAGGTCTCAGTCTTGTGAAGAAAAAGAGTAGAGAAACACGAGCGGTACTGCAGGATAGCTGAGGAGCCTCAAGGCCAATCGACAGCAACATCCCATGTCTAAACGACAACCAAGGCCTTCATCCAGCCTAGGGATTACACACAGGTCATCTTTGGTACGTGTATATAACACAGGCTGAAAACTGCTTTTAAATCTCTGAGGATGTATCTCCACCTGAAGATTGCCTCTCTTTTCCATGGGGACTTCCTTTCTCCAGGGACCCCAAGAGGCAAGAATTATCACCTACAGAGACATGTTCTAGTTTCCCTACTTGAAAAGCTTAGCACACACACACACATACAGAGAGAGAGAGAGAGAGAGAGAGAAGGCAAATCCAAGCACTAAATATCGATTGAGAATTTTAATACTACAATTCCTCACAGACAAGCTTTTCTATGAAAATCATTTAAGATACTGTAGAAAAGAAAACCAGTGTAAACCACTAGCATCCAGATGTTCCTGTCTACAGAGGGGGAGGAAAGCTGGCTGTTTAGGAAAGCTAGCGCAGCCTCCTTTAGAAAGCTCCATTAACTCAGGGGCTTGAGTGAAACAACCTACACAAGAGGCCACTGCTGTGAACTAGCCTCCTGTCCTAAGCCCCACCTGACCACACCCAACCAGAATGGGGTCACTTGTCCTGAGTGTTACGTAATGATCCTGAACTTTCCAATGGGGAAAAACAAAAAACAAAACAAAACAAACAAAACAAAACAAAACTAAAAAACAGAATCTTCCCATTAACCTGAGTCCCTGAGTCAGCGGAATATCTTCTTTAACCCTAAATGGAACATAAATTCAAAATGACTAACCTGCTTTCTTTTTTTTTCTGTTTCTGCTTCTTTCAGCCCTTTTCTGCCTTCAAAGCCAACCTCCTCCTCTCGGTTGATTGGCACACTCATTCTATTTCATAGAATGTGCTGTTGCCCAATTCTACTATTGCAAATAAAAGCCAGTTTGATTTTTAAATTGATTTGCTGTTATTTGTTCTTTTAGCAGTTTCTGGCAACCCATGATAGGACCCAAAAGGCACTGCTGATGACTCTGGAGACCCCTTGACAAATGCAGGGGAGATGCCGCTGACAGCTTTTGAGTCCTCTTTCACTCTCACAGACACAAGGGTTGTAAGTTCCTCTAGGGTCACATTTTTGTATTGATTCCCCTGATACTTCTGGCTCTTGATTCCAGGATTCATGTGTCCAGTGAGAGAGCACATGAGTTTCTTGGGGGTTTGTGGGGGCTGACAAGTCACTGACAAGACTTGCAGTTTTAAAGGTAACTGATGGTGGGAGAAGCTTACCACATGCAGTGTGTGACTCTGGCTTTTGGAAATTTGCAGAGATTTGGTTCTTCCAGTTCCTTTTGGTGTGTGTGCATAGTATGAGAGATTCATTGGCTACATTAGTCAAGGGGACCTCAGAGTCACAGCCATGATCTGACTGGTGGGCATGGTTTAGGCACTTAGGAGCGATTAGAGCACTCACCACCTGTAAATAAGACATCCATGTTAGGATCAGCTGGTCATGAAACAAGTTTAATACCATGTCACCCACCAACTTCAAGATAGCATCCATGCAGGAAGTTTCACTAGAAAGCAATCCAGGACCCAATCCCAAGGCATTTCCTTCTTAGACTTTGATGTCAGCTCTGAAAGACCCAAGAGTCAACATAAAAATGAGACCTTGGCCATTTGTGTATCTTCTTTTGAGAATCATCTATTCATGTCCTTATGCAAATCAAAACCACAAGGTGATACCACCTTACTCCTGCAAGAATGGCCATAATCAAAAAATCGAAAAACAGTAGATGTTGCCGTGGATGTGGTGATCAGGGAACACTTCTACACTGCTGGTGGGAATATAAAGCAGTAAAACCACTATGAAAAACAGTGTGGAGATTCCTTAAAGAACTAAAAGTAGAACTACCATTTGATTTAGCAATCCCACTACTGGGTATCTACTCAGAGGAAAAGAAGGCATTATACAAAAAAGATACTTAGATACGCATGTTTATAGCAGCACAATTCGCAATTGCAAAGTCGTTGAACCAACCCAAATGCCCATCAATCAACGAGTGGATAAAGAAACTGTGAGATATATATATATATATATATATATATATATATATATATATATATATATATCTGAGATATATAGATATATAGATATATATATGATGGAATACTACTCAGCCATAAAGAGGAATGCATTAACAGCATTCACAGTGACTGGGATGAGATTGGAGACTATCATTCTAAGTGAAGTAACTCAGGAATGGAAAACCAAACATCGTATGTTCTCACTGATATGTGGGAGCTAAGCTATGAGGACTCAAAGGCATAAGAATGATGCAATAGACTTTGGGGACTTGTAGGGGAAGGGTGGGAGGGGGTGAAGGATAAAAGACTACAAACGTGGTGCAGTGTATGCTGCTCAGGTGGGTGCACCAAAATCTCACAAATCACCACTAAAGAACTGACTCATGTAACCAAACACCACCTGCACCCCAGTAACCTATGGAAAAAACAATTTTTACTGAGATCTTTACTTTCCAGAGACCTGTGTCCTCCACCTTCTGGCTATACTTGCTTTTTGTGTGTATAAGTATTAGGCCGCAGAATCTGCAAGCTCTTTAAAAAATGGCACAATCTTAATAAGGATAATTTAGACTTACAATGGCCATCATGTGAACATTTCAGATGAACAAGGTTGTTCACCCCAAAAATGTGCTTAAAAATTAGGCCTCCTCCTCCAGCTCCATCCATGTCCCTGCAAAGGACATGGTCCCATTCTTGTTTATGGCTGCATAGTATTCCATGGTGTATTTTGTTTATCCAATCTCATTGATGGATATTTAGGTTGATTCCATATTTTTGCCATTGTGAATACTGCTGTAATGATCATACACATGCATGTGTCTTTATAATAGACTGATTTATATTCCTTTGGGTAAATACCCAGTAATGGGATTGCTGGGTAACATGGTAGTTTTGTCTTTAGGTCTCTCAGGAATTGCCACACTATCTTCCACAATGGCTGAACTAATTTACAGTCCTACCAGCAGTGTATAAGTGTTTCTCTTTCTCTGCCACCTCACCAGCATCTGTTGTTTTGTGACTTTTTATTAATAGCCATTCTGACTGCTGTTAGATGATATCTCATAAAACCCAGAACTAAAAACCCTGGAAGACAACCTAGGCAATACCATGCAAGACATAGGCATGGACAAAGATTTCATGATGAAGTTGCCAAAAGCAATTGCAACAAAAGCAAAAATTGACAAAATCTAATTAGACTAAAGAGCTTCTACACAGCAAAATAAACTATCAACAGAGTAAACAGAAAACCTATACAATGGGAGAACATTTTTGCAAACTGTGTATCTGACAAAGGTCTAATATCCAGCATCTATAAGGAACTTAAACAAATTTACAAGAAAAAAACAATCCCGTTAAAAAGTGGGCAAAGAACATGAACAGACACTTTCAAAAGAAGACATGCATGAGGCCAACAATCATATGAACAAAAAAAGCTCAAGATCACTGATCATTAGAAAAAAGCAGTTATTTTAGATTCTATTAGAATCAACAAGGTCTTTCAATTATCAAACTTGACTCTCAATTGTTGATTTCAATGGAATAATATGTATCCATCATATTAGAAAAAGACACTTTGCTTCTAACAAAGTGTCAAACAATGTTTCTGCAGATATCGATTTTGTTAAAAACAAGAGTGTTTACCACAATATGTGGACAATTACTGAAATAAAGATCCAAATTACCTGTCAAAAGAAAGTTAGGCCTCCTGAAATAGGCCCCCACACGGATGACTATTCATGTGCACAAACTTCTAAAAAGATTTTTTTAAGCCTTGCCTCTTTAAGAAATCCCTTATAGAAAACAAATGCAAAGTTTAAGTAGGTAATTAACAGGAAAATGGAATCTGCCAACATTTTCACTTAGTTACTTTCCTGCTCCAAAGATAGAAAGGAAGCTAGATAAGGCGTTTATAAGTTAAGTCCAGGACAAGCAGGCTTGATTCTTTTTCAGAACTATCCATGCTGATGATTCCAGCTATAGAAAATGCTTTGCCTGCACTATTCCTTAATGAACATTGCCTTAAACTCGGTCATTTAGTTGAGAAACAGAAGCTGAGTTGAAAATACCACACATCGAACTAAATCAGTCTCCAAAATACAACTTTCTGGCATTTAGAAAATCACCAGAAATTCTTGCAGTGGGAGAAAGTATTGATTTAGACAAGCCTCACCTTTTACCATTTTGTCTTTACTGGACTTCCTAACTGTTCCTTTTCAGTCTGGCAAGTAAAGGAACTCAGTCCTGAAATCTAAGTCCTGTGCCTTTGACATGTAAGTTTCCTACTTTGATTTACCTAAGAACTATCCCTTTTGAGATGCAAATTTAGGATAATTTTTCTTTCTTAAAAATTGGATGAATTAAAACGACAGTAATGGAGTTAGAAAAAAGGTTAAATTTAGTAATAGTTGAATGGACCAGAGAAACTCTCTGCTAGTTCCTCAACTTTGCAGTACCCCAAACAAGTGTGCTCTGTTTCTCCCTTTCTGTAAAAATTTTAAAAACCACAAGGCAGAGATGACAAGGTAAGAAGTGCTCAGGTAAGAATTGCTCAGGGCAACAATCAGGTAGGTGGATCAAGAATAGGGCAAGGGTCCCTTGATTCAACCCCTTCGCTGGAGTGGGTAAAATGGTCAGGGGATGAAGAAGAGACATCCTCAGAGTAACTGATTTGGAGGGAAGATTAATGGTCTCTTAGAAGAACAGATGGTGGTTTGTGAGGAGGTCTGTCTGGGTGTGATGTCGACTTCTGACCTCCTATTATGTGATAAGAGTCATCTTCAGAGGACTCATGACAGTTGAGTTCCTTTTGAAGGATCTGTCTTTAGATAGATAAGGGGAATTCAGAGAGCCTTGCCTTACATTTTGCTATTCTTCAAGAGCCTTAAGCTCAAAGTGATTAGTATACGAAAGCAACACATTGTAGGTTGGCATTTTATGAACTCCTCCAATAGCTAGCTTTGCTTAATGAGCAATTGAATTGTTAAGAATGAGTAAATTAGGTAAATATAAATGGAATAAACTTTATAAGAAAGCTTTTCATAGTTTCAAAAATATTTTTCCACATGGCCACATAAGAGTGTAACAACACATACTAGGGCCTATTGGAGGGTAGAGGGTGGGAGGAAGGAGAGGATCAGGAAAAATAACTAATGGTACTAGGTTTAATACCTGGATGATGAAATAATCTGTAAAACAAGCCCCCATGACACAAGTTTACCTATATAACAAACCTGCACATGTACCCCTGAAAGTAAAATAAAACTTTAAAAAAAAAATCTTGTTTCATCACTGAGCATCTTAATATTATGTTATGTTAAATGAAATAATAGTCATAAAATGTCTAAGTCATTCCTAAGTAAGTTAAATTATTGAAACATTAATTGCTGAACATAAATATAAAGTATCAATACTTTGGAAGCTTGTTTTTATAGGTATAGTGAAGTTTAATATATTTGAGTCTGTTGTTAAACAAAAAAATTGTGATATGAAAAGTATATCTATAAAATGTTAGCATATGACAGTTCAAACTTGCTTCCTGTATAGTTTCACATAAAAATTAAGATCATAAGCGATTTTGAAAATTCTAATATGTGGTAACTAAAACTAAAATAAAGGAAAACAACTCTATAAGTGAGGAAAGGAAGGCATATTTTATTTTAAAAAAAGGCATATGTATGATGCTGTGTTTGCCTTAAGGGAAAAAGAGAACAATTTTTATCCTAAAATAGAATGACTGGTTGTTCCACAATGTGAAAAAGTATATGAAAGACCAAAGAGATACAAGAACATAATAGGATTGTGAAAAGAATTTCATGTGGGGTCAAGCATGCTAAAATGGAATAAATTTATTATAAGAGGTTTTTTTGAATGAGCTTTAATATCAAAAGTACCCTGATGCAAAACTAGAATCGGGTCTTTGCTTTTGAAAATGGGTATTTCCTTGGAGTGTTGATAAGAGACTAGGAAACATTTTCATATCCTTTCAGTGATCTACCTAAGGAACAAAAAAATAATAAATTCAGTGTTTTGTCAGGATTTTTTTGTCGTCTTTTATAAGGTATTTTGTCTTTTTATGGGTCTTTTATCAGGTATTTCGATTTTTTTTTAAAAAATGAGTCTTGTAAATCTTCAGAGACCTAAGTCTTTTGAAAGCTATGTAACATATCTGTATTTGTCTTTGTTTCATAATGATTGGTGATACTGTTTAGTGAAGTGCTTTAAACCTTGTGACGTCTTTCAAAAACTTCTCAAAATCATATCCTAAATTAAGTCTTTCTTGATCCTAAATTAATGTTAGAACATTCCAAAGGGCTCCTAAACCTCTTCAAAGGAAGAGAGATATTAAACCAATTAGGCTTATTTGATAAGTTAAATTATTGGGACACACTGTCAAATAAAAAGTGATATTTAACCTTCTTTGACTCTATTTTTATAGATGTCACTAATATGCACTCCAAAAGTTGCATGAGATTCCTAGAAAACTGAAATGTTATCAGTCATCATTTCAGCCATTATGTTAAAATGTTGTATGTCACAGAAATAACCAAATTTCCTTATCAACAGTGTCATCATTATAATGCACTCTCATCAGATTTTTATTATTATTATTACACTTTAAGTTCTAGGGTACACGTGCACAACATGCAGGTTTGTTACATAGGTATACATGTGCCATGTTGGTTTGCTGCACCCATCAACTAGTCATTTACATTAGGTATTTCTCCTAATGCTATCCCTCCCCCAGCCCCCGACCCCCGAACAGGCCCCAGTGTGTGATGTTCCCCGCCCTGTGTCCAAGAGTTCTCATTGTCAAATTTCCACCTAAGAATGAGAACATGTGGTGTTTGGTTTTCTGTCCTTGTGATAGTTTGCTGAGAATGAGCTCATCAGATTTGAAACCATGACCATTTCGAGTCTTGTCACCCACAGTTAATTATTTTTGAATGCTTTTTCAAGCAACTGTAATCCTTTTTTTTTCCTTTTTTTTTTTTTTTTTTTGAGATCAAGTCTCACTCTGTCGCCCAGGCTGGAGTGCAGTGTCGTGATCTCAGCTCACTGCAACCTCCACCTCCCAGGTTCAAGTGATTTTCCTGCTTCAGCCTCCTGAGAAGCTAAGAATACAGGCGCCTGCCACCACGCCCAGCTAATTGTTGTATTTTTAGTAGAGACAGGGTTTCACCATTTCGGCCAGGCTGGTCTCGAACTCCTGACCTCAGGTGATCCACCCGCCTTGGCCTCCCAAAGTGCTGGGATTACAGGCATGAGCCACCACACCTGGCCCAGCAACTGTAATCCTTAAGTGCTTTGTCTTCAAAAAGACTCATGGAAAAGATTCTGAAAAGTACAGGATTCTGGCAACTTTAAGATCATACCATTGGACTTGATAAGAATGTCCATAAATCTAATGAAGAAACTGATGACTTCATGAAACCGTTGCTCCAACATCAAGCAGAACAAGAATTAATTACACGGGAATAAATGAACTGATGAGGATAATGTTTTCATATTTTTTATTTTGGAATTTTCTTGCTTCTTTATTTTAATGTTTTGTTTTCCAGATTTAAGGAAACTTCTTTATTTTAAGGTATCTAGGGCTCACTATAATTTGGTAAAGTATAATTTTGTGAACAAAATTGAAATCATTTAATTTTTCTGTCTACTTGGTCCCTCTAGGAATCAGAAACAATATATATATTTTCTAGTTTTTATGGTGATATTGTTTGCATAAGTTAAATCACAATCTGCTCTCTTTATAACAGGATACAGTTGGCAATACTAGTTATATTACCAAGACAGTCATTGGGACACCACATTTGGGAAAGTCCATAGAATTCATGGCTTTGAGGGTTCCTAGCCTTATACTGAGTGAGGAAAAAAAAGTCACTTCCTGAAGGCCCAGGGACCTCAAAATATTTTGGGGACCCGGAGAAGAGAGGAATTCACCCAAATCTGTACAGCAGGCAAAGTCTGAAGTCTGCCTTGGTTTGGCTTCCTAGCATGAAGAGGCTCTGAAAAGTGTAATCTGATAATCCTTATTAAAAGCTCCAGCAGAGCAACCTTTAAAAAGAGCTTATTTGGCTAATCACAATCTTTACTGCGCTTAAGTAAATAATCAGGCCAAGTTTGATGATACTAAACTTATTTTGCTATCAAAATAGTCATACTCTGATTATCTTTCTTAGAAACGGGGATGACCGAAGACAGAAAAAATATGTTTTGGGAAAATTAAAAAAAAAAACTATTGTGCACCTATTATTAGACTGTATCTCTGTTCATTGTTTTTGAGTTCTTATTATCTATTTGTAGACCATACTTGATTCCAAATTGTTCTAGTTTTCTCCATTACCTGGCTACAAGTCCTGTACTAACAACAAAATCTGCTCCATTCCTCTATAGGCTGGAGGTGAACCCCTCAATGTAAGTGTCAAGGGACAACATTCCTGCCTGATATGTGAGCCAATCAGGAGTTCACTACAATCCATGAAGCCATAACCAGGGACATTCAAACTGCAAACCAGGGTAAGAAGTTGATGACTTCAGAGTTTCAGTCATGATGGTTAACTAGACACAGCCAGGAGGATCATCTGCCACCGAGACTAGGACATATGGAAGACTGTCACACTCCAAGCAGATCTTCAGAGGGAAAGCATTGAGAGTGGATGGAGATGGGATGCAGATGCTGGGCTGAAGTGGGAGGAAGCTGGGAACCCTGCACAAGGCTACAATGCACCGGGACTCATTCCTGGCAACCAGCGACAACTGGGGAAGGGGTGAGTTAAACAGGCAGGGAGTGGTCTGCTCTTGCCGTAGACCTGAGGAATCCTAGCAACAGGAGACCTCACAACCCCCACAGGCACTTGAGCTGGCAGGGAGAGCTACTTAGAGAGGTGGTACGGTCAATACTCCAGCCTGTGCAGAGCCCAGATGGTTTGGTGCTGAAATGTCTGCAGTGGAGAACCACCAGGGATGCCCATTCCACAAGGCTCACCATTTTCCTCTAGAAGACTTTAGCCTTGGGGCAACTGTTGGACCTGGACAGACCAGCATGATATTGCCTGTGACATGGGACCTGTCCAATCTGAGTGCCACCCTGTCTGCTCTCATCTCCCAGGGCCCCAGCCTAGCCTTGCCTGCTTGCAGTACAGCCTGGGATGCCCTACCACAGTGCTTCCCGGGGTCTTTATCGTAGTTCCTTCACCAGCAGAACATGTTTGAGAACTGCAGCAGAGTGGCCCCCATCAAAGTGTCCCAGCCCACCTGTACACTCTCCCCACTGCAGCCTCCCCCACACCACTTTGCTGGCATATACTCACCCACAGCCACCACCATACCACTTTGCTTATGCACACATGCAGGCAGACCTCAACTCCCCTCCTCGGCTGATATGCATATGAGCAAACAGGATGTCATGCCACTGCTGCTGGTGTGAGCACATCCCACCACACCACCTGCTGACGTGTTGGCACCTAGATATCTTGCCACTTCTGGTGTGAATGTGCAAATGTATGCTGGCAACACCAGCCCCCCTCCCCCGTGCCGCCACAGGTGTGAACATAGGCATGGACACCAGCAGCTCTGCCCCACCACCTTGCACTGCCACCTCTACTGGTGCAAACACACTCATGGAAGCCAGCAGCTCCAGGCCCGCCTGTGTCCCACCCCTGTTGTTGCCAACACTGGCATGAGCGGACACATGGACTCCAGCAACCCTGCCCCTGTCCACATCCCATACCTTGTCATACCACAGCTGCTGCCACTGCCATGAGTATACACTATAATGCCTCAGCCTTGTTCCTGCTAGTACTCAGCCTCAGCCATGATGCATGTACCATGCTGTGTTTCTGTGGCTGCTAACATGTGTAAGGAGGCAAGGATCCCAATGTCACTTCCCTAAAAATGTACTTTAGCTAGCACCACTCATGGGAGTGTGGTGACCAGCAGACCAGCAACACTTCTTCTCCTCCAGCATGGCAGGTTGCTAACCTTGAGCAGCTGGAGAACAAAGCTAGAGGCCCAGTCTCAGCCCCCCACAGTTAGAGCCCACAATTCATGGGTGCTGAGCTGAGCCTTGGCCTCCTAAAATCATCCAGAAATGAAGCCAGTTGACTGCACACACTTGATACCACAATCAAACACTTAAGAGAAAAAAAGAAGATAAATGCAAAAAAAAAAAAAAAATCCGAAGTACAGTAACTTCAAAGACTAAAGGAACACCAGCCCACACAGATAAGAAAGAAACAGTGCAAGAACTCTGGAAACTCAAAAAGTCAGAGCTACACTAGGTCCCCAGCAATAGTTCTTAACCAGGCTGAAATTGCTGAAATGACAGACATAGAATGCAGAATATGGTTAGGAATGAAAATCATCAACCTTCAAGAGCAAAACTCAATCCAAGGATTCTAAGAAATGCAATAAAACAATTCAGGAGATGAAAGAAGATGAAATGGCCATTTTAATAAAGAACCAAACCAAGCTGAGAAAGCTGAAAAGTTCACTTCAAGAATATCAAAATACAATTACAAGTATTAACAATTAAATTGATCAAGCTGAGGAAAGATTCTAAGAGATGGAAGACCTGATTTCCAAAACAACTTAGACAATAAAGAAGAATGAATAAAATTTCTGAGAAATATGGGATTATGTAAAGAGACCAATTCTATGACTCATTGTTGTCCCCGAAAGACAGAGAGAGAAAGCAAGCAACTTGGAAAACATACTTAGGATATCATCCATGAAAATTTCCCCAACTTTGCTAGAGAAGCCAAGATTCAAATTCAAGAAATGCAGAGAACCCATGTGAAATACTACACATGAGCACTATCCCCAAGACACATAGTCATCAGATTCCCCAAGGTAGAAATGAAACAAAAAAATGTTAAAGGAAGCTAGAGAAAAGTGGCAGGTCACCTACAAAGGGAGCCCCAACAGAATAACTGAGGGTCTTCTAGCAGAAACTGCACAAGCCAGAAGAGAATGGAGGCCTACATTGAACATTCTTAAAGAAAATAATTTTCAACCAAGAATTTTATATCCAGCCAAACTAAGCTTCATAAGCAAAAGAGAAATAAATTCCTTTTCAGACAAGCAAGCGTTAAGGGATATTGTTACCACCAGGGCTGCCTTACAAGAGGTCCTGAAGCAAATGCTAAACATGGAAAGGAAAGACCATTACTGGCCATTGCTAAAACACACTTAAATACATAGACCAGTGACACTATAAAACAACCACACAAACAAGTCTACTTAATAACCAGCTAACAACATGATGACAGGAACAATTCCACACATATCAATTGTTACCTTGAATACAAATGTGCTAAATTCCCCCAATTAAAATCCACAAACTAGCTAAACAAGCAAGATAAACAAGCAAGATCCAATGGTATGCTGTCTTCAAGAGACCCATGTCACATACAATGACACCCATACGGTCAAAGTAAAGAGATGGAGAAGAACTTATAAAACAAATGAAAAACAGAAAAAAAGCAGAAGTGGCTATTCTAATTTCAGACAAAACAGACTTTAAGCCAACAAAGATGAAAAAAGACAATGAAGGGCATTATAAAGTGGTAAAGGGTTCAATTCAACAAGAGGACTTAACTATCCCAAATATATATGCACCCAGTTTCATAAAGAAAGTACTTAGAGATCAATGAAGAGACTGACATAACCACACAATACTAGTTGGAAAATTCAACAATCCACTGAGAGTATTACAGATCACTGAGGCAGAAAACAGAGAAAGGTATTCAGGACCTGAACTTGACACTTGACAAAATGGACCCAGCAGACATCTACAGAGCTCTCCACCAAAAAAACAACAGAATACACATTATTCTCATCTGCATGTGGCACATATTCTAAAATAAGCCACACAATCAGACATAAAACAATCCTTAGCAAGTTTAAAAAAAAAAAAGAAAAGAAAACATGCCAACCAACCACACGCTCAGACCGCAGTGAAATGAAAAGATAAATCAATTCAAAAAAATCGCTTGAAACTATACAATTACATTAAAATTAAACAAGCTTCTCCTGAATAACTTTTAGGTAAATAATAAAATTAACTTAGAAATTGAAATATTCTTTGAAACTAATGAGAACAAAGATATAGCATACCTAAATCTCTGGAACACAGCTAAAGCAGTGTTAAGAGGGAAGTTTATAGTATTGCATCAAAAGGTTGGAAAGTTCTCAGATTAGCAACCTAATGTCAAACCTAGAGGAACTAGAGAAACAATAGCAAACCAACCCCATAGATAGCAGAAGAGCAAAAATAACCAAAATCAGATCTGAACTGAAGGAAATTGAGATGTGAAAAGCCATTAAAAAAAATCAAATCCAGGACTTGATTTTTTGAGAGAATAAATAAATAAGATTGATAGAACACTAGCCAGACTAACAAAAAAAGAGAGAAGATCCAAATGAACACAATCAGAA
Organism: Gorilla gorilla gorilla; assembly: GCF_029281585.2. Lineage (NCBI taxonomy): Eukaryota > Metazoa > Chordata > Mammalia > Primates > Hominidae > Gorilla > Gorilla gorilla. Next base: position 161,536,606 of record NC_073247.2, read on the forward strand.
AAGACAAAGGGGACATTACCACTGACCCCACAGAAATACAAAAAAAAAATCTCTCAGAGACTACTATGAGCACCTCTTTGCACACAAACTAGAAAACCTAGAAGAAATGGATAAATTTCTGAAAACATACAACCTTCCAAGATTGAACAGGAAGAAACTGAATCCCTGAACAAACCAATAATAGTTTCTAAAATTGAATCAGTAGTAAAAAGCCTACCAGCTAGAAAAAGCTCAGGACCAGACAAAGTCACAGTCAAATACTACCAGATTATAAAGAAGTGATGTTACCATACCTACTGAAACTATTCCACAAAGTTGAGGATGAGGGACTCTCTTTAACTCATTCTATGAGGTCAGCATCATCCTCATACCAAAACCTGACAGAGACACAAGAAAAAAAAAAAAAACTTCAGGCCAATATCCTTGACAAACACAGACAAAAATCATCCACTAAATAGTACCAAACCAAATGCAGCTGCATATCAAAAACCTAATCCACCATGATCAAGTAGGCTTTATCCCTGGGATGTAAAGGTGGTTCTACATATGCAAGTAAGTAAATGTGATTCATAAACAGAATCTAAAACAAAAACCACATGATGATCTCAACAGATGAATAAAAGAGTTTCTATAAAATTCAACATTCCTTCTTGTTAAAAACCCAAAAAAAACCAGGCTTTGAAGGAATATACTTCCAAATAATGACAGCAATCTGTGACGAGCTTGCAGCCAACATCATACTGAGTGGGCAAAAGCTGGAAGCATTTTACATGAGAAATAGAAAAAGACAAGGATGACCACTCTCACCACTCGTATTCAGCATAGTAATGGAAGTCCTAGCCAGAGAAATCAAGCAAGAGGAACATATAAAAGGCATCAAAATAGGAAGAGAGAAAATCAAACTACCTCTGTTTGTAGACAATTTGATTCTATAACTAGAAAACCCATAGTCTCTGCCCAAAAACTTCTAGTTCTGATAAACAACTTCTACAAAGTCTCAGGATACACAACGTACCATAATCAGTAACATCTCTATACACCAACAACATCCAAGAAGAGAGCCAAATCAAGAATGCAATCTCATTCACAACAGCCACAAAAAAAGAATGAAATATCTAGGAATACAGCTAACCAGAGTGATGAAACATTTCTACAAGAATTATAAAACATTGGTCAAAGAAATGAGAGATAACACAAACAAATGGAAAATATTCCACGTTCAAGGAGAGGAAGAATCAATATTGTTGAAATGACCATACTGCCCAAAGTAATTTAGAGACTCAATGCTATTCCTATCAAACTGCCAATGACATTTCTCTCACAATTAGAAAAAAAAAATCTATTTTTAAAATTCACGTGGAACCAAAAACAGCCCAAATAGCCAGGGCAATCTGAAGCAAAAAGAGCAAAGTTTGATGCATCACACTGCCTGAATTCAAACTGCACTACAAGGCTACAATAACCAAGAAACCATGGTACTGGTACAAAAAACAGACATATAAACCAATGGAACAGGTTAGAGAACCCATAAATAAAACCACACACCTACAATCATCTGATCTTTGACAAAGTCAACAAAAATAAGCAGGGGGGAAAGGACTACCCATTCAACAAATGGTGCTGGGATTACTGGCTAGCCATATGTAGAAGACTGAAACTGGACCACTTCATTACATCATATTCATTCAAAAAACAACTCAAGATGGATTAGAAACTTAAACCTAAAACCTAAAACTATAAAAACCCTGGAAGAGAACCAAGAAAATACCATTTTAGACCTAGGCCCTGGCAAGGATTTCACAATGATGCCAAAAGCAATTGCAACACAAACAAAAATTGACAAATAGGACCTAAACGGAAGAGCATCTGCACAGCAAAAGAAACTATTAACAGAATAAACAGACAATCTACAGAATGGGATAAAATATTTGCAAACTATGCATTTCACAAAGGTCTAATATTCAGAATCTATAAGGAACTTAAACAAATTTACAAGCAAAACAACAACTCAATTAAAACATGAGCAGGGGCCGGGCACGGTGGCTCATGCCTGTAATTCCAGCACTTTGGGAGGCTGAGGCAGGCAAATCACAAGGTCAGGAGTTCGAGACCAGCCTGGCCAATATGGTGAAACCCTGCTTCTACTAAAAACACAAAAAAAATTAGCCAGGCATGGTGGTGTATGCTTGTAATCCCAGCTACTTGGGAGGCTGAGACAGGAGAATTGCTTGAACCTGGGAGGTGGAGGTTGCAGTGAGCCGAGATTGCGCCACTGCACTCCAGCCAAGGCGACAGAGTGAGACTCTGTTCCCCGACCCCACCCCCCCCCAAAAAAGTGAGCAAAGGACATGAACAGACACTTTTCAAAAGGAGACATACACGTGGCCAACAAACATATGAAAAAATTTTCCACATCACCAACTATTAGAGAAATACAAATCAAAACCACAATGAGATACGATCTCAAACCAGTCAGAATGGCTACTACTAGAAAGTGAAGAAAATAACAGACACTGGTGAGGTTGCAGAGGAAAGGGAATTCTTATACACTACTGGTGAGAATGTATATTAGTTCTGACACTGTGAAAAACCCAGTCGTGATTTCTGAAAGAACTTAAGGCAGAATTACCATTAAACCCAGCAATCCCATTATTGGGTATATACCCAAAGGAATCGTTCTATCATAAAGACACATGCATGCATATATTCATTGCAGCACTATTCACAAAAGCAAAGATATAGGATCACCTACATGTCCATCAGCAATAGATTGGAAAAAGAAAATGTGGTACATATACACCATGGAATACTACACAGCCACAAAAAGAGATCATGTCCTTTGCAGCACCATGGATGGAGCTGGAGGCCATTATTATAAGTGAACTAACACAGGAACAGAAAACCAAATACCACATGTTCTCAGTTATAAGTGGGAGGGAAACATGGAGTCCACATGGACACAAAGAAGGGAACACAGACACAAGAGCCTATTTGAAGTTGGAGGGTGGGAGGAGGGTGAGGATTGAAAAACCATCTATCGTGTACTATGCTTATTACCTGGATGAGGCGTGCACCAAACCCCCATGACACACAATGTACCTGAATAACAAACCTGCACAAGTACCCCTGAACCTAACATAAAAGTTAAAAAGGTATGACTTCTTATGAAGTCACACTTGAAATAAAACTTATTGACTTACTGAAGTCTTATTGAAATAAGACTCTCTATCACAACGACACCCTAACCCCTCTTAATTTTTTCTTACTTATGCTTACCTCATTCACTTGTCAGGATAATACCTGTACAACTGATCCTTGAATAAAGTGAGGGTTGGAGGCACTGACTCCCAGTGCAGTCAAAAATCTACATATAACATACGACTCCCCAGAAACATAACTACTAATAGCTTACGGCTGACTGGAAACCGTAAGAATTAACACATATTTTTTTCTGTTTAATGCATTATGTACTATATTCTTACAATAAAGAAAGCTAGAGAAGAGAAAGGGTTATTAAGAAAATCCTATGTAAGACAAAACATATTTACTATTCATTAAGTGAAAGTGGATCATCATAAGGGTTTTGTATTTATATATTTTATGTATTTGTATATTTTAGTAAAATATATTTACCATTTATTAAGTGAAGTGGGTCATGATAAGGGTTTTTGTCCTCATCATCCACACTTTCAGTAGGCTGTGGAAGAGAAGGAAGAGGAGGGGTTATTCTCACAGTCTCAGGAATGGCATGAGCAGAAGAAAGTTCATGTGTAACTGGACCGACACATTTCAAACCTACGTTGTTCAAGGGTCAAAAGTAGTTAGAATTTTACAATGATTAGATTCCATAAAAAGTTGGATATGCCATGCCAAACCCATATTTTTACATGACCTAAAAGAATTTTTAATCCACCCAGTAGCTAGCTTTATCAACATCCTTGATGCAATTGTTTATCCAAACTTTACTAGTAATCCCTTTTATAGAGTCAGACTTCCAGACCCACTTGACCTCACTCTCTGCTTTAATTTAGCCCTGTGATAGGATAGTAGATCATAGAACTGCAACCTTCTAGCTCAAAACGGAGGGATCTCTGCAGTTGCTAACACTTTCAGTTGCATGTGGATAAATAGGACAAATAGACTGCTTGGTTAAAACAAGGACATTCCTCATCTGGCTCATTCTTTGATCTGTTCAATTTCAGTTGGTTTAATTCATGGGAAGCCTGCCTACGGGGCTGTTTTTAAAATCCCCAGCCAAACTGAGGTTCCAGTACCAGAGTAGCTGGTAAGGTTTCCATAACTGGAAATGAAGAGGAGCTGAAGGTAGGTGTTTCCAGTATGCCTTTCACAGGATAATTCTTGTGCCTAGTTGTCCAACCATTGATCAGGTAGCCCATCATGTGGGAAATTTGTTTATAATGGCAGATGTCACTGTGGTTCTTGTCTAATCTGTGTTTAGTTTATGCCTGCCTGACCACTGTTCTGTCACATGGACCCTGATCTTGTGTTCCCCACAACATCCCAGGTAAAGCCTGGCCTTGGTTAGACACAGGATATTCAAATGGAAGGCAAAAATTCAAATTACCACCATGACGGGAAATAAGTTCAAAGATTTATTACTTACAGATCCTGGTCAGAAAGGGTTCAAAGAGTTGGGAGGACGGTTCTCCATTCCCTAATGATATGAGGCAGGAATGAAGAAGCAAAGAGTCAGGCACAGAGAGAGAGAGGGGAGAGAGACAGAGACAGAGAGAGAGAGAAAGAGAGAGAGAGAGAGAGAGAGAGAGCAGTATAAATATAGAAAAATAGGACACGGGTCATGTTAAGTTCACAGGCAAATGCCTGAATGGTCCTTTTAAAGTAAAAGATATGGAGGGAAAAACAGGGGAAGCCCAGTCTTTTAGGTGGGAGAGACACCTCTAAATTTTTATCTCTGACCAGAGGCTTGAGACATTTGGGTGTGATGTTCTACTTCAATTGGCTAGGCAGCAACCTTTGCTCTGTCATTCCCATTGCAAGAGCATACTCCAAACTCTTGGCATTATCCTCCTGACAGTCATAAGAGTGGTCTCCCTAGTTCACTGCATCCTCTCGAAAAGGCTTAGAAATCTCCATGCAGCCATCTGCTGAAGGCTAAATGGCCTCTCTCCAGCTGGAATGATGAAAGCTCCAAGAAACACATGACAACAAGGACACTGTAATATACAAATGGCATGTTAACACCAAAAATCCAAAACTGATGGTAACTGAGTGTAGCACTCATGCCCTCTGATTTGGCCACACTCTCACCCTGGCCAAAATGGGGGGATTGTGAAACAAAGTTAATGGGAGGCCATTGTGTCAGACCAGCCTCCTGTACTAGGCCCCAGAAGAACAAATCAGAATGGAGTCATTCATGCTAATTGTCATGAAATCAAATTGAACTTTCAAATGGGCCAGTTAAAAATAATTCAGAAAATTCCAATCCCGGTGTGTGATGTTCCCCTTCCTGTGTCCATGTGTTCTCATTGTTCAATTCCCACCTATGAGTGAGAACACGTGGTGTTTGGTTTTTTGTCCTTGTGATAGTTTGCTGAGAATGATGGTTTCCAGCTTCATCCATGTCCCTACAAAGGACATGAACTCATCATTTTTTATGGCTGCATAGTATTCCTTGGTGTATATGTGCCACATTTTCTTAATCCAGTTGTTGCAGGATGGGCGGAGCAGGGAGGGATAGCATTAGGAGATATACCTAATGTAAATGACGAGTTAATGGGTGCAGCACACCAACATCGCGCATGTATACATATGTAACAAACCTGCACGTTGTGCACATGTACCCTAGAACTTAAAGTATAATAAAAAATATATATATATTTAAAAAAAAGAAAATTCCAATCAACATGAGTCAGCATAATCAGGAAGTCTCTTCCACTTTAGTCCTAAATGGAAAGCAACTTTGAAATGACCAACCTGCTTTTTGTTTTCTGTTTCCACTCTCTTCAGTACTTTTCTGGCTACAAAGACAACTTCCTCTCCTCTGTTCAATAGAACACTCATTCTACTTGAGAGAGGTTGTGAGTCTGAGGGTCTGACTATGTGAGCCTATTCTGGTCCTCTTACTTCTTCACTATGGAACCTGGGCCATGTCTGAACCCTTCCATGGTCTAGTCTGGCTCATCGGAGAGATGGGCTCCTTCCAAATATCCATTGAAGGGAGGGTTGCACATAGCAAATGACACAGACCCCCAGAGCACTTTGTGCAGCAGTTTCCTGTCACCCATTGAATGCTGACAGAAGGTGGGTGAAGGGCAGGTGGCGTGGCAGATTCCTGAGTGTGCAAAAAAGAAAAGTGCAGTGGATGACAAAGCTGAGAGGGCAAGGCCTTGGACATACGAAAGGTTGATGTCTATGCAATCAACAAGTTCCTAGCCATGGTTTAGCACATAATTGTGTCCTGGGGACATAATTCCTCCTCTGGATGCTTTCTGGAAGGAAATTCAGAAAAGGAAATTGTAAATATCTTGGGCTCAAGAGAGGCTTGCAGCTTCTAAGTAGGTAACTCTAGGCTGAGTCAAACCTTGAAAACAATTGTGTGAGCAAAAATGGTTTTTACATACCTATGTGGAAGGCTCCTTGCAAATCCAAGCTATGGCAGGAAGAATTTGGAATGTGGCTCCAGCATTCTCTAGAAACATGAACCTGGGAGTCCAGGGACAGGCACAGTGTGGGCATTCGGGGTTTCCAGCTGGAGGACTGTCCCTTGCAAAACTTTGAGGTCTGGGGTTGGGTGCAGGGAGTGTGGTCCTGGAAGATGTGTTGGAAACCTTCCCAGGGCCAAGTCCCACAGACTCATGTAGTAATCCAGGCCCTGGTCCAGTAGCCCTGACTGTTACCACAGCCAGAGCTGGAACAAGTTATACCATGTCTTCACAGTTCCGAGATGCGAGATGAACCATCCATCATAACAGATTTTCAGAAGGAAATGAAAATAAATGCATTAATCAGTGTACAAGTGGATCTGAAGACATATACAGGTTTAGAAATGTTAAAATATGAGGGAAGGCATATTTTAGACATACTGTAACAAAAGCTACTTCTTACTGACCACATCATTTGGGCCAGTCATTTTACATGCAGGTGGGTGACATCAGGTAAAAACTCACACCAATTCTCTGAACTTGTGCTATTATGTTCCCACTTTACAGATGAAGAATTGAGGCAGAGAAGGTACGTGATTGGCTCAGCTTATAACCAGCAACAGTTGCATTTAACAGGGCTCTGCCCTCACCCTGGCCTCAGCTGTCTACCCCATGACCAGGGAAGGGTTGCTGTAATCAACAGTTACCCAGTGCCAGATGCCCCATGCCACATGGCTGAGGCCTGCAAGGAAGCCAGTGAGAGACTGTCACTGGACCTGGCCCACCTGTCTTCTCCCCATCTCCATTAGGACACCACCTTTTCTAAAATACAGACAAGGGCCCTGGAGGAGAGTTGGGGTTTAGGACAGAGTGGGTGAGGATGGAGAAGCTTCCACTTGTACATGGATGGTGCAGGTCCCTTCCGCCCTCCAGAGGCTGCACTCCTGTTCAGGGGTGGGCCCTACACTCCCATATACCTGCCCTGAATCATCTCCTTCATTCCTAGCTGACTGGGTGGCCCAAAGGTCACCTGTAGGCCAACCCCACTGGGCAGGCTGACCATTGGCCACACACTAGGGCCAGCAGGCCAGAATACAATGCCTACAGTGAGGAGTCCACCATAATCCCACAAGATGCAATGCCAATCACCATAACCCTAAATGCTGAAATCCCAAAATATCAAAATGCCAAAAATGCACTTCTGGGAAAAATAATTTTAAAAATCATTGAAGATGTTTATTTACTCTTTAAAAATGTAGGCTTATTTGAGAAATGTAAAAACATGAAAGAATACTTCATAAGCCACTTTATATAATGAAATAGACAACAATAACATGCATATATTTGCAAGCACAAACAGTTACACCAATGACAGTCACACAGGTATAACTCTTATAAGCGGACAAACCATAATCATAAAGAAATAGGTCACACAAGCAAATGTATCAACAAATATTACTATAGTTGATAATTTTGTAAACTCATTTTATAAGTTTGGTGTCATATGAAATACTGTGACCAACAACCTAAGCCTTTTACAACTACAATCAAAAACCATTATGGATCACCACTGCACACACCTTCACCTAGAGTCAAGACCTCGAGAAATTTTATCTTTCAAAAATGCACATGAACAAAAAAAGACATCTCTTCATTTACTCAGCAAGATTATACATGCATCACAATGCTTACACACAAAGCATTGTGATAATGTACTTTTGTGGAATCTAATTTGAAAAAATGCATAAAACAAATTAGACTCTTTAAAAGTCTCTACACAATTTATGCCTCTAGTACTGGAAGCAATGCCAAGATGAAAGAAATATGACACATTGTAAAAAATAATGCTGACAATTTAACATAGTGAAAAAAAGAAAAGAAATAGGAAACAAAAACTTTAAAAAATGACATAAGAAAAAGTGCATCACAGGTATAAATTATGGGCAATTGCATGGAGATAGTGGTTAAGAACTGGCCAGATTTCACGATCATTTACTATATTTTGAAGTCATGCATCGCATCATATAGCTGCTTTTTTTTTTCTCTCTCTTTTAGGACATGGGTATCCTCAGTGAATATATTCACATTTGTTTTCTTCATGGCACTGCTTTATTGAAATTCTATGTTACACTGACATGAGCATTCTCTACTAACCTTTCTCATCTTCTGCTTAGGGATTTTGATATTTTGGAATTTAGACTTTAGAAAGATTGACCTTTTGGGGTTTCAACATTTGGAATTGTGGCCTATGGGATTGTGTCTGTTTGGATCCAAACCCACTAGATTCGCACACTGTATTCATTCATGTCTCCTAATTCTCCCTCTCCCTGCTGACGAAGTGCACAGATCACAAACATAGACTTGCTTAATTTTCACATGTGAATATCCCTGGAGGGCCCATCGTCTCTCAAGAAATTAACATATTCTCTGAGAATCCCCCTCATTCCCCTCCCAGTCACTGTCTCCCAAGGTAACCACTATCCTAACTTTAGTGGATAGAGTAGTACTGCCTGTTTTGATCTTTATTTAAATGGAATTATTGAGCTGATACTCTTTGGGTCTGGCTATATTTGATCAAAAATAGATTAGTGACCTTCATCCATGTTGTAGAAGTAACAATGGTTTTTTCATGCTCATGGCTGTATAGTATTCCTTTGTATATATTCCAATGTATTTACCCATGCTAGGGTGATGAACACTGGGGCTGTTTCTAGCATGCTACTGAGGGCATGCTTAGACACATCTTTTGCCAAATGAAAGTAGGCCTTTTCACTAGTACATACCTCAGAGGGGACATTCTGGAGCTTAGGGTATACGGATGTTCTGCTTTAGATCATACTCTTGGGTCTCTTTTAGTCTCTAGCAGACCTATTGCCCACAATGTCTGCCTTCATCCCATTGTCCTTTTTCATTCTATTGGCTTGTTTTAGCAGACTGGCCTGTGGTCCTGCAGCATGTCTCACCACCATTCATTTGTCTGTATGCTGCCTTCTTGTGTCATTTAACTTGTTGCTCTTTCCCAGTGTTTCTGATCATAGGAAGTTAGCCTCTGTGTCAAGGTTAGAGGCAGGTCTCACTTTTCTGATAAAAGGACTTCATCAGTGGTGCCATGTCTCCTACAGCATCCCAGCATGAAGCACATGATTTCTGGTTTTTTCACTCTTTACCATATCAGCACTGATCGTGGGTTCAGGTGATGACAGTCTCGTTCCTCCTTTGACTGATGCCTCACTGACCTTTAACCAAAGTGTTTCATTCAACCTACATCAGTTCAGTCACTGGGGTTCTAGATATTGTTTCTTTTGTTAAACATAGCCTTCACTAGGCTTGGCTTAAATTTTTCAGTGAGGAACAGCTCTCCCTCTTCAACTGTGCCTGTAGAGTAATCTTAAAATACACAGGAAGGGCAGAATAAAAGTTTAATTCTTTCCATTGCTAGTCATGCTTCCTTAGTCTTGTCTTAGTTGTAAAAATTCCTGAGACTGTCCCTGTTTTTGATGATCTTAACACTTTTGAGGAATATTGGTCAGCTCTTTAGCACAAAATCCATCCAGTGGTATTTGTCTTATCTTTTTCTCCTGATTAGAATGGGGATATGACAGCAGATCCTTCCCCACCATGAGTGATCACTCCTGCTTGTGGGGCATAGAGAAGGCACCTAGACCTGCACTCACCAGCACCCCACCCCTGAGCCACCACCACCTCCAGTGTGACCACACACACAGTCTCCAGCAGGGGGCCCCCATCCCCCATCCAGCTGCATTGCCTCCGCCACTGTGGTGAACACACGCAGGGAGGTAGGCACCCTGGCACCCACAAACACTCTACCACAGCTGTTGTACCTCTGCCTGCACAGGGCAGTGGATTCCAAACCTCGAGGAGCCAGAGAACAAAGATGGGACCCAATACAAGTCCCCCAGAATTAGAACATACAGTCCAGGTGTTGAGTGCTGAGTGTTGGTCCCCTAAAATCTTCCGGAAACAAAGCCAGCCAGCTGACTTTTTTTTTTTTTTTTTTTTTTTTTTTTTTTTTTTTTTTTGAGATGGAGTCTCACTTTGTCACCCAGGCTGGAGTCTCACTTCACCTTACACCACAATCGAACATTCAAGGTCATCAAATGGGATAAAAGAAAAAATCCATCCAAAGGTCAGAAACCTCAAAGACTGAAGGTACATAAGCCCACAAAGATAATAAGGATAATAAGAATCAGTGCAAGAACCCTGATTCTTGATGAAGAGTGATGCAAAACTCCTCAACAAAATACTGGCAAACTAAATCCAGCAGCACATCAAAAAGCTTATCCACCACGATCAAGTAGGTTTCATCCCTGGATACAAGTTGGTTCAATATATACAAATCAATAAATGTAATTCATCACATAAACGGAACTAAAGACAAAATCACACGATTATTTCATAGATTCAGAAAAGGCTTTCAATATAATTCTACACCCCTTCATGTTAAAAACTCTCAATAAAATAGGTATTGAAGGAACATACCTCAAAATAATAAGACTCATCTATGACAACTCACAGCCAACATCATACTAAATGGGCAAAAGCTTGAAGCATTTCCCTTGAAAACCGGCGCAAGAGAAGGATGCACTCTCTCAGCACTCCCATTCAACATAAGACTGGAAGTCCTGGACATGACAATCAGTCAAGAGAAAGAAATAAAGGGCATCAAAATAAGAAGAGAGGCAGTCAGTTAAACTATCCCTGTTTGCAGATGACATGGCCTATATCTAGAAAACCCCATAGTCTAAGCCCAAAAGCTTCTTAAGCTGATAACTTCAGAAAAGTCTCAGGATACAAAATCAATGTTCAAAAATCAGTAACATTCCTACACACCAACAACAGTCAAGCCAAGAGCCAAATCAGGAATGAACTCTCATTCACAATTGCCACAAAAAGAATAAAATACCTAGGAATACAGTTAGCCAGGCAGGTGAAAGATCTCTACAATGAGAACTACAAAACATTGCTCAAAAAAATCAAAGATGACACAAACAAATGGAAAAACATCCTATGCTCATGGATAGGAAGAATCAATGTCATAAAAGTGGACATACTTCTCAAATCAATTTGTAGATTCAATGCTATTCCTATTGAACTACCATTGAGATTCTTCACACAACTAGAAAAAAAACTATTTTAAAATTTATGTAAAACCAAAAAAGAGCCCAAATAGCCAAGGCAATCCTAAGCAAAAACAACAAAGCTGGTGGCTTCACACTACCCAACTTCAAACTATACTACAGGTCTATAATAATCAAAATAGTATGGTACTGGTACAAAAACAGACACATAGATGAATGGAACAGAATTGAGAACCCAGAAATAAGGCCACACACCTACAACTATCTGATCTTCAACAAACCTGACAAAAACAAGATATGGGGAAAAAATTCCCTATTCAACAAATGGTGCTGGGATAATTGGCTAGCTATATGCAGAAGATTAAAACTGGACCCTGGCCAGGTGCGGTGGCTCATGCCTGTAATCCCAGCACTTTGGGAGGCGAAGGCGGGAGGATCATGAGGTCAGGAGATTGAGACCATCCTGGCTAACATGGTGAAACCCCGTCTCTACCAAAAATACAAAAACTTAGCCGGGCGTGGTGGCGGGTGCCTGTAGTCCCAGCTACTCAGGAGGCTGAGGCAGGAGAATGGCGTGAACCTGGGAGGCGGAGCTTGCAGTGAGCCGAGATTGCGCCACTGCACTCCAGCCTGGGTGACAAAGTGAGACTCCGTCTCAAAAAAAAATAAATAAATAAAAAACCTGAACCCTTTCCTTATACCATATACAAAAATTAACTCAAGATTGATCAAAGACTTAAATGTAAAACTACAAACTATGAAAACCCTGGAAAATAACCTAAACAATACCATTCAGGACATAGCAATGGGCAAAGATTTCATGACAAACATGCTGAAAGCAATTGCAACGAAAGCAAAAATTGACAAATGGGATCTAATTAAGCTAAAACGCTTCTGCACAGCAAAGGAAACTATCAACAAAGTGAACAGAAAACCTGCAAAATGGGAGGAAATTTTTGCAAACTATGCATCTTACAAAGATCTAATATCCAGCGTCTATAAGGAACTTAAACAAATTTGCAAGAAGAAAATAAACAACCCCGTCAAAAAGTGGGCAAAGGACATGAACAGATACTTTTCAGAAGAAGACAGAAAACATATATGCGGCCAACAAGCATATGAAAAAAAAGCTCAACATCACTGATCATTAGAGAAATGCAAATCAAAACCACAATGAGATACCATCTCACAGCAGTCAGAAAGGCTATTACTAAAAAATCAAAAAATAACAGATGCTGAGGAGGTTACAAAGAAAAAGGAATGCTTATAAACTGTTGATGGGAGTGTAAATTAGTTCAACCATTGTGGAAGATAGTATGGCAGGTCCTCAAAGACCTAAAAACAGAAATACATTTTGACCCAGCAATCAAATTATTGGTATATACCCAAAGGAATATAACTCATTCTATTATAAAGACACAAGGACATGTATGTTCATTGCAGCATCATGGACAATAGCAAAGACATGAAATCAACCTAAATGCCCATCAATGATGGACTGAATAAAGATAATGTTATACATATACACTATGGAATACTATGCAGCCATAAAAAATAATGAGATCCTGTCCTTTGCAGGAACATGGATGGAGCTGGCGGCCATTATCTTTAGCAAACTCACAAAGGAACAGAAAACCAAATACCACATGTTCTCACTTATAAGTGGGAGCTAAATGATGAGAACACATGGGCACATAGAGGAGAACAACACACACTGGCGCTTCTCAGATGGTGGAGGGTGGGAGGAGGAAGAGGATCAGGAAAAATAACTAATGGGCACTAGGCTTAATACGTGGGTGATGAAATAATCTGTACAACAAACCCCCATGACACCAGTTTACCTATGTAACAAACCTGCACATGTACCCTTGAACTGAAAATAAAAATTAAAAAAAAAAAAAGAATAGAGATAGGGACATTTAGGAGAACATATCAGAGGTAAAATGTCATTCTCATTACATCATATAAAAGGAAATCACTAGACATATGAATGGTTTCTCATGGTTGATGTTAGCTTTGATATACTGTCAACCTACAGTAATCAAGAAAGTATGCTATTGGCAAAAGAACAGATACACATCAATGGAACTAAATAGAGCCCAGAAAAAGACCCACGCAAATACAGTCTACTGATTTTTGACAAAGGTGCAAATTCAATTCTATGGAGAAATGACAGTCTTTCCAACAAAAGGTACCTGAACAAATGCATATCAATATGCAAAGAAATGAACCTAGAAAGAGCCTTACAACTTTCACAAACAATTATCTTAAAATACTTCACAGACTCAAATATAAAATGTAAAATTATAGAATTTCTGGAGGAAAACATAAATGGAGATCTACATGGCCTTGATATTGGTGATGGGTTTTTACATACAACATCAAAAGCATGCACATAGAAGACAAAATCGAAAAGGTGGACATTCTAAAAATTAAAAACAAAACTACTGCTCTGTAAAAGACACTGGTAAGAAAAAGGAAAGATAAGCTACAGACTTTAAGAAAATATTTGCAAAACATACATCTCATAGAGGACTTGTATCCAAAAACTACAGAGAAAGTATAAAACTAAACAATGAGAACTATTCAGAATATACAGAAAATGCTTAAAAGTAACTAAGAAAACAAACTTAAGAAACCTCTATTAATAGATGTGCAAAAGCTCTGAACAGACAAATTAACAAAAAACATGTACACATAAAAAAAAAGCATAAGACAACATAGTCAATGTCATTCTTTATTAGAGAATTATGAATTAAATAACAAAGATACACACTTATTAGAATGTCCAAAATCCAAATACTGACAATACCAATTCCTGGCAACAAGGAACTCTCATTTGTTGCTGTTGGGAATGCAAAGTAGTACAGCCACTTTCAAAGATGGTTTGTCAGTTGATTTTTTTACAAAGCTGAACAAATTCTTGACACTCCTAGGTATACATTGAACTAATTTGCAAATTTATGCCCACAAAAAAACCCTGCATATGAATGGGTGTGGCAGCTTATTTAATAATTGGCCAAAACTGGAAACAACGAAGATGTTCTTCAAGAGACAGATGAATAAACAAACTGTGGTCCAACAACAACAGAACACTATTCATCAACCAAAATATTTACTTATCAAGGCGCACAAAAACATGAATAAATCTTAAATGCTTAATTCTAAGTAAAAGAAGCCAGTCCGAAAAGGCTACATAGTATATGATGCAATTTATTTGACGTTCTGGAAAGACAAGACTATAACGACAGTAAAAATACCTGTTGTGGCCAGGGATCAGGGGTGGGGAAAAGGTATGACTAGGATAAGCAGAAGGAATTTATTAGACAGGTGAAACTATTCTCTAGGCTACTGTAATGATTGATTTTGTCATGTCATGGTTGATGACATGCTGTCAAAAAATGGAATATATTATGCATTTGTCAAAAAGCATAAAACCTTAAAGCACAAAGAGTAAACCGCAATGTATGCAAAATTGAAAAAATTAGGAGGTCGAGGAATGCCAAGATGGAGTATAGAATATGACAAAACAATATAACTGTGTTACAAATCTATGAAACAACCTCTAATGAGTATCTGGGGATATGGTGCTGGCCTAAGTACCTGTGGAAGTTAGTCTCTGGGACTGAAGTTAAAAGAAACTGTACTGAAGCAGTATTGTCTGGCTTCTAAAGCTATTTCCCACAGGGACTGGGTTTAAGAATTCTGATTATAGATATGTATATATACACAGGTTAATATACCAAAATATATATCCTTACTCTGAGAATTGAAGTGGCTAGGAATAACAAATCCTCAGGAACAATGAGCATGCCAAGCACCCACCTCTCACATTCCAATACTCTTCTCCCACAAAAGGAAGCAGAAACCATGGAAAATTGACTCTTCTATGACTGGAACAGGAAATATAAAAATGAGCCTGCATCATCTTGTCATACCATAAAGTAAGACAGAGCTACAAACAAATGTAATGGCTCAGTTACGTGAAAGGGACATCAGAGCCAACTGAAAGAGCTTCCAATGGACAAAGATGGAACAATTTGAGCAGCAAAATAAAAGTGGTGTTGAATTATAACCCCAAACATATAATAAATTACCATGAGTTCAGCCGAGATAAATTGAAGGTTAAATAAATACAAATAATGGGGGAGAATAAACAAATCTCCCATTGAGAAGAATCCCAAATCATTCATGTCAATACTACCCCTTCCCAAGAAGGTGGACCATACTTCCCTACTACCCAATGGCTGCCCTTAGTGACTTTCTTTTATAAAGCACAATACAGAAAGGGGGGAATGTAAAAACCTTGCAGAGGGAAATCATGACAACACTACCTCAGCCAGTTCATCAGTCAACATCAACAGCGATGAGTCATGTTGCTAAAATATCGTGTAATGAGAATGGCATTTCGCCTCTCTGGTCTCCTACCCCAAAGCCATTACTCAAGTCTATATATGAAAAAAACTCAGACAAATACCAAACGAGGGTAATTCCACAAATAGCCTGATCGATACTCCCCAAAACTGTTAAAGTCATCAAAAACAAGAATAGTCTGAGAAACTATCACAGCTTAGAGGATTCTAAGGAGACATGATGACTAAAGTAGCATGGTATCCTAGATGGGATCCTCAAACAATGACAGGAATGTGCAGGTGAATATTGATTTATGAATTATGAAGAATGTATCATATTATTGCATGATGTTAATAATAGGAGAAACTGGACATGATGTATAGGAAAACCCTCTTAACTGTCTTCGCAACTTTTCTGTAAATTTAAAATTACTCTAAAATGTTTACTAAAAAAAAAAAAAACACTTAAAGGAATGGGGAAAAAAGCCAAAAATGGGGAGAAAATACTTGTAAACCCCGTGTCGGATAAAGGATTCATATACTGAATGAATAAACACCTTATAACATGCAACCACATAAAAATGAAGAGTCCAATAAAATAGTAAATGATTTCGAGACTTCACCAATGAAGATACACAGATCACAAAAAAAGCATATGAAAAGATGATTACCATAATTATTCAATAAAAATACAAATGTAAACAGCAGTAACATTCTTCTACCCACCTGTTACAATTGATACAATGCAACAACCTGAAAATACCAAATTGTACAAAAGATGTGGCATTCTCTTTCATTGCTGGTAGAGAAGAAAAAGAACACATTCACTCTAGAAGGGGCTTTGGCTATTTCTAATATAGCAAAACTTAGACTTACCATTACACACAGCAATTGTACTCCTAGGTTTTATCAAGGAAAATTGGAAACAGGTTCATACACACAAAATCACGTACACAAAAACATATATAGCAGCTTATTTGAAATTGACAATCAATACTTTTTCCAGTTGGTGAATGGATAAAACCAATGGTACGTCCACAAACTGAAAATGTATTTAAAGCTCAATCCACCCTCTACCGTTCTAAGGCAGGCAGTTTTGTGGGTCAGTTCCACCAAGTGGTCAGGGAAAACGAATCACCATATTAACTCTTCCAAATAATCCCAAAATACGGGCAATTATTCAACGAATTCTCCAAGGCTCCTTCTCCTGCAATGGGGGAAAAAAAAGAAAAAGACATCCAGCCTTTATAAAAAGAACATATGAGCCAAGTGTTCACTCATATTGCAGCAAATGTCCTAAATAGATAATTGTATATTCAACACAACAGTGGACTAATGAACAAGCAGTTCGTATGCAAGGAATAAAAATACAGAAAAAGCCTCTGAAATGAAGTTTATGATATTTTCAAATTAACATTTTTAGCAAATGAAGATTAAAAGGCACTTTAATTTTCTAAAACTGACAGGAAACATACTTGAATGTGAAATGTTAGAAGCATTCCCATTCTCGTCAGGAGCAAGTCATTGATGTATGCTTTCACTGCTACCGTTCACAGCTGCAGTGAATGTTGAAATGAAAAAGAGAGCTATGGATATCAAGATGAAAAAGAGGTATGAAGATTGAAAAGAAATAGATCATATTTTTCACAATATGACCATCAAGAAAATTCAAAGGAAGAGACACATGGAATGTTCAAATGAATAAGAGACTTCAGAAGACAGCATACAAAGACCACTGCAGCAAATACAAGAGACTTGTCACAGATGAGCAACTTAGAACATAAAATGAAAAATATACCATCCCCAACAGCATTTAAATCCAAAATATAAAGAAGAAGAAGCCTAACCAAAATATGCAAGACATTTACAGAAGCAACTGTACAAGTTTGCTGACAGATTCAGAGAAAAAATTCCCAAATAAATGGAGTAGTATATGATGTTCACTGATGAGGAATAGAATACAGCAAAGGTGTAAATCTTACTTAAATTAAATAAACAGTTAATGCCTACCTGTAGCTGCCAAAGTGACAATCAAGCCCAGGCTGCTGTACTCTACTCCCAAAATCAACTGTGTAAAAATATAGAAGGGAAAAAGAAAAATAAAACAACAATATCAGCAACAAAGTCTAAACAACAAAACGGAGAAAACCCTGGGGAAAACCGAAAACTGTGTTGAACTGGTACTTGTGTTCTGGGCAGGTGGAGAGGCAGGGAGGTTGAGGAGGTCTGCAGCCACTGCAGATGACAGGGTGAGTTGCAGGAAAAGTTTTAAAGGACCACCCCACATCAATGTAGGATCCGAGTCTGCACCTCAAAACACGAGGCCAGTAGCCCAGGGGTAATATCAGGACACCAGGAGAATTGGATTGATTGAGACACTATGGCTCCAGAATTCTGCTAATAACAACTAGAAACAAAGAGTAGGTTAGGACTACCTTCCAAAATACTATTATTTTAATCAAATATATATAATGAACTAGAAATAGAATAGTATGAGTGAATCACACATTGTATGAGTAGATATTGTTTGATAAAATAAGTACGTATAGTCGACATACATATATGTATAAATATATGTAAAGATATATACACATACATACATATAATTATACATAATATAAACATATACATACATGTATGTTTATGCATATAAACATAAATATAATGCACATATACAATTGGCATAGATTTAAAATTTGTTTCTTACTATATGAATGCGAATTAAATTATGAAAATCACTAAAGTGGAATAGGAATTGTTAGGTAACTTCAAAACTCAGGACCTCCACAAATTTATTGCAGCTACTCAGTTTCTTCAGTGTAAAAATAAATCATTTAGTACAAAACTTTTTCAAAATCCTCTTCTAGCTGGGCAAGAGCCCCCGTGGGAAGGTGTGCCTCTTCTCCCAGAGGTCACTACAATCGTAGGTGCTGCAACCCCACAGGGAGAATCTGGCCTGGGACCCGCAGCCATTCTCTGCAAGGGGTGCAGCTGTGCAAATGCTCAGAGGTGACAGAAACAGAGTATCTCCTAAAAGAGCCAAGAGTCAAGAAGAGGACCCTCCTGAGTGAGGACTGAGGGTCCACCCACACCACATAGGGGGGCCACATAATTCAGCTCAGACCCTCATGTCAGCCCTGAAAGACCCCAGCAGCCTTGTCCCCCCACCACACCCTTCCCCCCACTGCCACCTCAGGGGACTCGGAATCAGAACCTTGGTCTGACGGAAGCAGACACCATCAGCAGAGTACGGAGCTCCAGGCTCTGCCAGATCTCAAGGTGAGAACTTTGAGGGATGATTGAACCGCTCCACCCTCATCCCCCGCCCCACTAGAATCCGGTTCCGCCCCTGTTGTCCATCCAGGTGAGCCCTAGGTGGACGGATGTGACGCCACTGACGTGGCCGCGGGGATCAGAGAGAAGCGAGGGCCTGGTTCTGAGGGGTCGGCTTGAGATCGGCTGAGGGAAGCGGGCTCAGGGTCTGTGAGGAGGCAAGGTGAGACCCTGAGGGAGGACTGAGGAGGCCCCCACCCCTCATATAGGACCCGAAATAATCTAGCGCCACCCCTGCTGCCAGCCCTGGACCACCAGGGGGCAGACTTGTCTGGCTGGGCCACCCCTCGCCAGCCCTGCGCTTAAGCCCCAGGGGAATCTGGAGTGAGAGCTTGGTGTGACCAGAGCAGGGCTGGTTAGCAGAGGGCAGGGCCCAGGTTCTGCCAGGCATCAAGGGCAGGACCCTGAGGGAGGGCTGAGGCTCCACAGAGCACATCTCTGCCCCTACTGTCAGCCCTGGGAAGCCCTAGGCATGGCGGCCGGGCATGGCGGCCGGGCATGGCGGCCGGGCATGGCGGCCGGGCATGGCGGCCGGGCATGGCGGCCGGGCATGGCGGCCGGGCATGGCGGCCGGGCTCGCTGATTCTGACGTCCGCATCCGGGGCTGATGCAGCAAAGGGGCTTCATGAGCACGGACTCAGAGGAGCAGAGGGAGGGCCCAGGCTATGCTGGGAGATGAGGGAGGCCCGAGGGGACCCAGGACCCCAGGACAGGGGGCCCACCCTACCTGTCTGAGACTGAGGGGCCTCCACATTTGGCCTCAGGAATCCGAGGGACTGAAACTCAAGTCAGCAGGGGGGTGGTGAACAGCCCTGCCAGGAGTCAAGGAGAAGAAGAGGGAGGACTCAGGGGTCCTTGGACTCCAGATCAGTGGAGATCTCAGCCTTGGGAGGTCCCAGGATCTGTGGCTGCATGTGGCACATCCTTGCTGCATTTTCAGGGTGTCAGAAAGGAGAGGGCTGTGGTCTGAGGAGTGGAGTCTCAGATCACTGGAGAGAGGTGCCCCAGAGCCCTTAAGGAGGACTCAGCAGACCTCCCATCATGGACCTAGGAAACCTGCTCCCGCTCTCAGGTCTCGGCACCCAAGGCAGGACAGTGGGGAAGGGAAGTGGCCCCCCCACTTTCTGGTAGGGGGCCTCAAGGAGATGGTGGCCTTGGCATGCAAGACACATCCACGGTTCAGCAGGAAGGAAAGGGCCATGCCTTGTCGTGGAGTAAATATGAATACCTGGATGACACCCAGACAGAGAAAGACCCCATGAAACCTACCACTTCTGTCAGCCGTGGGAATCCCATGCAGGGTTGTCCATGTAGTGCCTCCTTACATCTGCCTCCTGGGTCTCAGGGAGGTAGCAACCTCGGTCTGAAGGGCGTCCTCAGCTCAGCAGAGGGAGCCACACCTGTTCAACAGAGGGACGGGGTCACAGGATCTGCAGGACCCAAGATGTGCTCATTTTGTGATGACTGGGGGTACTCCTGGCCTGGAAAGAAGGGACCCCACAAAGTCTGGCTAACTTTGGTTATTATCTCTGGGGGAACCCGATCAAGGGTGGCCCTAAGTGGCGATCTCATCTGTACTGTGGGCAGGAAGTTGGGGAAACACAGGAAGATAAGGTCTTGGTGGTAAGGGGAGATGTCTGCTCATATCAGGGTGTTGTGGGTTGAGGAACGGCAGGCTCCATCAGGAGAAAGATGAATAACCCCCTGAAGACCTTAGAACCCACCACTCAAGAACAAGTAGGGACAGATCCTAGTGTCACCCCTGGACACCCCACCGAGTGGTCATCAGATGTGGCTCCTCATTTCTCTCTTGAGATCTCAGGGAAGTGAGGACCTTGTTCTCAGAGGGCAACTCAGGACAAAACAGGGACCCCCATGTGGGCAACAGACTCAGTGGTCCAAGAATCTACCAAGAGTCTAGGTGACAACACTGAGGGAAGATTGAGGGTACCCTCGATGGTTCTCCTAGCAGGCAAAAAACAGATGGGGGTCCAACAGAAATCTGCCCGGCCTCTTTTGTCACCCTTGAGAGCATGAGCAGGACTATCAGCTGAGGCCCCTGTGTTATACCAGACTCACTGGTCTCAGGGAGAAGAAGGCCTTGGTCTGAGGGCACTGCATTCAGGTCAGCAGAGTGGGGGTCCAAGGCCCTGCCAGGAGTCAGGGACTCAGAGGACACCACTCACCAAACACACAGGACCGAACCCCACCCTGCACCTTCTGTCAGCCATGGGAAGTGCAGGGAAAGGTGGGTGGATGGAATCCCCTCATTTGCTCTTCCAGTGTCTCCTGGAGATAGGTCCTTGGATTAAGGAAGTGGCCTCAGGTCAGCCCAGGACACATGGGCCCCAATGTATTTTGTGTAGCTATTGCTTTTTTCTCACCCTAGGACAGGACACGTGGGCCCCATTGTATTTTGTGTAGCTATTGCTTTTTTTCCAGGAGGCCTTGGGCATGTGGGGCCAGATGTGGGTCCCTTCATGTCCTTATCTTCCATATCAGGGATGTGAACTCTTGATCTGAAAGTTTCTCAGGCCAGCAAAAGGGCCAGATCCAGGCCCTGCCAGGAGAAAGATGAGGGCCCTGAATGAGCACAGAAAGGACCATCCACACAAAATAGTGGGGAGCTCACAGAGTCAGGCTCACCCTCCTGACAGCACTGGGGTGCTGGGGCTGTGCTTGCAGTCTGCAGCCTGAGTTCCCCTCGATTTATCTTCTAGGAGCTCCAGGAACCAGGCTGTGAGGTCTTGGTCTGAGGCAGTATCTTCAATCACAGAGCATAAGAGGCCCAGGCAGTAGTAGCAGTCAAGCTGAGGTGGTGTTTCCCCTGTATGTATACCAGAGGCCCCTCTGGCATCAGAACAGCAGGAACCCCACAGTTCCTGGTCCTACCAGCCCTTTTGTCAGTCCTGGAGCCTTGGCCTTTGCCAGGAGGCTGCACCCTGAGATGCCCTCTCAATTTCTCCTTCAGGTTCGCAGAGAACAGGAGGTCAGGAGGCCCCAGAGAAGCACTGAAGACGACCTGTAAGTAGACCTTTGTTAGGGCATCCAGGGTGTAGTACCCAGCTGAGGCCTCTCACACGCTTCCTCTCTCCCCAGGCCTGTGGGTCTCAATTGCCCAGCTCCGGCCCACACTCTCCTGCTGCCCTGACCTGAGTCATCATGCTTCTTGGGCAGAAGAGTCAGCGCTACAAGGCTGAGGAAGGCCTTCAGGCCCAAGGAGAGGCACCAGGGCTTATGGATGTGCAGATTCCCACAGCTGAGGAGCAGAAGGCTGCATCCTCCTCCTCTACTCTGATCATGGGAACCCTTGAGGAGGTGACTGATTCTGGGTCACCAAGTCCTCCCCAGAGTCCTGAGGGTGCCTCCTCTTCCCTGACTGTCACCGACAGCACTCTATGGAGCCAATCCGATGAGGGTTCCAGCAGCAATGAAGAGGAGGGGCCAAGCACCTCCCCGGACCCAGCTCACCTGGAGTCCCTGTTCCGGGAAGCACTTGATGAGAAAGTGGCTGAGTTAGTTCGTTTCCTGCTCCGCAAATATCAAATTAAGGAGCCGGTCACAAAGGCAGAAATGCTTGAGAGTGTCATCAAAAATTACAAGAACCACTTTCCTGATATCTTCAGCAAAGCCTCTGAGTGCATGCAGGTGATCTTTGGCATTGATGTGAAGGAAGTGGACCCTGCTGGCCACTCCTACATCCTTGTCACCTGCCTGGGCCTCTCCTATGATGGCCTGCTGGGTGATGATCAGAGTACGCCCAAGACCGGCCTCCTGATAATCGTCCTGGGCATGATCTTAATGGAGGGCAGCCGCGCCCCGGAGGAGGCAATCTGGGAAGCGTTGAGTGTGATGGGGCTGTATGATGGGAGGGAGCACAGTGTCTATTGGAAGCTCAGGAAGCTGCTCACCCAAGAGTGGGTGCAGGAGAACTACCTGGAGTACCGCCAGGCGCCCGGCAGTGATCCTGTGCGCTACGAGTTCCTGTGGGGTCCAAGGGCCCTTGCTGAAACCAGCTATGTGAAAGTCCTGGAGCATGTGATCAGGGTCAATGCAAGAGTTCGCATTTCCTACCCATCCCTGCATGAAGAGGCTTTGGGAGAGGAGAAAGGAGTTTGAGCAGGAGTTGCAGCTAGGGCCAGTGGGGCAGGTTGTGGGAGGGCCTGGGCCAGTGCACGTTCCAGGGCCACATCCACCACTTTCCCTGTCCTGTTACATGAGGCCCATTCTTCACTCTGTGTTTGAAGAGAGCAGTCACCGTTCTCAGTAGTGGGGAGCATGTTGGGTGTGAGGGAACACAGTGTGGACCATCTCTCAGTTCCTGTTCTATTGGGCGATTTGGAGGTTTATCTTTGTTTTCTTTTGGAATTGTTCCAATGTTCCTTCTAATGGATGGTGTAATTAACTTCAACATTCATTTTATGTATGACAGTAGACAGACTTACTGCTTTTTATACAGTTTAGGAGTAAGAGTCTTGCTTTTCATTTATACTGGGAAACCCATGTTATTTCTTGAATTCAGACACTACAAGAGCAGAGGATTAAGGTTTTTTTAGAAATGTGAAACAACATAGTAAAATACATGAGATAAAGACATAAAGAAATTAAACAATAGTTAATTCTTGCCTTACCTGTACCTCTTAGTGTACCCTATGTACCTGGATTTGCTTGGCTTCTTTGAGAATGAAATTGAATTAAATATGAATAAATAAGTCCCCCTGCTCACTGGCTCATTTTTTCCCAAAATATTCATTGAGCTTCCTCTATTTGGAAGGCCCTGGGTTAGTATTGGAGATGCTACGGTAAGCCAGGCCCACCCCTGACCTTAGGGTGGTAGAGTCTAGTATCTGCAGTCACATAACTAAGGTGGCCAGGTATCCTCTAAGATCTAAAGGAAAAATAAGAGAGGGATGAATGTGTGGAGCAACAGGAAGGGGTGGAGTGTACATGCCCTGAACCAAGGCCTTTTGGGCTTTGGGAAACTGCAGAACCTTTTGGGAGAGCTGATTCTAATGAAGCGGGGTGGGGTCAGAGCCAGATTCTCAGAGGACGAGAGAAAAGCTTGGAAGGGAAACCTGCTCAGCAGTTCCTTTTGGATGGCGGATGAAACAGAGAGGCATCTCCTCCTGGGGCAGGAATGGGAGGTGTCCTGCACTCTTGTCTCAGTGCGGTTGAACACAGCACACGAAGTTGGTGATGGATACCCATCATACACATGGGTTTCCTGAGAGATAAGCATGAATCTGCTGGGATGTGAGGCCCAGATGCCACTGGCCAGGTGCTTTTTTCCTGGTTGTGAGAGCCAGAGCTGACTGTATTAAAAAGGCATTCTGATTAGCTTATCTGAAGTGCAATTTGGCCAGTTAAAACAAGGGAAAAGGTTTGGGGTGGTGATATAATGAATGAAAATAGTGGTTTAGATGGAAAAGAAGCTGAGAGGGAAGGAGTTTATTCTTGACTCATATTCTAGGAGCTCTGAGTTGCATTCCAGTTGAGGAAGACCCCTGCACACTGAAATTTTGAAGTATACCCTCTGAGTGGGTAAACTTACTGAAATTCATTGACAAAACTTCTTTTTTTGGCTAAGTAATTCTTCCAGGTCCTAATAAGCTGCATATTTTCTGATAAGTCCTGGAGAAATCAACAAGAACAAAATCTCAGAGTGCTAGGGCCTGGGGTCAAATAGTAGAAATATAGTCATCTGCCATTCTTTAAACTTCTAAATTACACCAGGCCCTGAGCCAGGTGCATCATTTACATTGCATACACTCCAACAGTGCTGTTGAACAGGGCTTATCACACCTGCTTCACAGATGAAGAACCCAAGGCTCACAGGGCTTGGGCATTTCCCAGGATCACATGGCTAGTAATAGGGCTGGAACCAGATCTCTAGTGTGATTCCTCTGGAGCCCATGCTCTTCCCATTCCTGCCAGCCTGAGGCCCACCTCCTGAATAGTAAGTAGTTCATTTCTCAGCACTGCATCATGTCTCTCAGGTGACAAAAAGAAGGACCCTGAGGCCAAGGTACTAAAAGCAGGCCAAAAGAAGGTGACAACGAGAATCAAACAGCATTAGGGGCATGGTGGTTCCCCTGGGAGCTGACTGTTGGGTGCTTTCTGTTGAGCACCTACTATGAAACACGTTATGGGAAAGCCTACAAGTGCTCATCCACATATTGGATTCTCTCCTTCAGCACATGGGACAAGTACACTCCTAGCCAGCATTTCTGTCTGGCTCCAACACTTTCCTGAGTTACAACACCCTTCATCTGGTCCCCTTCATGTACCCTCTGTTCCATCTCTGGGAACCTAGCCCGCTGCTTGCTCTTCCCTGCTACCTCTGGAGGCTGCACAGAATCACCTGCCCTCCGCAGTACATGGAACATTCCTAGCCCTGCAAAAGTTCCCTGACTTTTCCACCACGCACCCTCAGTCCTGTCCCATAGCCACAGCCATTCTGGACTGTGACTTTAGACACCTCGTCCTCTCTCCCTGGGAGTCCTCTAAATACTCTTTGTTTTCCCAATGGGGTGTGAGTGGAGTCTGCTTTGCCCATAATCTCTTGATTCTTGGGATACAGCACTGAATGTAGAGAGTAGTTTGTCTAAGCCACTAGCATATTTGCAGAAGGATTTTTAATGAGCTTCTTATCTGAAGCTGGGGACTGAACAGGCAAATGGATGGTGCTCAGGAATCCCATTCCTTCATAAAAGGTAGAAGAAGAGCAGCCATCTCCTGAAGCTGAGTTCTTAAAAATCCTGGGCTCCTCCTAGGACATAAGAAACTGTTCCTTGGTGGACATGCCAGCTGGAATTTGAAAAGAACTAGCCTTCCACTGCCTTCTGTCTGGCATCTGCCCCCAAGAACATACTGGCTTTCAGTGTGACTACTGGCACCTATACAGGTGTTCAGACAAGAACAAATCATGTGGAGGGTAGCAGAGAAGGTGGGTAAGATTCTATCCCTGCATCAGATGGAAAGAGGAAATCCTCAGCCTGCTGAGGTGACAGATGGTGTTGCAAAAGGAAGTGCAGAAAATGCTATGGAGTGAAGAAGGTGAACTCACCCAGCTGACCTTACAGGATTATCTTCAAATTAGATGGGTTAATGCATTTGAAAGCTTCTGACACATAGCAGTCCCTTACAAATTAAGAGAAATTCAAACAAAAGCTGATCTTCTTAGAAACTTCTCTGAGAAATTAAATTAAGGGTGTAGTTATCATGACAAATTATAGTTTGTATATAGTTGGCTTTATTTCTAGCTGTGTTCAAAGCCAATGTTTCTCAACAACAATATTTTTTAAAATTTCTCAGATTGACATCAGACATTAGGACTTGTCTGATCTATCAAAAAAGCTAACTATTGGTTTTATAAAGTTCATTTATTGTTTCCCTGAAATTCCTGAAATTTTAATTTCATTAATTTTTCTCTTCCTATCTATACCACCCCATCTTTCTTTGCCTTAGTTTTAATGTACTTTTCCTCTACTCGTTATTTAAGAGCAAATTTTAGATGTTTTATTTGAGCCCTCTGTTACTTTCTAATGTAAGCATTTAAGGACATAAATGTTTCCATAGGCACTACCTTAACCAAATTCCACAAATTTTAAAACATATTTCCATTTTTATTTATCAGAAAATATTTTCTAGTTTTCCTCAAGAATTTTTTTAAATATAGAATAGTAACAATGTGTTGTTTATTTAAAAATACTTGGGGACTTTATAGGTATGTCCTTTGTTATATTTACATTTTATTCCATTATAGATTTTTAAAATATACTTTGTACAATTTCGGTTGTTTTAAATTTTTTATGGGTTGTTTAATGGTCTATCTTGGTAAAAATTCCATACACACTTGAAAATATTATACATTCTGCTCTTATTCTGTGGAGTGTCCAGTAAAGGCCACTCAGATCAAGTTGGTTCTTTGTGTTGTCAGTTTCTTCTATAACCTTGCAGAGTTTGTCTACTTCAGTCATTTACTCAGAGAAGAGTTTTGCAATCTCCAAATGCAAGTATAGATTGGACTATTTATCCTTTCAGTTCTATCAGAAATTGTTTCGTGTATTTTGAAATAATGCTTTTAGGTGAATTAACAGGATTATTATGTCTTCTTTCTTAATTAACTCTTTTATCATTGCATAATGTCCCTATTTATCCATAGTAATTTTCCTTCCTATAAAGTTTTTAAAAGTTTACTCAGTGTAATCACTCCAACTTTCTTTTTTTAATTTTTAATTTCATTATTTAAATTAACAGTAATTTTGTTTTCTTTATGTGTCCTGTTCTGTGGCCTTAGCCCATGTGTAGATTTAGGGAGCCACCACCATCAAATCATTTTCCACAATGGTTGTACTATTTCATAATTCCCACTAGCAACATATCAGATTTAAAATTGTTCTTCATCTTTGGTAGCACTTAGTAATGGTTTTTTGTTGTTGTCGTTGTCGTTTTTTTTTTTTTTTTTTGAGAGAGAGTCTCACTCTGTTGCCCAGGCTGGAGTGCAGTGGTGTGATCTCAGCTCACTGCAGCCTCTGCCTCCTGGGTTCAAGCGAGTCTCCTGCCTTAGCCACCGAAGTAGCTGAAATTACAGGTGTGCACCACCACGCCTGGCTAATTTTTTTTATTTTTATTTTTAGTAGAGATGGAGTTTCACCATGTTGGCCAGGCTGGTCTCAATCTACTGGCCTCAAGTGATCCGCCCGCCTCGGCCTCCCAAAGTGCTGGAATTACAGGCATTGAGTCACAGTGCCAGGCCATGTCTTTTAAATATCTTTTTCAAATATATGTTACCATATCTCATTATGGTTTAATATGCATTTCTCTAATAGCTGTGATGTAGAATAATTTTTCATGTGCTTATTTGTCATGTATATGTCCACGTTGGAAAATGCTTTCAACCAACTAGGCATGGAAAGAACATACCTCAAAATAATATGAGCCATCTATGAAAAACGCACAGCCAACATCATATTGAATGGCTAAAAGCTGGAAGCATTCCCCATGAGAACTGGAACAAGACAAAGATCCACACTCCCACCACTGCTACTCCACATGGTACTAGAATTCCTAGTCAGAGCAATTAGGCAACAAAAAGATACAAAAGGCATCCAAATAGGAAGAGAGGAAGTCAAATTATCTCTCTTAGCAGATGATATAGTTTTATGCCAACAAAACCTCATAGTCTGTGCCCAGAAGCTCCTAGATCAGATAAATAACCTCAGCAAAGTTTCAAGATACAAAATCAGTGTACAAAAATCAGTAGTATTTCTATACGTCAACAGCATTCACAAAGAGAGCCAAATAAAAAACAAAATCCCATTCACAACAGCCATGAAATTATAAAATACCTAGGAATACAACTAATCAGGGAAGTGAAAGATCTCTACAATAAGAATGACAAAACACTGCTGAAAGAAATTGGAGTTAACACAGACTAATGGAAAAATACTCCATGCTCATGGGTAGGAAGAATCAATATTGTTAAAATGGCCATACTGCCTAAAGCAATTTACTGATTTTTAAAATTTTTTTATTTTTA
This sequence comes from Gorilla gorilla gorilla, assembly GCF_029281585.2. Lineage (NCBI taxonomy): Eukaryota > Metazoa > Chordata > Mammalia > Primates > Hominidae > Gorilla > Gorilla gorilla. The sequence continues at coordinate 161,565,554 of NC_073247.2, forward strand.
TAATTTCTTTCTATTATTTATTATTATTATTATTTTTTGATTATACTTTAAGTTCTAGGGTACATGTGCACAACGTGCAGGTTTGTTACATATGTATACATGTGTCACGTTGGTGTGCTGCACCCGTTAACTCGTCATTTACATTAGGTATATCTCCTGATGCTATCCCTCCCCACTGCCCCCACCCCACAACAGGCCCCGGTGTGTGATGTTCCTCACCCTGTGTCCAAGTGTTCTCCCCACCTATGAGTGAGAACGTGCGGTGTTTGGTTTTCTGTCCTTGCAATAGTTTGCTCAGAATGATGGTTTCCAGCTTCATCCATGTCCCTACAAAGGACATGAACTCATCTTTTTTATGGCTGCATAGTATTCCATGGTGTATATGTGTCACTGATTTAATGCTATTTCTATCAAACTACCAATGACATCTTTCATATAATTAGAAAAAAATATTCTACAGTTCATACAGAACCAAAAAAAGAATGTAAATAGCCACAGCAATCCTAAGGAAAAAGAGCACAGCCACAGGCATCACACTAGTCAACTCTAAACTGTATTATAAAGCTACACTAACCAAAACAGCATGATATTGGTAGAAAAACAGACACATAGACCAATGAAACAGGTTAGAGAATCCAGAAATAAAGCCACACACATACAACCATCTGACATTCAACAAAATTGATAAAAACAAGCAATGAGGAAATGACTCCCTATTTAATAAATGGTGCTGGAATAAGTGGCTAGCCATAGGCAGAAGATTTAAATTGGACCCCTTCCAGTTTCAACTCAAGATGGATTAATCTTTAATTTGTCAACTAAAACTAGATTGAAGATTTAATTCAAAAACCTAAAACTATAAAAATCCTAGAAGGAAACCTAAGAAATACCATTCTGGAACTAGGCCTTGGCAGAGATTTCATGATGCAGATTTCAAAAGCAATTGCAACAAAAACAAAAATTGACAAATGAGACCTAATTTGCATATCAAAAGAAACTATCAACAGAGTAAACAGACAAGCTACAGAATGGGAGAAAATATTTGCGAACTATGCATCCAACAAAAGTCTAATATCCACAATCTCCAAGGAAGATTAACAAATTAACAAGCAAAAAACAAACAACCCCATTGAAATTGGGCAAAGGACAAGAGTAGGCATTTCTCAAAAGAAGACATACAAGTGGCCAACAAGCATATGAAAAAGTGTCCAACCTTGCTAATATTAGAGAAATGCAAATCAAAACCACAATGAGATTATACAACAGTCAGAATGGCTACTATTAAAAAGTCAAAAAATAACAGATGCTGCTAAGGTTGTGAGGAAAGGGAACATTTATACACTGCTTGTGGGAATGTAAATTACTTCAGCCATTGTGAAAAGCAGTTTGGAAATTTCTCCAAGAACTTAAACCAGAGCTACTAATTCACTCAGCAATCCCATTACTGGGTATGTACCCAAAGGAATACAAATTGTTCTACCATAAAGACACATGCACACAAATGTTCATCACAGCGCTATCCACAATAACAAAGGCATGCAATCAACCTTGATCCCTGTCAATGGTAGACTGGCTAAAGAAAATGTGGTATACATACACCATGGACTATTATGCATCATTAAAAGAAAGAAATAATGCCCTCTGCAGCAACAACGATACAACTGGAAGCCATTATCCTAAGCAAATTAATGCAGAACAGAAAACCAAATACCACATGTCTTCACTTGTAAATGGAAGCTAAACATTGAGTATACACGGACACAAAGGAGGGAAAAAGAAACACTGGGGCCTACTTAAGGGTAGAGATGGGAGTACCTACCTTTCTTGGCTGGGCACAGTGGCTTACGCCTGTAATCTCAGCACTTTGGGAGGCTAAGGTGGGTGGATCACTTGAGGTCAGGAGCTCGAGACCAGCCTGGCCAGCATGGTGAAATCCCATCTCTACTAAAAATACAAAAATTAGCCAGGCGTGGTGATGCATGCCTGTAATTCCAGCTATTCGAGAGGCTGAGGCACGAGAATTGCTTGAACCCAGAGGTTGCAATAAGCCGAGATCATGTCACTGCACTACAGCCTGGGTGAGAGAGTGAGACTCTGAATCAAAAACAAACAAAGAAAACTACCTATCTGGTACTATGCTTATTACCTGAGTGATATAAAATCAATGCACCAAACCCCCATGACATGCAATTTACCCATGTAATGAACACAAACATGTACCCCTAAAGCAAAAATAAAAGCTGGGAAGAAACAAAAAATAATTAAATAAAAGGTTTTTAAACAATAAATGCAGTACAAACTGCAAAACTAGAAAAAAAAATTACCAAATCATTTTCCACAGTGGTTGTACCATTTCACAATTCCCACTAGCAACATACAAGATTTTCTTCATCCTTGCTAGCACTTAGTAATATCTTTTTTTTTTTTTTTAATTCAGTCATTTTCGGCCAGGCACAGTGGCTCACACCTGTAATCCCAGCAGTTTGGGAGGCCGAGGCAGGCAGATCACCTGAGGTCAGGAGTTTGAGACCAGCCTGGGCAAAATGGCGAAACCCCATCTCTACTAAAAGTACAAAAATTAGCCGGGCGTGGTGGCAGGTGCCTGTAATCCCAGCTTCAGGAGGCTGAGGCAGGGGAAGCTTGAATCCGGGAGGTGTAGGTTGCAATGAGCCGAGATTGTGCCACTGCACTCCAGCCTGGGCGACAAGAGCAAGACTCCGTCTCAAAAAAAGACTCCGTCTCAAAAAAAAAAAAAAAAAAAAACAACCAATCATTTTCAAATATGTGTTATGCTATCTCATCATGGTTTAATTCTCATTTATCTAATAGATGAGATGGACAGTACTTTTTCATGTGCTTATTTGTCATGTGTATGTCCACTTAGGGGAAGTGTCTATTGATATTTTTCGCTCATTTACAAAATTTGGTTGTTTGTGTTAAATGAATTCTTAAGAGGCATTGTTTTGGACTAAGGTCTATCCCCAGGTCCCAGAAAAACAGACCAGAACAGAATGGAAACACTGGTGCTGACTGCCACATAATCAAAGTGAACTTGGGTTCATCCTGTGCTCTCGTTCCCTGGGCTCCTTCCTCTGCTCATCTTTTGCTCTTAGCAGGACTTGGCATCCTTTTTAGTCCCAGGAATCAAAGCCCTGTAACTTAATAGCACTAGGACTTTAAAAGAAATATAGAAACTGGCCGGGCATGGTGGCTCACGCCTGTAATCCCAGCACTTTGGGAGGCCGAGGCGAGCGGATCACGAGGTCAGGAGATCGAGACCATCCTGGCTAACACGGTGAAACTCCGTCTCTACTAAAAATACAAAAAAAAATTAGCTGGGCGTGGTGGCAGGCAACTGTAATCCCAGCTACTCAGGAGGCTGAGGCAGGAGAATCGCTTGAACCCAGGAGTCGGAGGTTGCAGTGAGCCAAGATCGCCACTGCACTCCAGACTGGCGATAGAAGGAGACCCTGCCTCAAAAAAAAAAAAAAAAAAAAAAATACAGAAACTTACATGGATGTAATAATCTTAATTTTTTATCTCAGTTTTCCTGAGGAAATCAAAACATAGTAACAATGACATAGGAATTATTTTGATAAAATGTAAAATTTGTTTGTTAGGCCACTTACCAAAAGTTAAAAAAAAAAACAAAAAACAACCTTCTGCAGTGTGAATGCTTTTCCTATGGGGAGTCCTTTTAGATAACCTGCAAGTCAGAACTAATGAAAATAGTACTTAGAAATAGGTAGAGTGTGTCCTGGGTCATAAGTGAAAATTCTTAGTTTCATAGAATTTAAAGCCAAGAGCACAGAATATCATACTGGAAGAAAACATTTCCTTTAGACCTTTAAAAGGAAACACTTTCAGCATCAGTCCACAACAGCAGTTAAAACCTGAGGAAAAAGGTTACAGGAGCTGATGAAAAAGTTAAAGGAGACAGTTATTATCTCAGCCCTTTTCAAAGGGGAGAGAAAGCTGAAAACAGTGAGATGCAATAACAGTTGAACTTTTGAGTTAAAAAATTAAAATCCCTTGTAATTTTATTAATAATAAATCAATACCTTAAAAATGTTGTTGTTCTAACCAATTCCTTAGTGTTTTAGTGTTTTTTCCTTATCAATACCCAATCTCTAGAAAGACAATTATAAATAATTTCTTTTTAGTTATAGCCAACTTGATCACATAACGTTTCTGTCTTATGAATGCTCTTTTTACAAACTTTATTATGGCTTAGAGAAACCATTTACAACATTCTTGGACCTCCTGTTGTATCCTAAACAACTTTTTTCTTAAATAACCAGTCATTTTATTTTAGGGCAAAAAATTTACCATGCAAGGTTCATTTTATATAAAATTAGTCTCCTTTTAGCCTTTCTTACCAAAATATCTTATTATATCTATAACTTTCTTTACATCTCTCTTATTTACTGGTTCCTTTTACCTTGTTTCAAAAATAACCATTAAATAACATTTAAATTTAGACTAAACTTATTTCCCTTTAAATAAGAACACATTTTTTATGAAAAATGTTTCCCTATTTTTTAAAGAAATTGGAAATGATCCATTTAATGAATATCTATTATTTAACTCAATATAACTTTAGATTCTAAACTATGTGAGAAGTTTATTTGCAAGCATTTATTTCATTACATTTTCCTAATCAATTAATTAATTGTATTTTTCAATAGTTTAACTAGATTGCTTATGAAAATTGTGATAGTCATCATTTAAAGTTATATCCCTATTAACCATTTTATAGCACGTGCATTTCAGGTATTTACCTCAGTAAGAATCTTAACGTTAAAAAAATGGTATATTTTCCCAATATTCAAGATTTAGCTGTTCCCATTAAACTCAACAATATTCAGTGCCTTATTTATAAAAAACTATACAAAAATAATTCTCTTGTGGGCTGCAAGCTTTACAATTCTCCTGCGAAATTTTGACAACTTATAACACCTAACAGATATTAAATATTAAACTACTAGACCAATGAATCCAACAATAATGTATGTTGACCATTCTGAAGAAATTTCTAATTTTATTTTACCAATAATTTTAAAACCAACTTATTTATTAAGGATTTACTTAAGTAAACTTATAAAAGCATTTGGGCTCCTATTTTTCTGATAAAGTATTTGATTTAAGTGATTTTTTGTCTGTAAGCCAATTACATATATAAAATTAAATTATATAGATTATAAATCAATATATAAAATATATAATTAAATATATAAAAATTAAATCTAAAGAGCTCTAATGAGCTCTTCTGAAATTAGAAAAAAATCTAATTTCACAGACCCTGAAATTATTTAAGGCCCCTCATGCAGCAGACGGTGGCAAGAAGAAAGAGACTGGCAGAAGTAAATGGAGAAGACAGAATTCCGTTGACTAAGAATGGTAAAAAACGCTTTTTCTCAAAAAATAATATTCTAGAAGAGAAGGAAAGCATAAAGGCCTTTTCAATATATACATATACACACACACACACACATATATAATATATATGTAGGTGTATGTGTATACATATATATTTACCTTTTTAAATTTTTGTTTCTGTTTTTCTCAGAGATCCCTGTTCTGAACATACACATACACACACACACACACACACACACAGTCACACACACACACACAGAGGCACACACACATATACATCTTGGATCTTAGCTTTTAATTAAGCTGACATAATAATTGTGCTCTTTAAAAACTTCTTTAAATCTCATTACCATATTTTGGCTGGGATAAACTGCTGATAGTTCAAATGTAACAAAAATATCAAACCAGAAAGGACTTGATTTAGGAACCAAACCGAGGCTGTCATGTGAAAAAACAGCAGAATCTTAGCTACTGAACTACAGCCATTGCTATTTCAATTTGGCTTGGCTACTAAAAGGTGGCCTTGTTATGTAAATAATGCACCTAAGGTAATCAAATTCTTTCTTTCTTTTCAGCTGCATGATTTTAGCCAATTCAGAGACTTTGTTCCCCATAATTTGGAACTTTCCTTTGGATTTGACCAAGTCCAGTAGAATTGGCCAAATCCACTGGGAAAAAGACTAAAACAACAAAAACAACAGTAAAAAAAAAACAAACTGAAAAACAGAAAGGTAGTTAAGCAAAACAAATGATAGCACAGGATTACCGAGTACTCTATTGGTAAGGAGAAATTAAGACCAGCTACTTGCTAATCTTAACTTTTAGCCATTACGGAAAATTTCCAAGACAAAACCCCAATTCAGCTACTTACCTGGGAATGGGGCCCAGGCTGAAGACTTGTTTGTACATTTCTCAGCCCTGCTCTGTATGTAAAGCCAACATATTATGTTCAGCTCATTGGAGCACCTATTCTATTTAAATAGAATGAGAAGTTGTTCACTATAGAATTGCAAATGAAAGCTAATTAGATTTTTGAACCAAATTTGGTGTAATTTTGTCTTTTGACATGTTTTCTCATTTCTGAAACTTTAGGACTCTTTATATATTCTGCATAAAAGACTTTTGTTTGGCATACAATTTGCATATATTTGTGTAACTCCACATTTGACTTTTTATTCTCTGATCCATGTATTTCCCAAAGTAAAAGTTTTAATTTTGAGGAATCCAATTTATCACTTTTTCCTTTATGAATCACGCTTTTGGTGTCATGATTAAGACCTCTTTGCCTGATTTCAGGTCATCAGTATTTCCTCCTATATTTTCTTTAAAAGCGTTATAGTTTTTTGTATAACATTTGAATCTATGATCCACTGTGAGTTAATTTTTGTCTAAAGTGTGAAATTTTGGTGAAGTTTTTTTGTTAATAACATATGGATATTCAATTGTTCCAATATCACTGATTGAAAAGCCTAACATTTTTCTAATGAATTGTCTTTACTCCTTTCTAAAAATCTCCATTGGCCATATTTGTGTGGGTCTATTCAAGGACTCTCCATTCTATTCCATTAATCTATGTGTGTATCCATTAGCCAATTCCATACTGTTTTGATTACTGTAGGTTTATATTACATCTTAAAATTGAGCAGTATGATTCCACCATGATTTTCTGTTTTTTTTTTTCAAAATTGTTTTAACTATTCCAGATCCTTTGCCTTTCCATACACTTTTTGAGTCAGCTTGTCTACATGTACAAAAATTCCTGCTAGTAGTTTGACAGCATTGACTTTGAATCTACAGATAGCTTTGGTATAGGTCACACATCTCCACTGAGTCTTGCAGTCCATGAAGATAATATGTTCATATATTTACTTGGACCTCTTTGAATTGTCTTCATTAGCATTTTGTCATTTCTCCACACAGATAGGGACTTATTTTATTAGTTATATAGCAAAGCATTTTATTTTTTAATCTATTAAAACTGATATTTTAAAATATGTTTTCCAATTTTTATTATCCATTCTTTTTTCCAGTTCAGCCTATAAGAAACTTGAAGTGTCTCTTCCATTGACACAGACAAGTAAAAAGCTGAATAAATTGAAAAAAAAAAAACTTTTCTCAGATTTGCTTAGAGAACTGAGACCACAGGGCAAACTACCAGACCAAAGCTAAAGAAACAGGCAAAATACAGTCACACCTTGGAGATAAGAAGTCCAGGAGCTGAATACCCAAGAACAAGTATCAAGATGGGAAAACCTCATCTCTACGAGATGAATGGCTGGAGGCTCAGTATTGGCAAGTTTGAGAGCTCTTGGGGGAACCATGTTAAGGGGACTACCACTGTTTCCAACGTCTTCTCTCTAGGAGTCCTGTCAGGTTTTCTCAGTGAAGACCAGGGAAAAATCTCTTCCTACTTCCTGTAAGGAGTTTGGAAAGAATTAATTAGAAAATATGCCCAGAGTGTTCTGTTCTTCTTACCAAGGCCTGAACTCAAGAGAAACTATTTTTCCAGAGTCTAACTTGCTGGGTTTTTTCTAGACTTTAACCAACCGGTGGGAAGGGAAATATCCAATTACAACACCATCCAGCCTTTTGTGTCTTCAAGGGGAAAACAAAACTGAGAAGCACCAGTGAAAGCTACAGCCCAGGCACACTGATTCAAGCCTAACACCTAGTCATAGGAGGACGGAACATTTTCCCTCCCTCCACAGCTCACTGCCACATCAATAGGGCAATGAAACTGAAAGAACAGTACATGTCAGACCATAATGAACAAGTATCCAAGGAAAACCAAACACAACCAAGGAGGAAAAATGAAGGACACAAAAGGGAGGTTTAGCTTCTGACACCTACAGCTACAGCAAACAGTAAACACAGCCAGATGAACACAAAGCCTTGCACTAAATGCCTGTTTAACTCCATTCTTTTTATCTATTCCATCACATCAAGTTTGCAACAAAAAATTTCAAACCATAATACAAAAGAAATGCAGTGTGAAGAGAAAGAGCAGTCATTAGAAACAGACTCATATATGGTAAAGATATTGGAATGATCTGACTGGGAATTTGAAACAACTGTGAGGAATGTGCTGAGGGCTATAGGGAAACAGAAGATAATGTGCAAGAACAGATAAGTAATAGCAGAAGGATGGAAACTGTAAGAGTCAAAAGGAAATGCTAAAAATGAAAAATATCACGGCTAGAATGAAGAATGACTTTGATGAGCTGAACAGTAGAATGGACAGAGCAAAGGACACACTCAGTGAATCTGAAGAAATGGCAAGAGCAACTTCCCACTTTTATTGCCATCACATGGAAATATTATTACTGTATATTGGGCTTCTATCTTGTGAGCTTGCTGCTCTCACTTATTTGAGAAGCTTTTGTGCAGTTTCCTTGGGATTTTCTGCATAGACAGGCATGTCTTCCAAGGTTAGAAACAATGTTGTATAATATGTTCCATTCTGGGTCCCTCTTATTTATATTTCTTGTTTGATTTCACTGGTAAGAATCCCACTACAATGCTAAATAGGAGTAGTGAGAGGGGAAACCCTTTTCTTGTTTCTGTTCTTAGGAGAAGGCATTCAGTCTTTCACTGAAAACTTTGATATTTGCTCTAGGTTTCCTGGTTCCTGAGATTCAGCTCTGAAAGTAGAGAGTGGGTTTTTGAAGCCACATGGATATTTGCAGTAGGATTTTAATGAGGTTCTTATCCAAAGGTGGAGACTGAACAGGCAAAGAGATGGATGGTGCTCAGAACATCCACCCCCTCATAAGAAGTAGAAGAGAAGCAGCCATCTCCTAAAGCTGAATTCTTACCAAACCTGGGCTTCTCCCAGAGGTGAAAAAATGGTTATTTGGTGGACATACCAACTAGAATTTGAAAAGAATAATTAACCAGCCTTCCACTGCCTCCTGTCTGGCATCTGCCTCTAGGAACATGCTGGCTTTCAGTGTGACTAGTGGCACCTGTACATGTGTTCAGGTAAGAACAGTCATATGGAGGGTAGCAGAGATGATGGGTAAGATTCTGCCCCTGCATCAGATGGAAGGAGGAAATCTTCAGCTTCTCGAGATGATAGATGGTGTTGCAAAGGGAAGTGCAGAAAATGCTATGGAGTGTAGAAGGTGAACTCTCCATGCTGACCTTACAGGATCCTCTTCAAATTAGATGGGTTAATGCATTTGATAGCATCTGTCACATAGTAGGCACTTAAAAATTCAGACAATTTTAAGGCAAATCTGGTTTTCTTACAAGTTTCTCTAAAAATGGAGTGCTGTCATCATAAAAAAATAGTTTCCATATAGTGTCCTTTACTTCTAGCTGTGTTGAAAGCCATTACTTCTCCACCACGTTTTAAAAATTTTTCTCAGATTGACATCAGACATTTCAGCTTGTGTGATCTATTTAAAGAAATAATTTTTTGGTTCCATCAACATCATTTACTGTTTTTTGGAAACTTCTGAAATTTCTATTTCATTAATTGTTCTCTCCTTATTTATATCATCCACATATTTTTGTTTGCCTTTGGCTTTCTTTTCTTTTTCTAATTATGTAAGATCAAAGTTTAGATTTTTTATTTTAGTCCTTTGTTACTTTCTAATATAAGATTTTAATGACAATGTTTCTTCTAGCCAGTCGCTTAGCTGAATTCCACAAAATTTAAAACATATTTCCATTTTCATTTATTTGAAAATATTTTCTAATTTTCTTCAAGAATTTTTTTAAAACATAGATCAGTAAATATATGTGGTTCATTTACATGGGGACTTTACAGATATCTCCTTTATTATATTTTATTTTTTATTCCATTCTAGATTTTTAAAATACACTTTGTACATTTTCAATTATTTTAAATTCATTATGGGCTCATTTAGGGTCTACTTTGGTGAAAATTCCGCATACACTTGAAAACCTTGTATATCCTGCCGCTGTGCTGTGGAGTGTGCAATAAAAATCAATCAGCTCAAGTTGGTTCATTTTGTTCTTCCATTCCTTCTACAACTTTGCAGAATTTCTGTCTACTTCTTCCATCATTACTTAGAAAGGAGCATTGCCATCTCCAAATATAACTGCAGATTTAACTACTTATCCTTTAAGTTCTATTAGATGTTGTTTTGTGTATTTTGAAGCTCTGCTTTTAAGTAAATTAACAGGACTATTGTGTCTTCTTTGTTAATTGACTTTTTTATCATTGCATAATGTCTCTATCCATGGTAATTTTCCTTCTTATAAAGTCGAAAGAAATTATATAATATAGTCACTGCAGCTTACTTTTTAATTTTTTACTTTAAGTTATCAAACAGTAAATTTTTGTTTTTTTTTTTTGGCTTTTGGTGTTCTGTTCTGTGGGCTTTAGCTCATATGTAGATTCATAAAACCACCATCATAATCACGATAGTAACACTTTCATCACCCTTCTCCCCCCAAAATCCCCTCCACCTACTAAACCTTTATAGTTATACCCACCCCTTCACACCTAACCCTGGCAACCACTCATCTGTACTTTGTCATTTCATTTTTCTCTTTCAAGAATATAAGGTAAATAGAATAATAGAATATGTAACTTGTTGAGACTGGCTCCTTTCACAGAGCAAGACACCTTTGAGTTTGATATACTACACGTTATTGTGTGTATCAATAGTTCATTTCTTTCTATTGCTGAGTGGTATTTCATAGTATGGAGGCACCAAAATTTCATTTTCCATTTACCCATGGAAATATATTTGAGTAATTTCCAGATTTTGGCAAATATGACCAGAAATGTTATAAACATTCATGTATGTAAGCTTTTGTGTGAACATAAGCTTTTCTTTTTCCCTTGGGTGGGATGGCTAAGTGTGTTGATATGACATTTGGAAATCATTTTCCATAGTTGTTGTATCATAATTCCCACTAGCAATGTATGAGATTTCAAGTTGTTCTTCATCCTTGTTAGCACTTAGCAATTTTTTAAAAAAAAGTTTCAGTCATTTTCAAATAAGTATTATGGTATCTCGTCATGGTTTAATTCGCATTTCCCTAACAGAGGTGATGTAGAATGATTTTTCATGTGCTTATTTGTCATGCATATGTTCACTTCGGTGAAGTGTCTATTGATATCTTTTGGCGCCCCCCCCAAAAAAAATATCTGGTTGGTTGTGTTAAATGAATTCATGGGAGACAATTGTTTTGGACTAAGCTCCATTGATAGGCAACAGCAGAACAGACGAAACCAGAATGGAATCACTCATCCTAATTGCCATATAATCAAAATGAACTTTGAAATGGGCCAGTTTTCCAAAAATTAAAAAGAAACAGGAGAGTCACAGCATCCAATGACAAAGAGCCCAGTGTGCTCGAGCAGGCATGGAAAGAAAGTTTTCTCCACTTTTATCATATAAGGAAATAAACTTCAAAATGACCAGTCAACTTTTTGTCCCTTGTTTCTACTTTTCTTCAGCCCTTTCCTGCATATAAAGTCAACCTCTTCTGCTTAGCTCATCAGAACACCCACTCTATTTGATAGAATTAGCAGTTGCATATTCTAGAATCACAAATAAAAGCCAATTAGATAATTGAGCTAAATATAGTGTAATTTGTCTTGTGACATGTATTTTCTAATTTTTGAGGTATTAGGACTCTTTATATAATCTTCATAAAAGACCATATGATTTGCAAATATTTGTCCAATCTCTTGGTTGACTTTACATGCTCTCATCAGAGTTTTTCACAGAGCAAAAGTTTTAATTATGAGGAGGCCCAATTTATCATATTTTCCTTTATGAATTATGCTATTAGTGTCATGTTTAAGACCTCTTTGCTTAACTTCAGACCATTAATATTTCCTCCCATGTTTTCCTTAAAGGTTTTAAAGTACTTACACATAACATTTAGATTTATGATCAACTTTGAGTTAATTTTTGTATAATGTGTGAGGTTTTAGTGAAAGTTTTTTTTTTTAAATAGTTGGATGTTCAATTGTTCCAATACAACTGATTGAAAATGCTAACTTTTTCTTTTTTGAGATGGAGTCTTGCTCTGTCGCTCAGGCTGGAGTTCAGTGGCTCAGTCTCAGCTCACTGTAACCTCCGCCTCCCGGGTTCAAGTAATTATCCTGCCTCAGCCTCCCAAGTAGCTGGGACTATAGGTGTGAGCCAACATGCCTGCATAATTTTTGTATATTTAGTAGAGACAGGGTTTCACCATATTGGCCAGGCTGGTCTCAAACTCCTGACTTCGAGTGATCCACCTGCCTCAGCCTCCCAAAGTGCTGGGATTACAGGCGTGAGCCACCACACCCAGCCTGAAAACACTAACATTTTTCTAATGAATTGCCTTCACTCCTTTCTAAAAACTCTATTGGCTAATTTGTGTGGGTCTATTGAAGGACTCTGCATTCTATTCCATATTTATATAAATGCGTCTGTGTGTATCCATTAGCCAATTCCATACTGTCTTGATTACCATAAGCTTGTATCAGATTTTAAAATTGGGTAGTATGATTTCCCTATTATTCTGTGTTTTCAAAATCGTTTTACCTATTCCAGCTCCACTGCATTTCCACACACTTGTTAAATCAGCTTGTCTACATGTAGAAAAAAATCCTGCTGCTGCTTTGACCACAGTTACTCTGAACCTATAGATCACTTTTGTATAGATGATACATCTTCACTGAGTCTTCTAGTCCATGAACACAGTATGTCCATTTATTATTTGGGCCTTCTTTGAAATTTTTTTCATCAGCATTTTGTAGTTTCAACGTCCCGATAATGTACATATTTTGTTAGATACGTACCAAAGCATTTCATTTTTTAATTCTCTTAAAACTGATATTTTTCTAAATGTTTTTTTTTCCATCTTTATTGTCCATTCTTGTTTTCAGTTGGGCATGTAAGGAGCTTGAAGTCTCTCTGTTATTGACACAAACAAGAGAAAAGCTGAATAAATTGAAAAACAACTTTTCTTTGATCCCTCAGAGAACTGAGACCATAGGGCAAACTGCTGCCCCAAAGTTCAAGAGACATACAGATACAGTCACAACCCTGGAGACCAGGAGCTAAATACCCAGGAACAAGTACTAGGATAGGCAAACCTCCTCTGCACAAGATGAATGGCTGGAGGCTCAGCATAGGTAAATTTGATAGCTAACAACTCCTGGGGGCGTAATCTTAATGGGGCTAACACATTTTTGGGAGTTTTATCTCCAGGAGCCCTATCAGGTTGTCCCAGTAAAGACCGGAGACAAATCCCTCCCTACTTCCTGTAGGGGGAGTGGAAAGGAGTCATTTGCAAATATGCCCAGAGTGTTCTGTTCTTAACTAGACCTGATCTCAAGAGAAACTCTTTTTCTACAGTTTGACCTATTGAGTTTTTTCAGACTCGAATCCACCCAGAGTAAGGGAAATATCCAATTACAACACTTTCCAGCCTTCTTGTATCTCTAAGGGGAAAAGAAAACAAAACTGAGAAGCACTAGTGAAAGCTATAGCTCAGGGCATACTGACTCAAGCCTTCTATCATAGGAGGATAGACAGTTTCTCCTCTCTCCACAGCTTACTACCACGTCAACTGGGGGAAAAAAACTGAAAGAACTGTGCATGCTAGACCATACTGAACAGGTTCCCAAAGAAAACCAAACACAACCAAGGAGGAAAAATGAAGGACATCACAGGGAGGTTTAGCCTCTGACACCTACAGCTACAGCAAACAGTAAACACAGCCAGATGAAGGTAAACCTCACACTAAAGGCCTATTTAACTCCATTCTTTTCACCCACTACATCATGTCAAGTTTGTAACAAAAAATTTCAAAGTATAATAATAGACCAAAAAAAAAAAAAAACCACACACAACCATAGTGTGAAGATACAGAGCAGGCATCAGAAACAGGCTCAGATATGGTAGAGATTTTGGAATGATCTGACCAGGAATTTAAAACCATGAGGAATATGCTGTGTGCTCTAAGGAAACAGTGGATAATATGCAAGAACAAATAAGTAATATTAGCAGAAAGATGGAAACTTGTTAAGAAAGAGTCAAAAGGAAATGCTAAAAATAAAAACAAGGTAACAGAAATGAAGAATACCTTTCATGGGTTCATCAGTAGACTGGACAGAGCCAAGGACACAATCAGTGAGCCTGAGGAAACGCAAGAGCAACTTTCCATTTTTAGTGCTATTATATCTATCTTGCGACCTTGTTTGCACTCACTTATTAGTTCTAGGAGTTCTTGTGCAGTTTCCTTGGGATTTTCTTCATAGACAGTCATGTCTTGTGAGGCTACAATGTTATATAATCCATTCCATTCTGAATGCCTCCTATTTTTCTTGATTTATTCCACTGATAAGAATTCCACTGCATTGCTGAATAGGTTCCTTTAAACTTCTAGCTTTCTCAGAGTTTTTATTACGATTATATTGTACTTCCTCAAATGCTGTTTTCTGCTTCAATTAAGATTATCATAAATTTTATAGTCTATTTATATGGTGGATGGCACTGATAAATTATCAAATATTGAACAAAACTTGCATTCCCCAGATAAAACTCACTGTTTAGATATGGCTGAATTCTACTTGCTAATATTTTCTTTGAGATTTTTGCATCGATGTTTATGAAGCATATTGGCCTCGAGTATGTTCATTTCTTTGTATTTCCTAGTTTGTTTGCTTATACTGTCAGCCTGGTGATATTACGATGATGTTAACCTGATGATTCTGGAAACATTCATTTTTCATCTATTTTATGTAAGAGGGTATAAAAATTAGTGTTGCTTTTTCTTTAAATATTTGTAAGAAATCTCCAGTGAACCTATCTGGATCTACAGATTTCTTTCTCAGAAAGATTTTTACTATGAAATCAATTACTTTAATAGCTAGGATACTATTCAGGTTATCCATTTCACCTAAGGTGAGTTCTGATATTTTGCGTTTGGGGGGAATTTCATTTCATCTTAAGTTTCATCTCAGTTCTTGAATTTTTCTGCATAGATTTGTTCTTAGTATTTAATTTTTATCCTTCTCATGTCTGCAGTTTCTGTCATGATATTTCCTGTTTCCATCATAACCTTAATAACTTGTGTCTTCTCTCTTTGTCTGGCTGACTTGAGTTCCATCCATTGTCTTGGTCCTTTCAAAAAACCAGGTTCTGGTTTCCCAGATTTTTTCTATCTCTTTTCTGATTTCAGTGTCAATGATTTCTGTTTCCTGTTTTCTTTCTTTCTGCTTGCTTTGGATAAATCTGTTTACTTCTTTTTCTGTTAAGGTACAAGCCTGGATTATTTATTTGAGATCTTTGTTTATCTTAATATAAGTATTATGTGGTACAGTTTTCTCTTTAAAAACTGTTTGAGCTGCAACCAGCCATAAAAAAGGATGAGTTCATGTCCTTTGCAGGGACATGGATGAAGCTGGAAACCATCATTCTCAGCAAACTACCACAAGGACAGAAAACCAAACACTGCATGTTCTCACTCATAGGTGGGAATTGAACAATGAAATCACTTGGACACAGGGCGGGGAACATCACATACCGGGGCCTTTTGGGGGGTAGGGGGCTGGGGGAGGGATAGCATTAGGAGAAATACCTAATGTAAACGACAAGTTGATAGGTGCAGCAAACCAACATGGCACATGTATACCTATGTATCAAACCTACATGTTGTGCACATGTACCCTAGAACTTAAAGTGTAATACAAGAAAAAAAAGTTAGATGTGGAAATGCATGTTTTTAAAAAAGCTACTTAGGCAGTTGTGGTACACAGGCACATGGAAAAGGTGACTCTGAAAATGCTCTGAGAAGCAAAAGAGCCAGTTCTGAGTGTGCTCTGAGGTCATCTATGGAGGGCTCAGGAGGTGTTTTGGTAGTTCTCAAATAATTTAAACATTTTATTTATACTTCATAAATTTAAATTGTAGTTTATGATTTTTTCAGTTTCTCTACATTTTTCATAAAAAATGCTTTCTTAAAAATGGTTCATGAATCATAAAGTCTATCTGATCATTTAATCTTGACTAATATTTAGTTAACCTGGGGCACTTTGGTCTTCATAAACATGTTTTTATTTTACATTACTATGGGTTTTCGTTTATAATTTATTGATTTCTATTATGTAATTTTATACCATCACCATAAATCAAAGGCTTAAAAAAACTGTTTTAGCTGCAACCTACAAGTTGTGATATGTTACTTTTCCATTTTAATTTAGTTCTATGGGTTTTTTAATTTCCTTGAGACTACGTTTGACCCTTGGATTGTTGAAGATTTTGTTGTGTAATTATCCTGCGGTTTGAGAATTTTCTGTTGTACTTATGCTATTGGTTGTTTTCTAATTTGATGCCATAAAGTTCAAAGAATGTACTTTTGGTGATTTGAATTTTTAAAAAGTTGTTGTTTGTTCTATGACTGAGGAAATGATCTACCTTGGTGAGTTTTCCACGTGTGCTTTAAAAAATGCATATTCAGATGTTGTTGGTACCATGATATTTCTATCCATAGTGTTTGTGAGTCACCCTGGGCCAAGGCTGAGAGCTGAATGATGATCTATCCCTAAATCATTTCTCCAGTCCTTGGTAAATATAAAAATTTCTACATGGCACCTTAGGTTGAGACCGGGAAATTCTACTCAATTTAGTGTGTTCCTTTTCTTACATTTGCTATTCTTAGTGATCTCCTCCATGCTCACTTGGTCCCAGATGACTCCCTCTGATCCTCTAGCTAAAACATGGATCTTTCATCTCCTCACACAGCTGTGCATTTCCCTTGAAAGGGTCTGGCTAGGTAGCCAAGTGGCAGGAGAATAGAGAGAGGAAAATAACAGAAGGGATTCCTCTCACACTAGTTTTTTTCTGACAGCTTCTTTCATGTTTTTTTTCCTTTGGTTTTCTACATTCGGAATATGATATGCATAGATATATACTTTCAGCATTTATCTTGCTTGATGTTTTGAGATTCCTGAATATGTGTTTTCATGTCTGTCATTTATTTGGGGGAAATTACACCCTTTACCACTGCAAGTACTTATTTCGTTCCTTTCTCCTTTTCTTGTTCTTCTGGTATTCCAATTATGCACAGTTACACCATGTGTAGTTGTCCCACATTTCTTGAATATTCTGTTCCATCTTTTTCCTTCCTTTTTTCACTTTGAATTCCAGTTTTGAAAGTTTCTGCTTTCATTTCTTCAGGCTTTTTCCTTGTTTCCTCAGCCATGTCCTATCTACTGAGGAGTTAAATAAGACATTCTTCATTTTTGTTACAATGAATTATTTTATTTTTCTAATAAAACATTTTTATTGTGGTAAAATACACACAAAATTTATCCTCCTAACAATTTTAAGTATACAGTTCAGTGGTAATAAGTACATTCATAATCACCACCATTCATCTCAGGAACTGTTTTCCTCCAGCAAAACTGAAACACTCTACCTGTTAAGTATTACTTCCCCATTCCCTCTTACCCACAACCTCTGGCAACTACCTTTCTACTTTCTGTCCTTATGAATTTGACCACTCTAAGTACCTCATGTAAGCGGAATCATACAGTACTTTTTGTGACTGACTTTTTTCATTTAGCCTAATGTCCTCAAGGGTCATGTGTGTTATATTCTATGCCACAGTTACCTACCCTTTTAAGGCTAAATAATATCACCGTGTGTGTGTGTGTGTGTGTGTGTGTGTGTATACATATATATACCCTGCAGTTTGAGAATTGTGCATATACATACATATATATCACATTTTAAATTCATTTTTTAATCAATGGACACATGGGTTGCATCTACATTTTAGCTATTGTGAATATGGCTGCCATAAATATGGATATACAAATATCTCCTTGAGAGTGTTCTTTCAGTTATCCTGGGTATATACTCAGAAGTGAAATTGCTGACTCATATGGTAATTCTATTTTATATTTTGTAAGAAATCACATATTGTTTTTCACAACAGTTATATCATTTTACATTCCAACAACACAAAAGTTCCAGTATCTGTACATCCCTGCCAATACTTGTTATTTCCTGGCTTGTCATTGTTCAATAGTGGCCCCTTCTAGGCCCTAGGTCCTGGATGACATTTCTAGACACAACCTTCTAGACAGAAGGGAATCTGCTGCCTTGAAGGGAAGTATCCAGTTCAGGCAGAATCTATCAGCTGCTAACCAAAGATCCCTTTGGCTCTGAATAACCAGTAGTGATTCCCAGGTAGTATGCCATGGGCCTTACATGAGACTCTGAGACATGCTGGCTTCAGGTGACACCCAGAACATTGCCAACTGTGGGAGTTATGGTAAGAGACTCCTTATGCTTGAGGAAAGCAAAGGGAAAAGGGGACTTTCACTTGCACCTTAGGTACCAGCTCAGCCACAGTGGGGTAGAGTACCAAGCATGCTCTTTGGGTCCCTAGTTCCAGGTCTTGGCACTTGGATGGCATTTTGGGGCCTGCCCTGGGCCAGAGGTGGAGCCACTGCCCTGAAGGGTACGTTCCAGACATGGCAGAATTCACCACAAGCTGACTAAAGAGCCACTGGGCCTAAGTGAACATCAATGGTAGCCTGTCAGTACTCCCGTGGGCCTATAGAAGTGGTGGCCATGAGATGAGGCTCCTCTGCCTATGGAAAAGGGAGAGATCAGGTAGGACTGTATCTCATGGTTTGATGGCCAGTTCATCCACAGCAGAGGAGAATGCAAGGCAGACTTCTGAGGTTTTTTACTCTAGCCCCTAGGTCCTGGACGGCATTAATGGACCAGCCTGGGGCCTGGGGGAGCTCACTGCCCTAATGGGAAGGATGCAAGCCTGGTCGGCTTCACCACCTGCTGATTGTAGAGCCCTGGGGCCTTGAGTGAACTTAGGTGGTAGCCAGGTAGTGATTACAGTGGGCCTTGAGCAAGACTCTGTGCTGTGCTAACTTCAGTTCTGGCCTAAAACAGCCACATGGGTGCTTGTGTCACCTAAACCCAGCCCTAGGCAGCTCAGCAGATAGAGAGAGACTCTGTTTGTTTGAGAGAAATGAAAAGAACAAGAGTCTCTGCTTGGTAATCCAATGAATTCTTGCAGATCTTATCCAAAACCACCTAGGTGTGGTACCTCTATGAGTCTGCAAGAACCACAGCATTACTGTGCTTGGGGTGGCCCCTAATGCAGAAACAGCTTAGATTACAACACCCAAGTCATTCTAAATACCTGGAAAGCCTTCCCAAGAAGGAGGGGTATAAATAAGCCCAGACTGTGAAGAATACAATACCTAACTCTTCGATGTCTAAACACAGGCAAACATCAATGAGCATCAAGATCATCCAGGAAAATACGACCTCAGCTAATTACCTAAAAAGTCTCCCAGTAAAAATAGCCCAGAACCCACTGGCTTCATTGCTGAATTCTACCAAACATTTAAAGGAGACCTAGCAGGAGTCTGAGACCCGCCTGGCCAACATGGGAAAACCCCGTCTCTTTTAAAATACAAAAATTAGCCAGGTGTGGTGGCGC
The DNA here is from genome assembly GCF_029281585.2 of Gorilla gorilla gorilla. Taxonomy (NCBI): domain Eukaryota; kingdom Metazoa; phylum Chordata; class Mammalia; order Primates; family Hominidae; genus Gorilla; species Gorilla gorilla. The sequence goes on from NC_073247.2 coordinate 161,585,390, forward strand.
AGGCCTGTAGTCCCAGCTACTCAGGAGGCTAAGGCAGGAGAATCGCTTGAAACTGGGAGGCAGAGGTTGCAGTGAGCCAAGATCCCACCACTGCACTCCAGCCTCGGCAACAAAGGGCAAAACTCCGTCTCTAAATATATATATATAAAATATATATTAATATATATTTATATATAAATATATATTAATATATATTTTATATATTTACATTATCATTTATATATTTATATATTAAATATATTTCTATATTTATATATTTGTATATTATATACTTATCTATTTATATATTATATATTTATATATTATATATTTATATATATTTATATATTTATATATTTTTATATATTTATATTTATATATTTATATATTATATATATTTGTATATTTATATATTATATATTTATATATTATATATTTATATATTTACATATTTATAAATATATTTATAAATATATAAATATATATTTATATATTTATTAATATATTTATAAATATATTTATTAATATACATTTATAAATATATTTATTAATATATTTATAAATATATTTATTAATATACATTTATAAATATATTTATTAATATCCATTTATAAATATATTTATTAATATATATTTATATATTTATTAATACACATTTATGTATTTATAAATATATATAAATATGCATTTATATATTTATAAATATATATATTTATTAATATACATTTATATATATAAATATATATATTGATCAATATATAAATATATATATTGATCAATATATATAAATATATAGATCAATATATAAATATATAGATCAATATATAAATATATATAGATCAATATATAAATATATATAGATCAATATATATAAATATATATAGATAAATATATAAATATATATAGATAAATATATATAAATATATATATTGATAAATATATATAAATATATATTTATATATATTGATAAATATATATTGATAAATATATATAAATATATATTTATATATATTGATAAATATATATTGATAAATATATATTGATAAATATATATAAATATATGTATTTATAAATATATATAAATATATATGTATATATTTATATATATATTTATAAATATATATTTATATATTTAAATATATTTATAAATACATATAAATATACATTTATATATTTATATATATTTATAAATATATATATAAATATAAATTATATATATATTTATAAATATATATATAAATATAAATTATATATATATTTATAAATATATATATAAATATAAATTATATATATATTTATAAATATATATCTAAATATAAATTATATATATATTTATAAATATATATATAAATATAAATTATATATATATTTATAAATATATATATAAATATAAATTATATATATATTTATAAATATATATATAAATATAAATTATATATATATTTATAAATATATATATAAATATAAATTATATATATATTTATAAATATATATAAATTATATATATATTTATAAATATATATATAATATAAATTATATATATATTTATAAATATATATATAAATATAAATTATATATATATTTATAAATATATATAAATATAAATTATATATATATTTATAAATATATATATAAATATAAATTATATATATATTTAAATATATATTTATACGTTTATAAATATACATAAATTATATATATACATAAATATATATTTATACGTTTATAAATATACATAAATATATATTTATGTTTATAAATATATATATTTACATATTTATAAATATATATTTATACATATTTATAAATATATACATATATAAATATATAAATATATATTTATAAATATGTATAAATATATATAAATATGTATTTATATATTTATACATATTTATATATTTATATATTTATAAATACATAAAAATATATATATTTATAAATACATAAAAATATATATATTTATAAATATATAAAAATATATATTTATAAATATATACAAATATATATATTTATAAATATATACAAATATATATTTATAATATATAAATATATACATTTATAAATATATATAAATGTATATATTTATATATATTTATAAATGTATATATTTGTATATATTTATATATATTTATAAATGTGTATACTTATATATATTTATATATATTTACAAATGTATATATTTATATATATTTATAACTGTATATATTTATAACTGTAAATATATATATTTATAACTGTAAATGTATATATTTATAACTGTAAATGTATATATTTATAACTGTAAATATATATATTTATAACTGTAAATATATATTTATAACTGTAAATATATATTTATAACTGCAAACATATATATTTATAACTGTAAACATATATATTTATAACTGTAAACATATATTTATAACTGTAAATTTACATATATTTATAACTGTAAATATATATATTTATAACTGTAAATATATATTTATAACTGTAAACATATATATTTATAACTGTAAACATATATATTTATTACTGTAAATTTATATATATTTATAACTGTAAATTTACAGATATTTATAACTGTAAATATATATATTTATAACTAAATTTTTATATATCTATAACTAAATATATATTTATAACTGTAAATATGTTTTTATATATTTATTACTGTAAATATATGTGTTTTTATATATTTATAACTAAATATATGTGTTTTTATATATTTATAACTGTAAATATGTTTTTATATATTTATAACTGTAAATATGTTTTTATATATTTATAACTGTAAATATGTGTTTTTATATATTTATAACTGTAAATATGTGTTTTTATATATTTATAACTGTAAATGTGTTTTTATATATTTATAACTGTAAATATACGTGTTTTTATATATTTATAACTGTAAATATACGTGTTTTTATATATTTATAACTGTAAATATACGTGTTTTTATATATTTATAACTGTAAATATACGTGTTTTTATATATTTATAACTGTAAATATACGTGCTTTTATATATTTATTACTGTAAATATACGTGTTTTTATATATTTATAACTGTAAATATACGTGTTTTTATATATTTATAACTGTAAATATACATGTTTTTATATATTTATAACTGTAAATATATATTTATATATATTTATAACTGTAAATTTTATATATATATATAATTATATGATAAAGAAGACCTAGTACCAATCCTGGTCAAACTATTTCAAATCAGAAAGTAGGGGAGGAAGGAATACCTCCAATCTCATTCTACAGCCAGTATTACCCTGATACCCAAACCAAAGACACACCAAAATAAGAAAACTACAGGCAAATCTCACTGAAGAATATAGATGCAAAAATCCTCAACAAAATATTAGTAAGCCAAATTCAACAACACATTAAGAAGGTCATTCATTATGACCAAGTGAGATTTATCCCAGGGGTGCAAGAAATAGTTTAGCATATACAAATAAATCAATGTAATGTATTATATCAACGGAATGAAGGACAAAAACCACATAATCATTTCAACTGCTGCTGAAAAACCATTTCACAAAATTCAACATCCCGTCATGATTTAAAAAAACACCCCTCAAAAGGTGGAGGTTGCAGTGAGCCAAGATCGCACCACTGCACTCCAGCCTGGCGACAGAGCAAGACTCCGTCTCAAAAAACAAACAAACAAACAAACAAACTGAAAATTCTGGGTATTGAAGAAACATGCCTCAACACAATAAAAGCCATGTACGACAGACTCACAGCTGGTATCATACTAAATGGAGAAAAACTGAAATCTTTTCCTCTAAGATCTGCAGTATGACAAGGATGCCCACTTTCACCAGTGTTATTCGGCATATCACTGGAAGTCCTAGCTAGAGCAATCAGACAAGAAGAAATAAAGGACATCTAAGTTGTAAAAGAAGAAGTCAAATTATCCTTGTTTGCAGATGATACAAACTTATATTTGGAAAAGTCGAAAGACTCCACCAAAAAACTATTAGAATTGATAAATTCAGTAAAGTTGCAGGATACTAAATCAACATACAAAACTTAGTAGCATTTTTATATGACAACAGTAAATAATCTGAAAAATCAAGAATGTAATCCTTGATTACAAGAGCTACAAATAAAATAAAATAACTAGAAATTCACTTAACCAAAGAAGTGAGATTTCTACAATGAAAACTATAAAACACTGATGTAAGGAACTGAAGAGGACACCAAAAAAATAGGAAGATATTCTATGTTTATGGATTGGAGGAATCAGTATTGTTAAATGTCCATACTATTCAAAGCTATCTATAGATTAAATGCAATCTCAATCAACATACCAATAATATTCTTCACATAAATATAGAAAACAATCCTAAAATTTATATAGAATCACAAAAGACCCAGAATAGCCAAAGCTATCCTACTAATAAAGAACAAAACTGGATTAATCACATTACCCAATTTCAAATTATACTATAGAGCTACAGTAACCTAAATAGCAAGGCACTGGCATAAAAACAGACACATAGATGAATGTAACAGAAAACAAAACCTAGAACTAAATCTATACATCTACAGTCAACTTATTTTTGACAAAGGTGGCAAGAAGATACATTGGAGAAAACAGTCTTTTCAATAAATGTCTGCTGGGAAAACTGGATATCCATATGCAGAAAAATGAAACTAGACCTCTATTTCTTGCCATATATAAAAATCAAATCAAAATGAATTAAAAACTTAAATCTAAGACCTCAAACTATGAAAAGACTAAAAACATTGGGGGAAACTCTCCAGCACATCAATCTGGGCAAAGATTTCTTGAGTAATCTTTGCAAGCACAGGCATGGGCAACCTAAGAAAAAATGGATAAATGGGATCACATCAAGTAAAAAATGTTCTTCACAGCAAAGGAAAAAAATCAACAAAGTAAAGAGACAACCCACAGAATATATGTGTACACTATTCATCTCATAAGGGATTAATAACCAGAATATATATGGAGCTCAAACAATTCTATAGGAAAAAGTGTAATAATCCAATTCAAAATGAGTAAAAGATCTGAAGTTTGAATAGATATTTCTCAAAAGAAGACATACAAGTTGCTAATAGTATACGAAAAGGTGCCCAACATCACTAATATCAGAGAAATACAAATCAAAACTACAATGAGATATCATCTCATGCCAGTTAAAATGACATTTATCCAAATGCTGGTGAGGATGTGGAGAAAATGGAACACTGTTGGTGGGAATGTAAATTAGTACAACCACTATGGGAAAGTTGGGAGGTTCTGCAAAAAACTAAAAATAGAGCTATCATATGATCCAGCAATCTCATTGGTTGGTATATACCCAAAAGGAAGAAATCATTATATTGAAGGAGATATCTGCACTCCCATGTTTAGTGTAGCACTATTCCCAATAGATAAGATTTGGAAGCAACCTAAATGTCCATCAATGATAGACTGGATTAAGAAAATGTGGTACATACACACTATGGAATACTATGCAGCCATAAAAAAGGGTGAGTTCACGTCCTTTGCAGGGACATGGATGAGGCTGGAAACCATCATTCTCAGCAAACTAACACAAGAACAGAAAACCAAACACCACATGTTCTCACTCATAAGTGGGAGTTGAACAATGAGAACACATGGACACAGGGAGGGGAACATCACACACTGGGGCCCGTCAGGGGGTGGGGGTCTGGGGGAGGGATAGCATTAGGAGAAATTCCTAATGTAGATGACGGGTTGATGGGTGCAGCAAACCACCATGGCACATGCATACCTATGTAACAAACCTGCACGTTCTGCACATATACCCCAGAACTTAAAGTATAATAAAAAAAAAAAGAAAAGAAAATGTGGCACATATACACAATGGAGTACTATGCAGCCCTAAAAACTAATGAGACCCTGTCATTTGCTACAACATGGATGGAACTGGAGGACATTACGTTTAGTGAAATAAGCCAGGTACAGAAAGACAAACTTTGCATGTTCTCACTTATTTGTGGGAGGTAAAAATACAAACAATTGAACTCATGGAGACAGAGAGTAGCAGGATGGTTACCAGAGGCTGGGAAGGGTAGTTGGGGGTGGAAGGGGGAAGTGAGCATGATTAATGGATACAAGAAATAGAAAGAATAAGATCTAGTATTTGATAGCACAACAGAGTGACTATAGTAAAACATGATTTAATTGTACATTTTAAAATAACTAAGAGTATAATTGGATTATTTATAAGACAAACGGTAAATGCTTGAGGTGGTGAATATTCCATTTACCCTGATGTGATTATTACATGTTGCATGCCTGTATCAAAATATCTCATGTAATCCATAAATATATACACCTACTATGGGTACTATGTGTCTATAAAAAATAAAATAAATGAAAAATTGTCAATTTGAAACAACTGTGCATCTCAAACTTCATTTAAGAAGTCTCTAGGGAAACCCAAGATGACAGGGGCAGACCAAAAAAAAAAGGAAACCAGAAGAAAGTTCAACCTCCAACGCCTCTAGCTTCACAAAACAGCTCTGCCATATGCTGAGTCTGTTTCTGATACTCATTCTTTCCAACCTGTTATTTTTCTTTTACTATGCCTTGTAATTTTGTTGTTGTTGAAAACCAGACATCTGGAGGTCTCTCCATTCAAGATGCAGACTTCATCCAGTCCCCTGGGTCTGGTCTGGTACACCATGCCCCACTCTGTGCCTTGTGACTCTATATCCAGAGGCTCTCTTTTCAGTTTCTCTGAAGGATGCCGTCCTGCTTCTTGCTAATAGGACTGAAAATTGGGGGACTCTGTCTCTTACACAGACTCACATAACTCCCTTGTTTTCAGCCTGCACTTCTTGCTCACCTTCTGCAGTAGCTGGTGCCTTGGGTTCCTGAGCCTTTCTTCAGACACTTGGTTTGACCTTTCCTGCCACTGTCCTCTGCTTGTACAACAGAGTTCTGAGTTACAAATGTCTTCTGGTGTTGTCCAAAATTGAGTTGTGATTCTGGTTCTTATTGTCTTGTGGTTTGGGGGTGAATTCAGTAGAAGAAGGCAGAAACATCTTGCCTTCATAAATCTGGAAGTTTTCTTGAAGTGCCTAGCTGCCTGGAAGATAGTCTCCATGGAGTGATTTTGCAATGAGACTGAATTATATAAAAATACCTTCATAATTTTAAAATTACAGTACCATTATTTTAAATGTATGACTATCTAAACCTATGAAGAGAATGATTTGGTTTTATAAACATTGACAAAATGTGGGCTTTCTTTAAAAAGTTTTTTGTTTTAGTATGTTATTATCAAAACTAGGTGATTTTACCTTTGGATTGAGGAAGATCACTTTTGAGACCCCATCCTAAGAAAAATAATTCAAGACAAGCACTAAATGAAATTGATCACTACAATGTTAAATATAATTGTGAAAAATGGGATGATCTAAATGTCTAATGAGAAGAAAACTGATATGTGAATATACTGGAATGGTCTATTCAATATGGAAAATACATCATTGTACTAACTGAAAGAAGCTTAATGCAAAGTTGACTTCATGCTCTGGTTATAAGTGTGTACTATATCCATTATTATCTTTGTTTTGCAAATTCTTCATCCATAAAATGAGATAGTAAAATAACTATCTTACATAATCGTCATGGGAATTAAAGGAAGCAATGCTCCTAAAGTTTTTAGCTTGTGCCTTGCACACAGTAAATGTACAATCAATGCTAGCTACTACTGCTACTGCTGTTACACAATGCAATGGTATATGTGTAAAGGTTGTGGGACTATATGTGTTCCATTACCATTTTTTTAATATTACTTGTTCAATAAAAAAAAATCAACACACAAAACATTACCTCCATAAAGAAACATTTCTATTATTTTTTAAAAACATATAATGTACTGGGTAAATGGAATTGAGGAAAATAGGCCTTTACAGTGATGGTTTATTTTTATTTGACTAAGAGTTAGACTGTGTTTACTGTTTTGTGGAGCTAGAGGCATCAGAGGTTGAACTTTCTTCTGGTTTCCTTTTTTTTGGTCTGCCCCTGTCATCTTGGGTTTCCCCAGAGACTTTTTAAATGAAGTTTGAGATGCACAGTTGTTTCAGTGCCATTCTCCTGCTATTACACAGGAGCCCTCCTGACGTAGTGGTAAGGCGTGGAGGAGAGGAAGTGTTCTACACACTTATGAGTAGGCCTCAGTCTTTTTGTTAGCCTGTGCCCCTTGCTGTGACCTGCACAAGTGCTTTTCATTTCCTCCTTGCAATCCTTCCAGGGTTTTTGGATGAAATTTCTCATCAGAGAGTAGGAGTCACTGCCTGGAGTGTTTATGTGCCTGCCCAGCTGTGGTTGATGCTGCCGCCACAGGTTACAGATTCAGGACAGAGGCTGGCCTGGAGGCAGAGCAAGCAAGATAAAAAGGTTCTGTCCCTCATTATCTGTATGCTGTAAAGGCCTGTCTTCCTAGCTCTTGGTCAGTAAAGAAAAATCTTTCTCATAGATCTCTTCCTGTCCACACCTCATGTGCAGTTCTCATATTTGGGCTGACTGTGACTCCAGGCTTAGAGATACAACAGGAAAACATGGTACAGGAATTTTCACTGCCATATTGATCTTACTTCAAGTCTGGTTTCTTTCCCCAATGCTCTTGTTACTATTTACTTTTTGGAAACCTAACCATTTTGTTTTAGAACAGAGTTGGATTTACAGAAAAGCTGCATAGATGATAGGACTCGGAGTTTCCTTCACAAAATGGGTGGAACAATAGAATCTATGGATGTTTGCAAAGCATTGAGAACAGTCCTTGAGACCTAAGAAGCACTTAAGCAAGCTTGGCCATTATGATTCTTCTCAGCAGCGTCCTAATCTGAAATTCCCTGGAGTGGGAGATGGAAGGGATGGATAGGTGTGTCAGGGTCCCCAAAATGAAATGGGGGAACCCAGACCACTGAATCAGGTCTAGTAGCTCACTAGGAGAACTCATGGGACTCATGATATAGTCCTACCCACGACGACAACTTACTACAGTGAAAGGATACCAAGCACAATCAGCAAAGGGAAAGGGTGCACAGGGAGAAGTGCAGGAGACCAGACACAAGGTTCCAGAGTCATCTCATCTCCCAGTAGGGTCACATAGAATGCACTTAATTCCCTCACAACAAGGTGTGACCACACATGTAAAATGCTGCCAACCAGTGGAGTTCAGTAAAACCTCATCACTCATGAGTTGAACTTGGCACTGGTCACATAAGCAGTTCTGCCTGGCATGAACCAAAATTTCAGACTCCCAGGAGGAAAGCAGTGTGCAGCTTTTTGTTTGCATAAGCAGCTTGGGTATAGTGAACCCCCCTGATCAGTTCTGAGAAAGGTGGAATCCCTCCCAAATCCAAGTCCTGAGAATCCAGCCAATGGATAACATTGAAAGCAGCAGGCTTTGCCAAAGATAGCAGTGAGGCCTGCTGTGTGAACTCTTTTCTTCACAGTGCACCCCACTGGCCAAGGCATATTACAGGAAAATTATCATAGGACCTGACACAACAGGGTGGAAACCAAGCTGCATATAGATGTCACTTGTGCCTGTTAGGGGTCCTGTACTGAACCAGTTAACACAAACCCCATTAACCAAAGAGATGTATCTTAGACAGTCACGTGGCTTCCCTCTTAAATTTCAGTACTTTTTCTTTATACTTGGCCAATTCAATCAATTGGGGCATCAATTCAGGTAAAACACAGCTCTGGACAGGAAGTTCGAGCTGACCTGGAAGCCATCCAGGGCTGAGGCAGTGTCATGACAGGCAGGGCACATAAGCTGTACAATACCCGAGCATACACACGGTCTCCCTGCAAACTTAGAGTGTACCATAGTTTAGGCAACACAAGAGGGTGTACCTAAGTCAGGCAGCACAGGTTAACAGTGCCACACTGTGGCCTCCCACTTTAGCACCTCCTGCCAGTCACAGGTTTTCCAGTACAGGCCACATAATCCAGTTCCATCCTTGGTTTCCCTTGCAGACAGTTTGGCTTGTGCATGAGAGATCCAGAGGACACCTGGCAGTGCTCTAAGGGGAACATGGAGAAGCTGGGGCCACCTCCTCTGTCCCCTAGTCGGTGGGGTCAGGTGTGGTCTCAGGCATGGCCATCATTTTGGATACACAAAACTCGCAGAAGCTTTCAAAGGCAGCATGGGGTGTTTTCCTTCAGCAAGAGGCGAAAGCTTTCAGGAATAGTTCTGAAACACCAAGATCACAATGCTTTCTCCCACACCTCTACAGATGTCTCATTCTCTTTTTCCTCCATCCTTATGAAATCAGCATGGCCCACTCAACAATAAAAGCGTTACATTGCTTCAGTCATCTCTTACCCTCCCCCTGGCCTTCTTGCCTGGCAGGGCTATATGAAAGAGAGATGACACTGTTTTTACAGAAAAACACTGTCATACAGCATCATGAGAACAGAAAGGCCCATCATGTTTAGGAAGCAGTCAGGAAGAAATCCTGCATTTACAAAAGATTCCAAAATGGGTTTACTCCTTTTCATCCTGCTCATTTATGCAGTGAGCAGTGTAGAACAACAATCTAAAAACTAATAATCCCTCCCTGGGCACAGCTGCATTTGATAATCCTACTGCCTGACTTGTAGGCCAGAAGCAAGGAAAGAAAGTAGCCAGGCTGTCTGTCTACTTTCCCAAACTGAAACTAATGTGGATCGCTGGACACAAGTCACCAGCAGTGGAAATCACAGAGAGAAGGTCTAAGACTGATCTGTCACAATTGGGCAGAGGGATCACAATTCCTGTTGGGTGCCCTCCCTCAATGTGCAGCTTTTGACAGCATTACCAGTAAAAAATGCAACCTGTCTACATCAAAAATACAGTGTTCATGAACAGCTCCACTCTCGCTGGCCCCACCAGAGAACAATCCCCTCATCATGGGCATCTGCAAGAGATGCAGACAGTCCAGGACAGCATCTAGGCTGTGACAGTTTCAAACTCCAGAGTGGGGTGTTCAAAACCTACCAGGATCACAGGGTCAAAGACCCCTCCAGTGCATCGAGCTATGCCTGCTTCCTGTTCAGCACAGCTTGACATGAGTCTGAAACAGCCCAGAGTGGACATTTTTGGGTTTTAGCTTAGAGTCGAGACAAGCCTATTGTAATTTGTGACTTCTGGGTTCCAAAACAGTCAGAGAGTTTTCTACTGCAGCGGGAAAGCCGAGATGCTTCAAGACCAGACAACAGCAGCATTCCATGTCCCAGTGAGAAGCCTGCCTGGTGTGCTTTTCTAAGGCCTTCTGGCCTTATCAGTTTAACAGTCCAAACAGACGCCCTAAAATCACACACCTCAGCTCAGATAATCATCAACCTCTAAGTGCGAGACTCCAAGTTCAGCAGAGTTCATTGCACACTGTGCAGGATTAGGCGGTTGATCAAGAAAAATGCTATGACCAACCAGGGGCAGTACCACACAGACAACTTTATTGGGTGGTGCTTGGATAGGGTAGCAGAAGCGGGGACATCCTCAGAGCAAAAGACTCTCTAGAGTTTATGGGTGTGGGATCACCATCAAATGGGGAGGAAGGCAAGAGAACTGCTGGGGGAGATGGAAATTGGAGAAGGAGCTTATGGGTCTAAGTGATGTTTCTCAGCAGCTAGACAGTGTCTTGGGGGTCTTCGAACCACAAGGCTCCATCTTATCTATGGTTAGCACATGTGGGGTGAGGTTTACCAGGGTATGAAAGCCAGGAAGGCCTCCAATGCCTAACAATCTTCCTGGTTGAGCTATGTTGAAAACAATTTAGAAGTATGAAAATCTGGGTTTTATGCTGGTGGACTTCTGAGCCAATAGGTCTCAGTGTGGAGGAGAAAAACAATAGAGAAATGTCAGTGTTGTTGCAGGAGAGCTGAAATGCTGCAACGAAACCAGCAAAAACCAGCAAGGTAAAAAGAAAAAGAAAAAGAAAAACCAGCAAGGCTTTCCTCCAACCTAGGGGCTATACACACAAGTCACCTTTGGTGCTTTTATAGAACACAAGCTGAAAACTTCCTTTAAAATCCCTGAAGATGTATCTCTACCTGGAGACTGCCTCTCTTTTCCATATGGACTTCCTTTTTCCAGGGAACCCAAGAGGCAAGAATTATCACCTACAGAGGCTCTATGTGCTATACTTGAGTTTAACACACACACACAGACACGCACACACAGTGTGTGTGTTCAAGCATTAGATATTAATTCAGAATAATTTTAACACAATTGCTCACAAACATTGTTACAAAAGGCTTTTAAGATACTGTAGAAAAAAAACCCAGCATATTTTACTCTGAGCAGGGCAATAGGATAAATTAATTAATTTTTAAAAACGTGCATGGCCAGGCGTGGTGGCTCACGTCCGTAATCCCAGCATTTTAGGAGGCTGAGGCGGGTGGACCACGAGGTCAAGAGATCGAGACCATTCTGCCCAACATGGTGAAACCCCGTCTCTATTAAAACTACAAAAATTAGCTGGGCATGCTGGCACATAATCCCAGCATGTAATCCCAGTTACTCGGGAGGCTAAGGCAGGAGAATCACTTGAACCTGGAAGGCGGAGGTTGCAGTGAGCCAAGATCACACCACTGCATTCCAGCCTGGCTACAGAGCGAGACTCTGTCTCAAAAAAAAAAAAAAAAAAAAAAAAAAAGCAAATTATGAGCATCCAGGTGTCCCTGTCTACAGCAAGAGTGGAAAGATGGCTGATAAGCAAACCAAGCAAAGCCTCCTTTAGAAAGACTCATTAACTCAGGGGCCTGTGTGAAACAAACTTCAGGGGATGCCACTGCTGTGGACTAGCCTCCTTCCCTAAGCCCCGGCTGACCAGACCCAACCAGAATGGGGTCACTTGTGCCGAATGCCACATAATTATACTGAACTTTCAAAGGGGCCAATTAAAAAAAAATACAAAAATACTCAGAAGATTCAGTCAACCTGAGTCAGTGTTATAAGCGTGTCCCCTCATCTTTAACTCTAGAAGGAAAGTAACTTTGAAATGACTGTGTTGGTCACTTTTGCACTGCTATAAAAGAATACCTGAGGCTGGGTAATTTGTCAAGAAAAGAGGTTCATTTTGACTCGCATTTCTGCAGGCTGTACAGGAAGCATGGCGTCATCATAGCCTTCTTGTGAGGGCTCAGGAAGCTTCCATTCATGGCAGAAGGCAAAAGAGGAGCTGGCATATCGCATGGCGAGTGAGAGAGCAAGCAAGAAAAGGAGAAGCTGCCAGGCTCTTTTAAATAACCAGATCTCATGTGAACTCACAGACAGAGAGAACTCACTCACTATTGTGAGGACAGCAGCAAGTTATTCATAAAGGACCCACCCCCATGACCCAAACACCTCTCCCACTAGGCCCACCTCCAACATTGGAGTTCACATTTCAACATGATATTTGAAGGGCACAAAATACCCAAGCTGTTTCGTTCTGCCCATGACCCCCCAACAAATCTCACATCCTTTTTGCACTGCAAAATACAAGCATCCCTTCCCAATAGTTCCCCAAAAGTCTCAACTCATTTCAGCATCAACTCAAAATTCCAAAATCTGAGACTCAAGGCACGTTTCTTCCAACTATGAGCCTGTAAGATAAAAAAACAAGTTATTTACTTCCAAGATACAATGGTGATCCAGGCATTGGGTAAATATTCCAATTCCAAAAGAGATAAATCAGCCAAAAGAAAGGGGCAACAGGCACCACACAAGTCTGACACCCAGCAGGGCTGTCATTAAATCTTAGAGCTCCAAAATAATCTCCTTTGTCTCCATATTCTGCATCCAGGGCACAGTGATGGAAGGGGTGGGATGCCAAGGCCTTGTGCATACCCATCCCTGTGGCTCTGCGGGTGCAGCTCCCATGGCTACTCTCACTGGTTGGAGTTGAGTGCCGGTTGCTTTTCCAGGTTCAGAGTACAAGCTGCTGGTGGCTCTACCATTCTCAGCCACCTTCCCACAATCCCACTGAGCAGTACCATGATGAGGACTCTGTGCAGGGGCTCCAACCTCACATTTTCCATGAGCACTGTTCTAGTAGAGTCTCTCTGTAGGAGCTCTACCCTTGTGGCAGGCTTTTCCCTGGGCACTCAGGCTTTTCAACACATACATCCTCTGAAACCTAGGTGGAAGCTGTCAAGCCTTTTTCACTCTTGCATTCTGTTCTCCTGCAGACATAACACCATGGGGAAGCCACCAAGTCTTATAGCTTGTGTCCTCCAAGGCAGTGGCCTGCACTGTATCTGGGGCACTTTGAGCCATGGGTGGAGCTGGATCAGCCAGATGCAGGTAGCAGTGTCCAAAGGCTACAGAGAGCAGCAGGGCCCCAGGCTTGGCCCCCAAAACCATTCTTACCCACTAGGCTTCTGGGCCTGGGATGGGAGGGGCCTAGATTTCTGAAATGCCTTCAAGGGCTTTTTCCCGTTGTTTTAGATAGTAGCACTTGGCTCCCTTTTAGTCGTGCAAATCTCTCCAGCAAGTGGTTCCTCAGCATCCTGCTTGGTTTCTTCTCCGAAAATGCTCTTTCTTTCCCTACAACATGGTCAGGCTGCAAATTTTCCAAACTTTTATGCTCTGCTTCCCTTTTAATTATAAATTCCAACTTTAAGTCTTTCCTTTTCTCCTACATCTGAGACAGGTTGTTAGAAGCAGCCATGGAACATCTTGAATACTTTGCTGCTTAGAAATCCCTTTGGCCAGATACACTAATTTATCACCCTTAAGTTCAAACTTCCACAGATCTCTAGAGCATGGACCCAGTGCAGCCAAGTTCTTTGCTAAGATATAACAAGGGTGACCTTTGCCAGTAAATTCCTCATTTCCATCTGAGACCTCATCAGCCTGGCCTTCATTGTCCATATTTCTGTCAGCAATTTGGTCAAAACCACTTAACAAATCTCCAACAAGTTTGAAACATTCCTGCATCTTCCTGTCTTCTTCTGATATCTTCTGATATCTCTGCCCATTACCCAGATCCAAAGCTGCTTTCACATCTTCAGATATCTGTATAGCATCACCCAACTCCTGTACCAATTTTATATGCTAGTCAGTTTTGCATTGCTATAAAGGAATACCTGAGGCTAGGTAATTTATAAAGAAAAATGTTTATTTTGGCTCATGGTTCTGCAGGGTGTACAGGAGGCATGGCACTGGCATCTGCTTCTGGTAAGGGCTCAGGAAGCTTGCAGTCATGGCAGAAGGCAAAAGGGTAATCAGCGTATCACATGGCGAGAGAGAACAACGAGCTGCCAGGCTTTTTAAAGCAACCAGATCTCATGTGAACTTAGAGAGTGAGAATGTAAGGTTAGCCGAGAGAAAGGACGAGAGAGAGAGAGCCCCAAGTTCAGGCAAGCCTTTATTAACCTGTCGGCTGCCCCCTTAACAGTCAAGGAAAGCAGTCCCAAGCTTACAGAACAGGGGGTTTACATTGGGGCAGGGAGTTTGAGGGAGTCCTTTGGTATGGCTGCATCCCGGGGTTGTTTGCTGGTTAATTCTGCCACATATCACCTTGTGATGTTTATGGTACTGGAGGGTGTAGGTAAAGTTTGTTTATGCTTCCCACAACCTCCCCCTGTTGGGTCCGGATGGTTTGTAATTGGGGTTTGCTTTATCGCAGCAAGGCCTGATAGGTAAAGTCTTCTATCAGGCTGGCTTCACTGCGGTGCCTAGATAAGGGCTTGGAAATGTAAAAAGGTTTGGGGGAAGGGTGGGCAGCACGGGGAGGTTTGCGGGGAGTGTTGGCAGTACCAAGAAGCTCTTTGGGGTGGTTTGTACCTAACAGAGAACTCACTCATTACCACAAGGACAGCACCAAACCATTTATGAGAGATCCACCTCTATGACCCAAACACCTCCCACTAAACCCACCTCCAACATTGAAGGTCACATTTCAACATGAGATTTAGAGGGACAAAACAGCCAAACCATATCAATGACTAATCCGCTCTGTTTTCTGTTTTTGCTTTCTTCAGCCATTTTCTGCTTACAAAGACAACTTCTTCTGCTCAGATCATTGGAACACTCATTGTACTTGAGTAAGGTTGTAAGTCTGAGAGTCTGACCATGTGGGCCTATTCTGGCCCTGTTGCTTCCTCACTGCGGAACCTGCACCATGGCTCAACCCCTCCATGGCCTAGCTTCGCTCATTGGAGAAATGGGCTCATTCCTAATATCCACCCAAGAGATGGGTGTGCACAGTAAATGACACAGACTAGCAGAGCACTTAGCACAGCGGATTGACTATGAGTTGTCCAGGTCATTGGCGTTTTGAACAAAGAATTGAACAAAATGCATAAAGTAGCAGAGGAATGAAATGCAGGAACAAAGCAGTGAAAGCAGGAATTTATTAAAGTGAGAAAGCCCTCTGCAAGGTGAGAGCGGGTCTGAGCAAGTGGCTCAAGGGCCCAGTTACAAAGTTTTCTGGGCTTTAAGTACCCCATTTGAGGTTCTTAATGACTACCCCTTATCTGGATGAAGGATTTGGTCTGTGGCTAATTAAAGGCTGAGGTGAACTGGCACCCTATGCAGATGAAGGGATGGTCCCTGCTTGGCCCACGGTCAACAAGGCACCCTCCCCTCCCTTTCCATCTGAGATGTGGTGGAAGAGGGATGGTTGTAGGGAGAGTAGCCTCTGATCCTTTGTTACTCAGCATGGAGAGATGGGGTTTTTGTCTTTTGGTTTAGCTTTAGGAAGTTTGTGTTAATCAGCCTTAGGTTTCCTGCCCCCAAACCCAGGTATTTTCCTTTTGATCCAGCTTTGGGAAGTCAGAGTGAGTTGGCCTTAGATTTCCTGCCTCCAGACCCTGGTGTTTTCTCTTTTAGGAAGTTAGCACAGAGTGGCCTTAAGTTCCCTGTTTCTAGACCCTATTTTCCTGTCTCAATAGGAGCTCACAATAATTGTTCTGTTATCACTGTTCTAATGTAGAGCCATGTCCAAGGATGCTAAACCCCACTGAGCTCCTGGTGACATAGAACTTTCCTCATCCAACATGTATTGAGGGCCACATTTGCACTGTGGTCTCGGCCATCCTCATGGGCCTCTTAGTCCAGAGGGGAGATGGCTCATCAACATGCCCAACCTCATAGGAGTTCAGGATCCACCCAACCAATGGTGGAGAGCTGTGCTGGGCCAGCCCCTGGGAATAAGCCTTGCCAGCTGACCTCACGGAGTGACCTGGACCCTGACAAGCTGAGTGACTTCTGGGTTGAAAAGGGCATTCCCATAGGGGAGGCAGCACAAGCACCCTTACCAGCAAGGAAGTTCACAGTGTGCTCAGAAAACAGCACCAGAGGGAACCAGAGGTTGATGTAGGGAGACCCCCTGAAACTACTGCTATGGAATAAAAGATGAAATGCTCCTGATTATTGTAAATACATAATTGCATGCAGGATTGTGTAAAGACAATGCCAGGTTGGACTGCCAGAATGAGCCAACAGCACGTGATGTGCTTTCCCCTGCAGAGAGCCTATGAATGGACGTGCAGTCAGGGAGGTTTCACATCACCAAGATTCCTATCCTAGAAAAGCAGATGTTCACAGCTCTGGGAAAGGAATGTGACCCTTGTGGAGAGCCTATAAACGGATGCATGAGGAGCACCTGTCCATATGGATAAGATAGGGCTATAAACGCCCTCATCTTGCCACAGCTCTTCTAGGCCTCTTTAGGGTTAAGGCATACTCCCTTCTGAGAATTTCTGGTCTAACCGGTTGTCTAGCTTCACATCCTGTTTCTATGGATTGTTTGTAACCAGCTTTTGCTGCAACTGTTACTGCTGATTAATATCTTGCTAATCATAGGTCATGGAAAGACTGTGTTTCTGTTTTAAGGCTCTGTTAGAAACTACTGATGCACACACTATATCATAAATTCTTATCCCTGTATACTGTACTTCTGCATACAGATGTTATGTTAAAGAATTACTTCATCCCCATGTGACCATCTCACCTCATAATCAAATGACCCTAAATCCCTCATTAACCTTCCCCTGCCCTCACTAAACTTAATAATAAATGCCAGTATATCCAATGCGTTGTTGGCACCGTGGGACCAGAAGGCGGTGACCCCCCTGGACCCAGATTTTGCTGTTTTGCGTGTGTCTATTATTTCTCATCCTGCCGATCCACCTGGGAACAAAGAGAGAGCACCGTTGCATTGCAGACTGCTGGCCAGATCCCGCAATAGGTTGAGAGTTGTCTTACCCAGGACCCAGCATCAAGCAAATGCTGAGTGAAGGAGGGTTAAGGGCAGGTGGCATGGCGGATACCTGAGTGTGTGAGAAAGAGCAGCCCAGTGGCTAACGAGGCTGGGAAAGGAAGGCCTTGGAGGTGTGAGGAGTTGGTGCCTAAGCAACTGACAAGTTCCGAGCCGCAGTTTAGAAAGACTCCTCTGGGGTGGGATGAACCAACTGCAGGGACACATCCTGGAGCCCGGGAGAGATCAGCAGGGAAGAAGATCCTGAGAGGCCACGGGGAGGATGAAGAGGGCCTGGGGGATCATGTGACAGGCAAGGCCTACACAGCAAGTCTTGGCCTGTGGCTGGCCTCATACCTTGGGGTTCCACCATCAAGAGCTCAGCACTATTCTTGATTGCTGCATAGCTACAAAGAAGCTGCAGCGAGTCAGCACTGAGACCGCTTTCCACAGGGCCACTGGTCCTCATACCATAGTCAGCTGTGCTCTGCTTGGGTCACCTGACCATGATGATTTTATTCATAAAGCAGCAATGCAGAGGGGCCATCTCAGG
The DNA here is from genome assembly GCF_029281585.2 of Gorilla gorilla gorilla. Taxonomy (NCBI): domain Eukaryota; kingdom Metazoa; phylum Chordata; class Mammalia; order Primates; family Hominidae; genus Gorilla; species Gorilla gorilla. Next base: position 161,604,119 of record NC_073247.2, read on the forward strand.
GGCTTTTGGAGCATGGAAGAGAAGACCAGCCATTTTCCTCAAAGTGGCTTGCAGGTGGCAGGTGACTCATAAAGAATGTCTGAATGGTTGCTGAAGGTTGCAGAGCTCATCTCTGGGGACTCAGCAGGCTTAGCCGGAGGAGGCTGGATTTCCCACCATGACTCTTCCGGACTAGACTTAAGTCAGTGCCCTGAATATTCCCTCCAGGGGACAAGAGGAGCTTGATGTCTTAGACTCAAAATCCCAGTGTACATTCTGTGACTTAAAACAAAGGACAATGGTCGCTAATGGTCCTATAGAAGCCACATGACATAGTGTGACTAAATCAAATCAATACCAGCTCTTGGCTGAATGCCACCGTGTAGTTGCCCTAGTAATTTTCTTCATGATCGTTCCCCTCCCAAATGGCCAAAAGCCTTTATATAAGTAATCAGCAGAGTTTATAAGTTCGCAAAAGCCACAACAAAATGTCATTCTCAGTCTTAAGAATTCCCCTATGAAAAAGCACTTTGGTATGTAAGTGAAAGATACCAGCTGTATAATTGAATACTCAAGGATCCTCATTTAGAGATGTCACCAATGGCCTCTATTTTAATATTTAGCCTCAGAGTGTGTGTGCCTACAGGTTACACTGAGTCCTTGAACAAAACCTTTGTAAACCTGTTTAAAAAGCTTGGTGACCATGAACCAAGCCTGCATCCAGGCACTGGGGGCACCATGAAGGACTAGAGAGCCCTGAGATTGAAAAGCACCTTGGAAGAGCCTCTTCCAACCCTCTTCGCACTCAGGGCCGACCCTGAGTGGGCAAAGGGTGCTACTCAGTGGGACAAGGACCCAGGGTCCTTTCAGTCTGGGGCCTTTCCACTGTATCACTCTGTCTCCCTATACAGAGTGAATATTAAGAACAAAGTTGTCTTTAATGGCTAGAGAAAATGTATCACCAAAAAGACTGTCGTATCCTCTCATCTGGGGTTGAACATGGCTTTCATTTGGGTTTTCTCCCTCCTCCTGCCCACCCCAACACACACTCATACGCTCATCTGTTTTCAAATACATAATGATGGCACTTTCGTGCTGGATTACTTTAATCAGGTCTAACTAGACAAGCAGAAACTTTTCTTAGGCTAGTCTGTGTAAAGCAGGCCTCAGAAATGAACGTGTCTTGGGCAATGAAAACAGTATTTATGGGCAAAAATGAAACTAAAGGTAATCTCCTGTTGTGATCTGCAAGAGGGTGAGATGCAGGGGCAAGCAGAGCTCCACAGGACACTCCAAAGCACAGCTGAGGATGTGGCCATCCAACCACAAATGGTGCTATGGGTAACACAGTGGTAGAGGAGTGAGGGGAGTGCTCCCACCATGCTCAGGCACAGCACCACTCTGGGGACAACTTGACCAAGGGGAATAAGAAACACTTTATCTGGGCCAACTGGAGCACATCCAACCAATCATTAGGAGTACCTGGAAGAGACCAAAGCAGGAAGGAGATGGGGGGGATTGGAAAAGAGGGGTGCTACCACACAGATCAGGCCAAACAGCCTGGTAGGGACCACCATCTCCTTGAAGGCAGTCACCCATGAGGGGTCCATCTGAGTCAGGCAGTCTTGGTGAAACCCAAGCTAGGGATAACTAGGGGCTGGCTCTTGAGCAAATTAGAAGCCAGCAAATGGCCTCCCCTGTCTTCAGGGTTGGGAGTGGCCATACAGCCATGGTTTCTCAGCTCATCTGGGGCCTGGCCCTATGACACAATGTGACTGTCAGAAGATGGGAGACTTTTCTGGGAACTTGAACCATGCCTGTTTATACTTTTAGAAAAGGGAGAAGCTGAAGGCCATGCCACCTGTCTACTCCCGCAACACCTGGCCAGGGCCCCCTCTCCAGATTGGCTGAGAGCCACCTTTGTGACATCATGTGACAAATACAGCAGATGATGAGTTAAGCCACTGGTTGCCCTGATACCGAGACTCTAGAATTTTGTGGACAGTATTTATTGGGCACACCTACTCTGACTGAAGGCATTTTGGACTTGCTAGGACAGTGATAAGGGCCTTGGGTACAAAATGCTCCTGATTCTGGTGTAGCTCCATGGCGAGTCAGAACACTGAACAGGAATATGAAGCCAAGCTGGCCCCATCTGTTGGTGGAGAGCCAACAAGCGGGGGCCCACCTGGTTCTTCACCTGATCCAAATCCAGATTCCAGCGAGGTTTTGGACAGGCACGAGGACCAAGCCATGAGCCAAGATCCAGGCTCCCAAGATAACTCACCACCAGAAGACCGAAACCAACGCGTGGTCAATGTGGAAGACAACCACAACCTTTTTAGGCTCTCCTTCCCAAGAAAGCTTTGGACGATTGTGGAGGAAGACACATTCAAGTCTGTGAGCTGGAACGATGATGGAGACGCCGTGATCATCGACAAGGATCTCTTCCAGAGGGAGGTTCTTCAACGGAGAGGTGCAGAGAGGATCTTCAAAACAGACCGCTTGACGAGTTTCATTCGCCAGCTGAACCTCTATGGATTCTGCAAAACACGCCCGAGCAACTCTCCAGGAAACAAGAAAATGATGGTAAAGTAGAAAGCATTTCTGTAATCCCTTTTCTCTCTTTCTCAAACATATCTTCATAGGACACCAATTTAAATAATATACTGTAAGAGCTTAAGTGTCAAAGATAGCATTTGAAAATGTGAAATATTGTTTATTGAAAGATGAAAAGTATAGAACTTAAAAAGTATGGATTTTGATATTAAACTACAACCCCCTTAGAGATAATGTGAGCATCATATTTTGCAGACCTGCATATTACCTCTACGGGGTTGCAGTTTAATATCAAAATCCATGCTATTTATATATTACTGCCTTGATCTATGAATTGTTTATCTTTAGTCAGGTCATGCTGTAGAGCATAACCACACTTGCTGCCACTTAAAGCATTCTTTTCTCCATTGCAAAACAAAATCATAATTTTGAGAGGTGGGAAAGGAATAATTTATCCCAGAACAACTAACATGTTTCATTTTGTTTCAGATCTACTGCAACTCCAATTTTCAGAGAGACAAGCCCAGGCTCCTGGAGAATATCCAGAGAAAGGATGCCCTCAGAAACACCGCTCAGCAAGCGACCCGTGTCCCAACTCCAAAGAGAAAGAATCTGGTAGCTACAAGACGCTCCCTACGTATCTATCACATCAATGCCAGGAAAGCAGCAATCAAAATGCGTCAGCAGGGAGCCCCCAGTGTTCAGGGACCCAGTGGCACCCAGTCCTTCAGGCGCTCTGGCATGTGGTCCAAGAAGAGTGCCACTAGGCATCCCCTGGGAAATGGGCCCCCTCAGGAACCAAATGGCCCAAGTTGGGAGGGCACCTCTGGGAATGTCACATTTACATCTTCGGCTACTACCTGGATGGAAGGCACAGGGATTCTTAGTAGTCTGGTTTACTCAGATAATGGTAGTGTAATGTCTTTGTACAATATCTGTTACTACGCTCTGTTGGCCTCCCTCTCAGTCATGTCTCCAAATGAGCCCTCTGACAATGAGGAGGAGTAGGAAGGCTCCTCAGATTACAAGTGTAGACTCTGTGAACAGTTCAGAAACACTGCAAGTTCGTGAACTCACAGGCCACTAATGGCCCATAAAAGTTGCCATTTTCTAATGAGAAACACATTTTTGGTCTTAATAAAGAAAAACAAAATTCCATGGAAATAAATAATAAACAATTTAAATGAGAACTGTTGTCTGTGTTTTTTTTAACCTTCTATATTATATACATCTCATTGGCAGAAACCAGGGGAGGCTGGAAATCCTGTCCAAGACAGGCTGTGGTCCCCATTGTCCTCGTTTATTTGGAGAAGCAGCATTTTCACACACTCAGCAAAGGATGTTGCTAGGAAGTGTCGAGGCCAAGCTCAGGAAGACCTGGTCCCCTGAGACTGGCCTGCTGGTCAGGAGAAAGAATAGACTCCTGATTCCGGCAATATCTTCCTGTATCTTCAAACAGGAGATTGTTTCCTCATGGGTCCCTCCCAGTGTTGCCAGGAAGTGTCTGGTCAGCAGCTCAGCATCCCTAGCCTAGCATCCAGGGGCCTCCAAAGAGGCCCACTTGAAAGTCAGGCCACCCCATCTGCCATGGGATGTACAACCACCATAACATCCTGGCTCAGAAGAGAAGGGCCACTGCAGTCAATACCTGGGGGGAAATGCCCATCATTCTCATGGATAACAACTAGAAACTTTGTTAAATCACCAAAAAAAAAAAAAAAAAAAAAATTACTACAAAATAAAACAACACTACTGATCACATTTCCAAGTTAACCTCACTCTACTAGAGCTGTATTTTGGATGTATTGCTAGGATAGGAAGTAGCTGTGTGATGCAGGTAACACACATGCTTCAGAAACTGACAGACACTTTCACAAGAGTGAGAGTAACCTGAAAGGACAGACAGCTGCTCTAAGTCTGACGTCCTCTTCATCCTGGATGAGTCGGTTGATTAACGGCTAGTCACTACCAGGCAAACATTCAGTGCCAGGTCCCAGACTTTCTGTAATGTCGCCTGGATGCTAGTTACACATTTGATGAGTTTTGACCAGAACAAATCAGGAGAAAACATAGAACGAAGCCTCAAACACTAACCAGTCATCTACAACACATTTATTTGTACAATCCAGAAACTAGCAGGACCAAAATTAGCAGGAATGCTGAGACATTTACTGGCAGCTTTGCCTTCTACCCTAAGGTCAAAGTACTTGAGACATTGCCTGTGTGCCTAAAGAGGCATCACACAAGGAAAGCCCCACCCCCTACTTCCTTCATCTGAGCAAAGAAACCTGTTTACATGCACAGTGCTTAGTGGGTGGGCCTCTCCAAAGCAGTGGAAATTCAGATTTAACCTAATGTATACAGGTCTGCGTCACGATGGCAAATTGAAGGTGTCATGATTTAGCTGGTTTCTCTGGAACATTCCTTTCAGGAGCCCACACTTGTCACACTTCATGCCCCAAAGGGATCAGGTGCTCTGGGATGTCTACCTGGAATACATCCTTGCCTCCTTTCCTAGGTATGGGCTCCAGTAACCACCTGGGGTTTGAAATCACAGTCAGGTACTTCTGCTTCAGGTTGGTCAGTACAGCTTGATTTTCTAGTTCCACAACCTCATCGGGAGTTAAGTCTTCGGGGCACTGCAAAGTTTCCCCAATGTCAACGAGTCCTGTACACAAAGAGAGATACACATGAATGCCTTTCACTTCCATAGCCCAAGGCCTGCCCATGTGACAACACAGTTACTCAAAGTCACAATCAATAGAGAGTAAGACGGCATCAGCAAAATGACAAGAAGGGAGTCAAGTCCTTCTTCCGTAGCTTTGATAACGAACCAAACCCCATTCAGGAAACGCTGGGAGAGGCAGGGGGAGGGCTCCAGAAAGGCAGAGGAGAGGGCCTTGTCCTCATGAAGCCACACAAGTAAGAGGCAGGTCCAAGCCAGACTTCTGAGGGCAGCGGTTGCAGATTGGAAGGGCACCAGCCACTGCCTGGGAAGCTACAGGTGATGCCTGAGCAGGTCACCAGGGGACAGGTGCTGATGTCAGGCCTCAGTCACCTAGAGGTTAGGGGACTTTCCCAGGATGCTGTGAGTGGTGGGGCTGGGGCAGGTTCATGAAGCCAGGCAGGCAGCCCAATTCTAGAGGCCACCTGACCCATTTGGTGGGCTGGGCTGCTTTTCATGGTCTCTGCCACACATGTGCACTCACACATGTATGCGCAAACACACACAGCCAAACACCACAAACACCACATGCACATGGCCCTGACCAGGCTTCTCACTGAGATCAGAAACAGGAACTGAGGCCCAGAGTGGAGAAATGGTTTACCAGAGCTTGCGGAAGCCAGCCATACCAACCCCCAGCCCAAGGTCCTTGCCGCCCCTTTGAAGGTGTGTTGCCAAAGGAAACTGTGTTATACACGCCAATCAGTTCAGACGACAAGAGAAGCCCCCAAATCCCCAAGCAAGATCTTGGGCGGCAGCCCTAGGCGTTGTCTGCGCATTTGGTACATTGTCACTTACCCGCTATCACTCCTCGACCAAACTTTTCCCCTTCCCTGAGCAAGGCCTGAATCTGAGCAGGAGTCATCCCGAGTCTCTCCACCAGCAGCTCCCGCCAGGCATCGCCTTCCCAGTCCCTGTGAGCAATGTGGATGGCGATGGTACAGTTCCGCTGGCTGCTCAGCAGGGGACGCCAGCGCGTCTCCACAGTCTTGATTCCATTTAAGACAAAGCCAGCATAAGGCTGCCGGAAGGAGAGGCAGCCAAACTTCATCTTCGCAAGCGCCCCGGGCCTCCCGTGGCCTGCGGAAGCACAGAAGCGCATCACACGCCAGCCCTCCAAGCTCATGGGCAGTGGCCTGACCTTCCCCCCGTGTCTCTCAGGTGGCCTAAATCGCACTGACCTTGATGGTCTGCTGCTTCCATCTGTCACTGATGTCGAGCACCACAGCAGGCCCAAGGGAAGGGGCTGGGATTCGGCTGACTCAGGTCCATCCCATGGAGTCTTTGGGGCGGTCCGGAGTAGGGCGGGGACAGCTAGAGGAAGGCACAGGCAGGACAGCATGTGGTCAGTGCTATGACAGAGGTCACCGAGCCCTAGGGCAACACAGAGGACAGAGGGCCCCCTCGGCCTAGCCAGAGTGGAGAGTCGGGGCTGGTGTTAGCCCTCTTCCAGCACAGAGGGACAGTCCCACGCTCTGCTTCTCTTCCCTTTCCCCTGCTGTGCCCTGCCAATACTCTCAGCGCCCTGGCCCTGCCGCCACCAAGGCACTGACCTTCCCAGCTCCTACTCCAGGGCTGCTGAGCCCACATCGTTGACATCCAATCTCAGCTCTGTCCTCAGGATGCACCGTGACCTCAGATGGCCCTCAGTCAGACATCTCCTCTCCACCCCTCTGGGTGCCACCTTCCTCAAGCCCCTTCCCCCACCACTGCTCTCCACTGTCAGCAGACGCCCCTGTCCTAATCTGAGCTGAGAAAAGAAGAATGATAATCAGAACAACTGGCAACCCCACACACATGCCTTCCACGTGCCAGCCTCTGGGATGGCATGATCCTCGGATCATCAAATTGAATCTTCAAGTAACCCAGCAGGGTCAGTGGTACTGTGAGGCCCACTCTATGGCTGAGGAGAATGAGGCACCAGCCCACAGTCACACGGGCTCTGACTTCCCACAACTCTTGCCCAGCCTCCTGCGTGTGTGGCTTGGGAGAGGGTCCCCTCCTCTTGCATGGAGGACAGCCCTGTGCCTTGGAAGGAACCCTGGGCTTGAAACCAGAACCTCAGCCCAGTCATAGACTCTTGAGATGCCTCAGTTTCCACATGGCTGTGAGGATGGGAGATAAGGCACCAAGAGCACCCAGACCAGTACGTGGCACCTAACAGAACAGTCAGAAATAGTGGCTGCCCTCACCCCTCAGGCCTGTGGCCCCGCCCCCTGGCCCTGAACTCCACCCTTGAGCTGCCCCTACTCCTCTCTCTGTCCTTCCTTTCAACACATAAACGCAACCTCTAGTACGCTCTATGATTTTAAGAAAATATACCCATCCTCATGAGACAAAGCCCTGATAGGGCCAAAGCTGCCTGGTATTCACTCCTTTCCCAATCTGCACTGCAGCCTTCTGAGCTCCAGATCTCCTGCTTTTCTCCCGTCTCTGGGGTGAGCTGCCTCAGCCGAGCTGGTTGCCTGCTGTGCTCTGGACCCTGCTCCTCTGGCTCACTCCGGGCCCTGGGTGCCACCAGCCACCATCTATGCTCGCTCAGCATCCCTACTCTGAGCACACGCGCGCCTCCCGCTCTGCCTCCCTTCTCTTCAACCCTGAACAGCCGAGACCTCAGAAGAGCTGTCTACATGCGCAGTCTCTACTTCCTCTCTGAACCTTCTGCCCCCACCCCCACCTTTCTCCCTTTATTCCCCACCCCCCCACCACCCACTCCACTGACTGACCTATCCCCACAAGCACCCATGGCCGGCCTCATGCCAGTCCTGTCTTCATCTTAGTCCATGCTCAGCAGCCCCAGCATGGCTGGGCACACTCCTTCCCTCCTTCTGGGACCCCCACGTTGCTCACCGTCCTGCTCTGAATCCCGTGGTGCAGGCCACCCCCCTTCAGACTCAGCCTTAGGTGGACAGGCCCGTACATACTCAGGACCCCAACCATCACCACCAAGTCCACCTCCCTTCCACCTCTGTGAGTGGCATCACCAGCTACAGTGTTCCTGCCCCAGACCTAGCTGCTCTCTGCCCTGCCTTTCTTTCCCACATCTGCGGCCCACATCCCGTGGCACTGTGTCCAAAACCGACACTGAATCTGATCCCTTTCCATAATCTCTATGGCCACAATCCCAATCCAATCCCCTAAAACCCCCTGCCTTCTGAAGAAGTCTCCTGATAGCACCCCCACCCCCGCCTCAGCACTTGTCCTCTGCACTCTTGTGACCACACTGCCATCGGAATGATCTTGGTACAGGGACAATGAGATTATGTCACTCCTCTACTGAAACCTTTCAAGGGCTCCCTGCCCCAACTAGCACAGAATCCACACTTCCTCTCAGGGCACTCAAGGTCCCTCCTGATCTGGTTTCCCACCCCAGCCACGTCCTCTCCTCTCCCCTTTATTCACCACCTGAAGCCACACAGGCCTTCCATCCTCTGAGGGAACATGCCAAGCTTGTTTCTACCTCAGAGCCTTTGTCAGTTGTGATGGGTTGCAGTGTCCTCTTAAAATGCGTATGTTGAAGTCCTAAACCCCAGCACCTCAAAATGTGGCCTTATATACAAAAACAGAGTCATTACAGAGGCAATCAAGTGAGACTGAAGCCATCAGGGCGGACCCGCATCCAATGTGGCTGGCGTCCTTATGAAAAGGGGGATTTGAGAAACAGTCATGCACACAGGGAGAACACCATGAGAAGATAAACGCAGAGATAAGGGAGATGCTTCTACAAGCTAATGAGTGCCAAAGATTGCCGGCCAGCCGCCTGCAGCTAAGAGAAAGGGACAGACCAGATTGTCTTTCACAGCCCACAGAACAAACGAACCCGGCCACCACTTTGATTTCAGACTTCCATCCTCCAGAACTGCGAGACAATGATTGTCTGTTGTTTAAGCCAGCCCCTTTATGGTCCTTTGTTTCAGCCATCTTGGCAAACTGCTGTTCCCAACACATCTGCACAGGCTAGGGCACGAGTTTGCCATTTGACAGCACATCAAGCCCATTCTTTCCACCTGACAATCTTCATCTACCTTGTTTTTCACTGCCTGGGTGATATCCCATTGTTGGTCGTCTCATAATTTGCCTGACCATTCCTCCACTGATGGAGAGCTACAAGTTGCTTCCCACTTTTGCCACTAGAAATGACATTACCTCTAACACTCGCTGTGTGAAGACACGCTGAAGGAAATGCCTCGGCCGCCTGGCACGCCCATCTAAGATGCTGATATCTGCCAGCAAATGACTTTCCACAAAGACTCACCCGTGTACCCTCCACCAACCCATCCATGGTGCCATTTCCTCACACACTTGTGGCCCCGAGCATGATTATTCTTCTGATGAGTGACCAAAGATAACCAGGTTCCTTGGTTCTGGATTACTTCTGACGGAGGCTGAATGTCCCCCACAGGGCCTGGCCACTTCCATCGGGATACATGGCTACAGTGAATGTTTGCCTCTTTTCTGCCGCCCAGTTTCTTAGCCAACCCTTTTCTCGTCATCACCACAAAATCACAACAAACGCCAACTGTGTGTGTGTGGAATCCCTAGTAGCAACTGATGTAACTGAAAAGGCAAGAAGGGGGTTGAGTCCCCTCCTACCTGGTGCTGCAGAGAGTACCTGCTTTACGGCCAGAGGAGGAAACACTCTTCCACTTAGTTTCTTTACCTGCACAACAAGGAAGATAAAGAGGAAAGGTCATTAAATGAAAGCCAGCAAAGCTGGTTAATGGCCCTACGAAGGTCTTCTACTCAGCAGGCACTGGAAACCAAGAGCTGGGAGGGCCGGTCCTAAGAGTAACACATGTGCACCTCACTCACGGTTTGGTTCTGCTGATCAGAGCGGTGGGACCCTCCACACCTGTCTGGGTCACAGGGTGCACCAGCCCGCAGAGCAGAAAATCATTTCAGCAAGTTGAGTCACATTCCTACAGCTGAGCACGCTCCATCCGAGGGGAGAAAAATCACACTTCCCCTCCCACTGTCATCGGGCGAGGGTCTGAGGGGCCTAAATCCCATTGTCCACTGCTTAATTCTGGTTAGGTCATGCTGAGCACGGGATCACAGGCCACAGAGCTATGCACCGCCCGGCCTGGGGTCCAGGCGAGCTTACAGCACAGGGGCCAAGCGGGAGGCAGGGAAGACCGGGCCGAGATGGGGCCGCTGTGTGTGGAGCAGCACTTGCAGACGCACGTCGCGGGTACATGCGCTTAAAACGAGGGGGGCCGAGACCCTGGGGAGAGCAAGGGACACGAAAGGGCGCTTCGGGCGCGCCCCGCACGGGTTCCCTGACCGAAACCCAGGGGAAAGAAACCCCAGCCCGCAGGTACCGTCCGCAAGAGGGCCGAGCACACGGGCTCCGGCATCAGGGGCCCTGGTACCTTTCAGCCGCGGCCGGTCTCACGGTCTCCGGACCCTGAGAGTCGTGGGCGTTCAGGGCCGACTCTGGCTTTTGGCCTCAGAGAACAGTCCTCCGCCTCCTCGCGACCCAGCGAGGCCACCGGAGCCAGCGAGGAGACGTGGGCCGCGGTGAGAAGAGAGAGCGCCCGGCTCGTGTTAGGGCTGTAAGGTAGCTGCCGCTTACTCCCGGAAACCGGTGGCCAGTGACAGATGCTAGCGGTCCATAACTCTTCGGCTTTCATGCAGCTCCCGTCGTCCCTTTCATGAGGAACGTACGTGTGCGAGTAATCACGCACGTACGTACACCACGCACGTACGCAGGAGGCACGTATTCAGCCATGCCTATACACCGCCAAATCGCTAGGAAGCCACGTATTCACGAAGCCACGCAGTGACGTCGTCACGCACGTACGCACGCACTTGCCACAAGGAGACGCTGTTCAGTTTGCCGGATCCTGTCCCGCGCCAGCCAACCAGGACAAGGCCGGGGAGCTCGAGACTGGCAGCCTGGACCAAGAACCGGAAGGAGGAAAAGGAACCGGAGGGAGGAAGAGGAGGGGCGGGACGAGGCCACCAGGCAGGATTTTTAAGCCCAGAGCTGCGAGACCAGCAGGAAGGAACTGGGAGAAACCAATGGGGAGGGGCTGGGGGCGGGGCTGAGAGGAGGAGGGCGGAGCTGGGGGAGGGGAAGGGCGGGAGTGAGGAAACCGCTGGGGCGGGGTTGAGAGTGGGGCGGGGACTTGAGGGGATGGGGCGGGGACTTGAGGGGATGGGGCGGGGACTCGAGGGGGGCGGGGTGGGGCTGAGAGAAACTATTGTGGGCGGGGCTATGGGCGATCTGGGCGAGGAGAGGCTGCAGGAGGAGCTCGCGGACTACTGAGAACCAGCGCGGGGAGGGAGGTGGCTGGTGAGAGGAGGAAGGTGGGGCTGAAAGAAACCAGTGGGGAGGGGTTGGGGGCGGGGCTTTGGAAGCTGGTGCTGGAGAAGCAGGGCAGGGCTGGGGGAGGGGTGGGGCGGGGCGGGGTTCGGGGAGGGGTGGGGCTGGGGCTCGGGGAGGGGTGGGGCGGGGCTGAGGGAACTGCCGGGGAGGGGCTGGGGGGGCGGGGCTTTGAAAACAGCCATTGGAGAAGCGGGGCTGGGGGGGCGGGGCAGGGCCGAGGGGAACCTCTGGGGTGGGGCTGGGGGTGGGGTTTGGACGCAGCCACAGGAGAAACAGGGCGGGGCTCAGAAAAGGGTTGGACCGGGCTGAGAGAAACCGCTGAGGGGGGTGCTGGGGGCGGGGCTTTGGAAGCACCCCCAGGAGAAACACGGAGGAGATGGGGAGAGGCGGGGCTCGGCGCGGGGCGGGGCTGAGAGAAACCGCGGGGGCGGGGCTTCGGAGGCAGCCGCGGGAGAAGCAGGGCGGGGTTCGGGGCAGGGCGGGTCTGAGCGAAACCACTGGGGAGCGGCTGGGGGCGGGGCCTTTTAACCAACCGCAGGTGGAGCAGGGTGGGGCTGAGAGAAACCGCTGAGGATGGGCTGGGGGCGGGGCCTTGGAAGCAGCCGCTGGAGGGGCGGGGTAGGGCCGGGCCGAGAGAAACCACTTGGGAGGGTCTGGGGTCGGGGCTTTGCAATCAGTGGTGTGAGGAGCAGGCCGGGGCAGTGGGAGAATTGAGCGAGGAACAGCTGCGGGAGGACTCCGCGGACTCCTGAGAACCAGCTTAGGGGAGCGGCGGCTTGGGGAGGTGTAGGGTGGAATCACGAGAAAGCTCTGTGGGAGGGCCTGGTGCACAGCTCAGCTGCAGGGTGGAGCTGAGGGAAAGCCGGGCGTTCCTGGAGGAGGAGCAGGGCGAGGCTGTGGCAAAGCACTGTGGGAGCAGATGGGGCGGGGCTTCGGGAAAGAGCTGGAGAAGGAGGAGCCAAGCTGCACCAAGGCTGTCTGGTGAGAATGGCGGGGGAGGAGCTAGTGCAGAGCTGGAGGAAAGAGCTGAAAGGTTGTTGGGGTGGGCAGAGGGGTAGGAGAAGCGAGACGGGGCTAGAGGAGGCGGAGCTGGGAGTGGTGATGAAGGGGTAGCAGGGCGGGGCAGTGGGAAAGAGCTGTGGGAGGAGGAGCTGGGGGAAAGAAGCTGGGGCTGTGGCTGCAGCGGGGACTGGGTCAGAGCTTCTGGAGGAGCCGCCTGCAAGAGGAGGGCGTAGTTGTGGGAAAGAGCTATGGGCGGAAATGGTTAAGTGCCGGGTGGAGCAGGGGCTGGCGTCGGAACAGCTGGGGCGGAGCTGCGGGAGGAGGAGCTGGGGGCGGAACTGTGGGAGGAACAGCTGGGGCGGAGCTGAGGGAGGAGGAGCAGGGGGGCAGAACAGCTGGGGTGGAGCTGTGGGCGGAGCAGTTTGGGCGGAGCTGCAAGAGGAGAAGTTGGGGACGGACTTGCAGGAGGAAAAGCTAGGGGTGGAGCTGTGGATGGAGTTGGGGGAGGGAGCTGAGGCCCTTCTGTGATGCACCCTTAGGCAAGAGTCCAAACTTGCCCGCAGCGACCTAACTGCACCTCCAGTGTCTACCCCCAGAGGGCACAGAAGCAGCAAGAAGGGCGGGAACACTTGACTGGGGTCCATGCAGCTCTAGGCTGAGTCTTGGAGGGCTGAGCCCCCCAGGCCTGCTCTCCTGTGTCCTAGCCGCTCGTCAGTGCCTGCCAGTGGGGTCCAGAGGGACCGTTTTTTAACGCCTCTTTTGCAGGTGATGAGAAACATCCCCACTCTTAATGTCTTGCCTCCTCCGACCTAAGTCTCCCAGCACACAGCCCAACTTCCCTGGCAAACTTGCTTTTCAAACTCTCTTCTCTATCTCAGTCACGGGCTCAGGTTCTGTAGTGCTGCCATGCTTTACTCCTCTGTCCCTCCCCTTATCTAGTCTCCCGCATTGACTTCATAACCAAGTTCTGGGTCCCTGCCTCTGGAGTGCCTGATGAGACAAAACGGCTCCTCGTCCTGCATCCCCACTGCTACTTCCAGAATTCAGGCCTCGTGGTCTGGAGCCTGCACTGTTCCATGAGCGTCCTGACCAACCTGGAGGCCTCTGTCTTTCTTCCCTCAGGTCTGTCGTCCGCATTCCATCGGCTCAGTTTCTAAGTCACAAATCTGTCCCCAGCAATCCTCTAGTGAAAACGCTGCCGGGCCTTCTCACGTTTAAGTCCTAGCAGTTCAGGGAGTCGGCTCAGCTCTCCCCACCCTTAAGCCGAACACTCTTTGGGTTCACGCTGTGCTGTTTAGTCACTGGTCCCCACCAGCCTGCTGTTCCAGGTCTCCCTGCTTTGCACCGGCGGTTCCCATGGCCTTGTCCTGGTGCGCTCCTGGCCTCCTTCAAGGCACAATTTTAACGTCACCTTCACAGGCCCACCCGAAGTGTTAGAGACTTTCGTCTCCAGCTCTGATAGCATTTTGTACCTCCCCCGTCCCCACCCCACGTTAGGCTCTTGCAACCCAGGGTGGTAATTGCTCTGTAAGAGTCTGTGGCTGCCGCAGGGTCTCTTGAGTTCCTTGAAGGCAAGGCCGGTGTTTTACTCATTTCTGAAACTGGGTGCCCAGGGCACAGTATCTGCTTAGTAAGTGTTGAATGAGCAAAGGGCTGCTTTCTTGTTTTTTCTAGTGAGATGCGCCTACTTCTCCCTGGAGAAGCTCGAGGAAGCAGGAATGCTGGAGATGAGGTGAGGAGGAGAGGGTCCCTCTTTATGGGATGTAGGCCGTAGGGCTGCAGGGGACCTTCAGATCACCAGTTCCAATTCCTATGCATGCTAGCATCCCCTCCTGGGTTCCTTCCCCCCAAGAATGGTTGCCAGCTTCTGCCGAACACCCCAGAACCTGCTGGGAGTGGTTTCAAATCATGAATGAGGATCCCTGGGATGGTGGGTTGCTGTTGCTCCTCCCGTGGCCTCTTGTTTGAAGAACTAGAACTCGCATAATGAGCTGGATAGCCACCGTGTGGCTGCTAGCAGGGAAGCCCTTGGTGGCCACATAAGGGCTCCCTTTTCCAACTCTCCCAGCTGCTCCTCACTCTCACTCCTGGGTGTGCTGGGCAGTGGGGTGCAATGCGCACATAGGTGCACACGCTCCCTGGGCGGCAGCAAGCAGCAGAGGTCTGATCTGTGGTCGGATGAGGAGAGGAAGTGCAAGTAAAGCAGCTGCAGCGGTGAGTGGGCCTAAGAAGAATGGCATCAACAGGCCAGGCAGGGATGCGGGTGGTGTTCGGCTAACCCTGAGAAAGGGACCAGAATGCACCTGAGTCTTGATTTTCATTCCCAGTAGCAGGTCAGCACCAGACCCAAAAACGCTCTGATTTCTGCCTTCCATGCCACACTCTCTTCACCTGCTGCCTCCTCACTCCTTCCATTAACAATGTCCTGGCAGGAATAAGACTTTCCCCTCCCTCTCTTCTCGTCTCTTAGCAGGTCAGGTTGGCCTTCACCTCCGGAGACCCGTCCTGCTCTTGCCTTCCCCTGTGGGGCCCTCCATGGATGCTCTGGAGTCCCGGGCAATAGTCAGCCAACTGCAGACATGCGGGGCCTTCTTGGGTTCCTTGCTCCCTTGAAACCACTGTGCCTGGCTGCACCCCAGTAGCACACACTCAACTGACCCCCACTCCTGGGGCCAGCGGTGTGTTTCCTCAAGTTCTGCTTGCTTCTTCAGGCCTTGCTTGCATGCGTATCGTGCCACACATCATATCTCTTTTAGGAAGTCCTTGCCTTTTCCAAAGATCTTGCTTTGCAGCTGACTGTATCCTCTGCCTGCCTCCCCCAGGATACTTCCTCCTTCCTGAAACCACAGCCCCCGCTCAGGTCTTCCTTCCTTCCTCATCACCAGGGAGCTCCCTGCAGAGCTCCCTGTCCATCCCGGTGGCCTTCTGAGCCTTGCCTCCCCTTCCTTCCCCTCCCATCCCTTCCCCTCCCCTCCCCTTCCCTCTCCCCACTTCCCTACCCTACCCTACCCTGCCCCCCCACCCCTGCCCCCAACCCTGCCCTCTCCTGCTCTGTCCTCTCCCTCCATGGCAGGCTAGCCTCCCTGGCTAGAGCTGTCCCTTGCGAATTTGCCATCACCTTCCCTCTCTGTGCTCAGCATCCCCGGCTGCACAGTCCCTCTCTTCTGCCCACATGCTCCCCTAGAGAAGCATTCTTTTTGCTCAGCCTAATTTCCGTGCAGCGACTCCTATTTTCTGAGCCTGTCACCCCCTTCCTCTTCCTTTGCCTCCCCACTGACACTTTCCAGAGTGCAGCCACCTCCCCTCGCTGTGCTTTTTTGACTCTGAGGCCCAGGAGGAAGTTGCCCTTCTCTGGAGACGGTTGACGTTTGATCCTGCCTAGTGTTCCGGGGCACGGCCAGTCTGGGACCGCTTTGACCCTGATTCATGGTTTCCCTTCAGATGCTTTTTGGTCAGCCTGCTTTCCTTGTCTAGGAAATGGCTTTTGCCCATTTTTCTTTTTCTTTCTTTCTTTTTCATTTTTTTTTTTAGATGGAGTTTTGCTCTTGTTGCCCAGGCTGGTGCAATCTTGGCTCACCACAACCTCTGCCTTCTGGGCTCAAGCAATTCTCCTTCCTCAGCCTCCTGAGTGCTGGGATTACAGGTATGCGCCACCATGCCTGGCTAAGTTTGTATTTTTAGTAGAGATGGGGTTTCTCCTTGTTGGTTGGACTGGTCTCGAACTTCGACCTCAGGTGATCCACCCACCTCGGCCTCCCAAAGTGCTGGGATTACAGGCGTAAGCCACCGTGCCTGGCTTGCCCATTTTTCTATTGAGTCATTTGCCTTGTTGGTATGGAGTTGTAGGAGCTCTTTCTGAATTCTGCCTCTAACCCCATGTTGGCTTTTTGTATTTCAGAGACCTCGTCCACACAGGGGCTTGTTCTTCTGTCTCTTTGCAGGGCTGTTTTGGACTCAGTATTCACCTAAGCACTCCAAATTGTAAGTAACCCCAGAGATCATGGAGTGTCCCACTGCCCCTCCATCTGGAGGCTGTGACCTCTCCCCCAAGGAGGAGGTGCTCGCATGCGTCCAGTGCCCTGCCCATTAGATTAGAGAGGGTTCCCTTTTTTGCTCTCTTGCACTCATTTGTCCGCCTTTTAGCTTTCCTTTTCTGCCCTGACTCTCACAGGGTCGTGCGAATGTGCGATGTAGGAGGAGGAGAGAGGTAAAGTGGAGGAATAGGAGCTGGAGGGGAGGAGGAGGGAAGAAAAGAGGAGAAGGAGGGGGAAGAGAGGGAGCGGGTTGAAGGAGGGAAGGAGGAGGAGAAGGAGAGGAGGAGATGAGACCAAGGACAAGAGGTGAAGGAGGAGAGGAGGACACAGAAAAGAGAAGAAGGAGGAGAGGAGGACACAGAAAAGAGAAGAAGGAGGAGAGGAGGACACAGAAAAGAGAAGAAGGAGGAGAGGAGGAGATGGAGAAGAGGAGGAGGAGCAGCAAAGAAGGAAGAAGAGGAAGAGGACTAGAAGAGTAAGGAGGAGGAGGAGGGGGGAGTAGGAGGAGAGGAGAAGGACAGAAGGAGGAGAGGCAGATGTGGAGGAGAGGAGGTCGAGGAGAGGAGGAAATGAGAAAGAGGAGGAGAAAAGGAGAGGAGAGGGAGGAGGGGGGAGGAGGAAGAGAAAAGAACAGGAGAAGGAGAAGAGGAGGAGAGGAGGAGGAGTGAAAGAAAAGAGGAGAAGGAGAGGAGGAGGGGGGAGGACGGGGAGGAAGGGAGAAAGAGAGAAATAGGAGGAGGAGGGAGGGAAGGAGGAGAGGTGGAGGAAGAGGAGAGGACGAGAGGAGGAGCAGAGGAGGAGGAGAAGGAGAGGAAGGGAAGGAGATTTGGAGGAAGAGGAGAGGTGGAGGAAGAAAGGAGGAGGCGGAGAAGAGGAGAAAGCAGAGAGGAGGAGGCTGAAGAAAGGACCAGGAGGAGAGGAGGAGGAGGAAAGGAGGAAGAGGAAGAGTGGAATAAGAGGAGCAGAGGAAAAGGAGGAGGGGGTTGGGGAGGAGTGGAGAGGAGAGGAGGAGGAACAGAGTTGGAGGAGGTGGAAGAGAAGAGAAGAAGGAGGAGAGGAAGAGAGAAGGAAATGAGAAGGAGAAAAGGAAGAAGAGAGAAGAGAGAGAGGAGAGGATGAGGAGGAGAGGAGAAGGAGAGCAGGAGGTGGGAGGAGGAGGAGAGTAAGAGGAGGAAATGAGGAGGAAGAAAGAAGGACAGGAGGTGGAGAGGAGGAAGAGAGAATTAGGAGGGGAGGAAGAGGGGAGGAGAAGAGGAGAAGGAAACGAGGAGGAGGAGGAGGAGGCTGCACCACCCTTATCAGGTTCCAGTTCTTGGTGCGCCCCGTTCTGCAAGACACTCTCCTGTGGTCAGCCCTGGCCTGCAGAGGATTCCCACGCTGGATCTCCGAGGGATGCTGGCACCCTCTCTCCAGCACATTCCTGATGCCCTTGCTGACGCTTGCGTCCTCTGGGTCCTCTCCTGAAACCTGATCCTCCGGGGTGTCTTCTGGCCTCACCTCTTCTGTCCAGTTCCAGCAAGCTCACTTTGCTTAGCCTTTGAATCCCTTCCTTCACTGTCTGCCGTGACAATTCGGGCCTTTCACCGTCACTCAGGCCTGGACCATCACTGTTGCCCGTCCCATGCCATCAACAGGTTTGCCCCATTCCTTCGGCTCCCTACCAGGGCATTCAGTTGTGTTGAGCAGCAGAGTGTCTCCAAGTCCCCACTGGTTGAGCTGCATCCGGGTCCCATCCCACAGGGACCCCCCCGGCCGCTGCACGTGCATGCTGATCCTGCAGCTCCTCAAGGGTGTCATCGCTTTCCCCCTTCCCAGACCCAGCACACCCTGCCTGCATGGCGCTGCGCAGACCCTGCATTCTGGTCACGGGTCTGGCAGTCGGCTCACCAATTCCTCCTGCTTCCCTGGGACTCGCCGGCTTTTAGCACTGCAATTCACTCAGCAAACTGGGACTGTTGGTCACCCTACCTGGCAGCCAGTGATAAGGTGAGGGCCACTCCTGGGAGGGAGGACACCTGTGGGGAAAATTCTTGTGTTATTTATTTCTCCTTCGGGATAGGGTGCCTGCAGCGCTTCATGGGAGGGGATGGGCTGATGCTGCGGGCTCAGAAGTTTCAAGGGCATCTGGGGAGACCAGATATTCAGAGACCTTCTCCTAGATGTGCCTGTTCCATGTATCAGGGACGTAGGTTTTCCCAGCAGGGCTGGTGTCATTGGCATGACAGACCTGCCTTGGCTGAGCGTTCACCTGTCTTTGGAGTTCAGCCACCTTAGCAAGTCCTGGGTTTGTTCTTCAGACTTTGCTGCTCGCCCATTGCCTGGATCAGGGGCTACTTTGTAAACCACCAGGAAGACTCCAGTGTTTCTGCTTAATTTTTAGATGTTTGTTAATTGCTCTTGGCCTCTCATTAATCCCCTGTGGGTCATCCAGGAAACATACTCACCACTGTCTGTTCTCTGAGTTTTCATTTCCAGGCATCCGCCCTGCCTGGATCTCCTCACCTGCCAGGAACTTCCTCTCCACAAGCCGGCCATCCCAGCAAAAGTTCTAACACCAAAGGTCTGGCAACTAGCCTGCCATCTTGTGCCTGGAGCCGCCTGCGTGCCACCTACTCCCGAAGATGGGAACCTTGTTGCCAGTTGGGCAGATGTGGGGCAATCCTGTACCAAGACCCCATTTTACCACCTGCTTTCTCAGACCACTCTGGAACCCACTGTCTCAGATTGTGTCCTCCAGGAAGCAGACCATGAGAGGGAGTTGGCAGGGCCAAAGATTTACTGGGGCTAACTAACACTCAGGAAAGGGATAGGAAGGAAACAGGGCTGGAGAGCAGGTTGAGCCCGACCTGACAGTCTCGAGCAGCCCAACAGGGAGGTGTGGAGCAAGGGTTGCCCGCTAGAGGGGCCTGCATTGGGTACGGGTGATGGGGTCCACATGGTACCTGGCATATAGCAGGCTGTGCAATCCATATTAACTGACTGGATAAATTAATGCCCAGAAAAGGTGCCCTGGAGAATGGGTGCATGCTGAACACAATAGGGAAGGGCCCAGCATCTGCCTTGGCATAGGCAGAACTGTGCTGTGCCCTGCAACAGGCCACCTGAGAGCTGCTTTGATCTTGTGTGTGCATTAGACGACTGCCAGGGGCATGAAGGGGATGTGCTTCCAGGGCATTTGCTGGCAGGGCATCTCGTGATCTCTTGGTATTGGTGTGAGCACAGCCTGGCAGGAGAGGGCAGATCTCCATGCAAAGTATGTCAGAAAGCAGATGGAAGCCAGGCCCCCTCCTGAAAGAGGCTCCTTGAAGGTAGGTGCACGCTCATGTCTTTGTTACTTGTAAGGGGGCATCTTACAGGCAAGAGGAGTTAGGTGAATGTGAAGAGGAAGGAACTGCTCACTCTGGGCAGGGGGCTGGGGGAGGCTTCGTAGAGGAGGGGGTGTTTGAGCTGGGCCTTGAAGGTCAAAAGGGTTTTTTTAGGTGGGAAATGGGGGAAGGACAGTCTGAAAGGGTTACGTACATTCGAGGAGCCCAGAGAAGGTTCGTGGCTGGAGCAGACGCATTCGTAGAGTGAAGTCATGGGAGAAGAGGCTGGGAAACTAGATTGGGTCCAACTCCTAAAGGACCACTGAAGGAGTGTGGCCTGCACGCTGGGTGCAGCAGGTGAGTTTCCTCACTTGGGTTTCACTGTCAGCATTTTTAAAAGGCAAACTGGTTCTCTTCCTGAGAAGAATTCATTGATTCACTCGTGGCCAGTAAGTCATCTGGGCCACAGGTTGGTGGGGAGATGATAGGGGTGCAAGTGTCATCTTCAATCACAGCATAACTGCCCTTGCTTTCTTACCTCTCGTTTAGATATTTCAATGCTTGCTCAGGTCCCCTGCGCCCTCCTTCCTTCTCCCTTCCCAGCCATACTACTTATGGGATGACTTTCTCTTTGTAAAATGACCGTTAGTCTTATCAAATTAATCCCAAAGTAATACCATCAATTTCCCCCTAAAATACCAACAAGACCCCTGCTTGAAACTGCTTGTACATTAGGGACAGAGAAGAGTCCATGAGAATCAACATTTTCTGAGGACTCCAACTGTGTGCTGAGAGAGTTCCCTTGCTGGTGCCTCCTCTGTAGTAAAGGAAAGGTAACATTCCTGCAAGGCTTTGAGGCTTACAGCGTGCTTGCCCTTAGATTCTTGTGTTGTGTTCTGGGTCAGCAGGAATGCCTCTCCAGGTCCTTTTTCTCATCCTAATGTGACACTGAATTCTTCACGGGCTCCTGGGACCACATTATCATTCTCTTCACTCGAGAGATGAGGACACTGAAATTCAGAGAGGGGAAGTGATTTGCCTCAGCTTGTACTGTAAGTGATCAAGGCAGGACTCATCCAGTCTTTTTGACCCTGACTATGGTGATTTGATCTCTACACCACAAGATGGTGGTGGAATGGTGGAATATGGTAACTAGAAGGCCCTTTCTAGCTCAGGACACATTTGATGCTGTGACTGTTTGGGAATTCAGTCCTGACCAATTTAAGAGGTTGTGTTTCTTAGCTGTCTCTGGCTCCTGGTTTGCCCAGTTTGATTCTGTGCCTGCCTAGCAAAACCTCTCTGTCTGTGGTCTAAGAAGCCTGACATCTCTGAACTAGTCCTCTTCCTGTCCACTCAATATCGACAGAATCTCATGGTATGTCCTCCTGGCTCAGCCATGGAATAAAGCCAGCTCTGTTGTTTTTGTCCTTGTGTTGTGCCCCAGCTTAGGAAGAATAACTCTTCAGGCTGCCTCTCCCATGCTAGGTCACATGCAGGTCACACATTCCCAGGTAAATTTTGCACTTTGTTTATCTGGAATTTGTCTTAATTTCCTTGTCCTTGTTTCTGATTGTGTACTCTCTTCCCTTCTGTCTCATTATCTGGGCCCTATGTCTTTTCTCATGGTTTCTCTTCTGTAAGTCTCTAGACCTGATGCAAGTACACAGTGAAGTGAATGAAGTTTAAGATAAAGCTTCAGTGTCTCTTGCTTGAACAGCCCTGGAAGGAGCCCTAGCATTATGGTCCTACAGTTGTATGGTTTGGAAAATCTACAAAAGATATTTTAACCACAGTTGGTTCAGGGAATCTTTCTTTCCGCTATGCTGTCTCTATCCCTCTTGCCTGTGTGTTGGGTAGCAATGCAATGACCATGGTCATATTGAGAATTCAACTAAGGGGACATTAAGTTGGGATTCATTTAGTTTAGGATATATTTTTGAGATATCTTTCAGGAGTCCACAGGCAATTCCATATATTTCCCAGTTTTTGCCAGCTGCCCTTTATTGGGATAGCTTGCAGGAATACTTCTGCTCACTGTGCTGATGCATCCAGTGTTAGGACAAGAGGGGTGGGGCTGAAGGGTACATTGTAATGTCACTGTGACTTGCAGCACTTGGCATCAGGAGTATGTTGGCAGTGGAGGAGAACCAAGATTCACAATGTACAGCACCAGAAGCTAGTGTGTGGAAAAATATTCCAGTCATCAATCAGATGTGTAAAATTGTAAGTGTAGGATTCCATTTTCACTGAAAAGCAAAAGTGCTCTCTTGTCAGGAATGTACCCAGCGTGCAGTGTACACAATTGTAAATACAAGATACATTTATTTGCACATTTGGAAGGGGATTTTGTGAAATGGCATTTTTCAGAATTCCTATGATTGTAGGACATGGACCTGTAGAAGGACTAGAAACATTGAGTAGTATGCAGAAGAGTTTTGCTGGGCAGGCACAGAATTAAACTGCGCAAACCAGGAGCCAGAGACAGCTAAGAAACACAACCTCTTAAATTGGTCAGGACTGAATTCCCAAACAGTCACAGCATCAAATGTGTCCTGAGCTGGAAAGGGCACAGTCACAGTTCCTGTGACTGCTACCCTTAGAAAGACCTGCTTGGAAGTTATGCTCCCTGCAGGCATCTGGAAACTTGACTCTCAGAATTTCCCTAGTCAACAGTTAACTGATAAGATGGCTCACTGTGCCTTGACTGTTGATACAGAAAACGTAGTTTATGCTGAAAACCTGCTTTCCTTCTGGGAGTCTGGAATTTTGGTGCATGCTAGGCAGAGGAAGTCTCTGTTACCAAACACCAGTGTAAAGTGTGGGCAATGAGTCTGGGCTTCTCTGGCCAGAAACATCACACGTGCCACTGCATATTTGGTGCCGAGAGAAGCATGTGCTCTGTGTGGCCCCTCATGGGAGGGAGAGAGCATAAGGAAGTCTGTGCATGGGCTCCTCCAAACTTTGCCTGTCTTTTCTGCTTGTGATCTGGCTGTGTGCCCTAACTACATTGCTGTAATAAATCTTGGTTGTGATTATAACTATATGCTGAATCCTGTGTTTCCAACTATAACAAACAAGAAAAGCAGGAATAACATACTATAGAAGTGCATGAGGCAGTTAAGTACTAAAGATAAGTAGCTATTTATGTTATTTTTTTCTAAATTTTCAGATGTTTCTAACATTTGTCAACGTTTTCAAATGTGTGTTCTTTTGTTTTTTTTTTCTCATTTTAAATATTTGCTTTTGTTCCCAATTTTATACTGGTAATTTTGCATTCTTATACTTAAAGAAGGCCCCAGATGTTACAAGCTTCAAGCCCCACAAAACCTGGATCTGTCTCTGTCTTGGATCCAAGACTTGCTGCCTCATGTTGGTTTTCCTATTGTCACTTCATATTACACAGATGGGGAAATTAAAGCCAAGAGAGGGGAAGCTAACCTTACTTGGCAAAACTGGGACAGGATCCAGTTCTTCCAATTCCCAGTTTAATGAGTGCTCTTTCCCCCTATTCTGTAAAGTTTTTTGATAACTTGTCTGTAAATATCGGTCATGGTACATTGTCCACTGGGTGGCACTCAAGAGATTGAAATTTGAGTTCCTTCTCTTTGAGTAGTTGGGTAGTCTTGAACTAGTCCCTTTCCCTCCTGGGACAGATTTTCCCAGTTTGTAAAATAAAGGGGCTGGATTTAGTGCTCTTTATAGACCTTTCTCTCTCAGATATTCCCTGAGTTTTTCATTCTAGAAATGCTGGAATCATATATTTGTAATTGAAACTAGTAATCTTCTTGTTCTTGAGTCTTCTTCATCTCTAAAATGGACATAAAATACATACCTCTCGTGGTTGTTGTGAAGCCCCTGGCACTGTTCATGGTAGAGCAGGTGATCAAAAGTCGCTTGCATCCTTCTGTCCAATTGGGAACAAAAGCTTTCATGTATAATTCTCACACATCTCCCTTGGAATCAGACAATCTTATCAGAAAACCTAAAAATTTTTTTCAATCAATTTAGAAGTTTATTTTGCCAAGGCTAAGGACGTGCCTGTGACACTGCCTAAGGAGGTCCTGGTGACATGCCCAAGGTGGTCAGGCCACAGTTTGGTTTTTAGGGAGATGTAAGACATCAACTGATACATGTGAGATGTACATTCGTTTGGTCTGGAAAAGCAGGACAAATGGAAGTTGGAGGACTTCCAGGTCATAGGCAGGTTCAGAAATTTTCTGACTGGTATTAATAATTGGTTGAGTTATTATCTAAAGACCTGGAATCATTAGAAGGGAATGTCTGGTTTACGATAAGGAGTTGTGGAGACCACAGTTTTATCATGCAGATGAAACCTCCAGGTAGCAGGCTTCAGAGAGAATAGATTGTAAATGTTTCTTATTAGACTTAAAGAGTCTATTGTATCAGTCTTAAGGACTGTGTTCATGTTGATGGTAATGAGGCATGTCCGACTCCCCCTTCCTCATCATGTCCTGAACTAGTTTTTCAGGTTAACTTTGGAATGCCCTTGGCCAAGAGGAGGGGTCCATTCAGGTGGTTGGGGAGCTTAGAATTTTATTTTTGGTTTACATTCTTTCCTTCTGGCCAGGATTTGCCAGAGGCAACATCAATGGACAAACTTTTATTTTGTCCCATAGCATTGTGGAGGTGGTTTGGCTGCCTGCCCCAGGTCCATCCTGTCCCTTGGTAGGACCTCTATGGCCAAGAGACTTACAGCCAAAAGACTTATAGACAGTTTAAATGTTCTAGGCCAGACAGGAATGGACGTGGACAGGCATTTATTACTCCTTAACAATTTTGAAGTAATGTAAAAGCCAACAAACAGAAAGTAAAAGGCGAGGTTACAAAATTGCCTTATCTATCTTTAACTTCTATGCATTGAGCTACTGTAATCTTGGTTTTAGTTACAGATTTTTAGCAATTGGCTATATAAGCAAACCTAAATTTTAAAAAGAAAAGAAAATGAAGCATACATTTAAAAGTTTTTAAACTTTTTTTTTTGAAACAGGATTTCACTGTCACTCAGGCTGGAGTGCAGTGATGTGATCATAGCTTTCTGCAGCCTTGACTTCCGGGCTCAAGTGATCCTCCCACCTCTGCCTCCTTAGTAGCTAGGACCACAGGCATGCACCAGCACACCCAGCACATTAAAAAAAATTTTTTTTTAAAGATGAGATCTCACTATGTTGCTCAGGCTGGTCTGAAATTCCTGTCCTCAAGCAATCCTCCTGCCTTAGCCTCCCAAAGTGCTGAGATTACAGGCATGAGCTACCATGCCTGGCCTAAAACATTTTTAATGGAAGTATAATTTGCAAACAGAAAACATGCCCAAATATTAAGTGAATGCACTGATGAACATTCACAACTTAACAAGATAGCCAGCACTTAAATCACAAAATAGAACACCGCTAGGACCTCTTTGTAATACCCTCCAAGTCACTACTTCTGCCCAAAGGTAATCGCTATTTTGCAACATTTTTTATTACTTTATATAAATGGGATCGTACACTATGTAATCATATTACTGTCTGGATTTTTATATTAAATATTGCTTGTGAGATTCATCCATGTTGTCATGTCAGCAATACTTTATTCTCATTGCCATATACTATTCCATTTTTATCAGTATACCATGATATATTTACCCATTCTGCTATTTGTACATACTGGAATTGTTCCCAGGTTTTTGTAATACAAACAAAGCTGCTATGAACATGCTTGGATTTACTTTCTTTGGTGAATATGTATTACTATTATGTACATGTCTAGAGGTAAAATTGATGATTTATGGGATATGCATATGTTTAATTTTAGCAGATATTGAAAAACAGATTTTTAAAGCGGCTGTAGCAATTTACATTACCACCAGCAATGTGTGAGTTCCATTTGCTCTCCGTCCTTGACAGCACATGTTGTCACTTAGGTGGGTATGCAGGGGGATCCTTTTTTGGCATGTTTACTTATTTTTTTACACAGTGCAAACTGGTGTGGTGTACCGTTTTATGGCTTTTGCCTAATGCCATCACTAAAGTTACCAAACAATTCCATCACCTCAGAAGTTGCTTTGTACCGCCTCTTGGCATTCAACCCCTTCTCCATTCTCAACCCTGGCAGCCACTGATCTAATTTCCATTCCCGTAGTTTTCCAGATTATCAAAGAAACAGAATGATATGGTTGTAACCTTTTGGATGTAGCTTCTTTCAGGTAGCAAAATGCTTTTGAGATTTAACTATGTTGTTGTGTTTTCAGTAGTTCATTCCTTTGTGTGTGTGTGATAGTCTGACTCTCTTGCCCAGGCTGGAGTGCAGTGGTGTGATCTCAGCCCACTGCAACCCCTGCCTCCCACATTCAAGGGATTCTCATGCCTCAACCTCCCAAGTAGCTGGAACTACAGGTGTGCACCACTGCGCCTGGCTAAAAATTTTTATATTTTTAGTAGAGACAAGGTTTCGCCATGTTGACCAGGCTGGTCTCGAACTCCTGGCCTCAAGTGATGCACCTGCCTCTGCCTCCCAAAGTGCTGGGATGACAGGCGTGAGCCACTGCACCCAGTCCAGGAGTTCATTGCTTTTTATTGCTGGGTCATATTCCATTGTATAGATGTATCACATTTTGTTTATGAGTCCTATAGTTGAGGGATATTTGGTTTGTTTCCAGTTTTTCTCTATTATGGATACATTGTTATAAACATTTGTGTACAGGGTTTGTGTGAACATAGTTTTTATTTCTTTTGAGTAAATAGGAGTGGGATTGCTGGGTTACTTGGTAAATTGCTGGGTTATAGTTCTTTTCGAGAACTTGTCAAACTTTTGCTGAGTGGCTGTACCATTTTGCATTCCCACTAGGAGGGCTTGAGAGTTCCAGTTGTTCCACATTCTTGCCAGCACCTGGTACTGCTAGTTTTTCTGTGTATGTTTTTGTTTTGTTTTGCCACTCTAAGGTGTATAGTGGTATCTCTTTCTGCTTATAATTTGCATTTCTCTAATGATTATTAATGTTGAACATCTTTTAACATGCTTATTTGCCATCCATCTAACTTCTGTGGTAAATTTTCTGTTTATATTCTCGTCCATTCAAAATATTGGGTTGCTTGTTTTCTTATGGTTAATTTTAAAAGCTTTATTTGGAAATAATTATAGATTTAAAGGAAGTTGCAAAGAATTGTATTCCCTTCACTCACCCTTCCCCAATGTTAACATCTTGCCTAACTATGGTACAATATTAATATCAGAAAATTGACATTGGTACAATCCACAGAGGTTATTCAGATTTTACCAGTTATACATATACTTGTGTGTGTGTGTTTCTATGCAATTTTATCACATGTATAGTTTTGTGTAGCTTCCACGACAATCAACATACAGAACTGTGCCATCACCACAACGTTCCTCTCATATTACCTCTCCACAGCCTCACCCGCTTCCTACTCTACATCCCTTACCCTTATCAACCACTATTTGGTTTACCATCTGTATAATGTTGTTATTCCAAGGATGTTATATACGTGGAAGCATACTATATAGTATGTTTCCTTTTCATATTTGCTTTTTTTCCCACTCAGCATAATTCCTGGAGGTTCCTTCAAGTTGTGACATGTATCAATAGTTCATTCCTTTTTATTGCTGGATAGTATTTCGTAGTATGGATGTACTATAATTTAAGCATTGTCAATTTTGGTAGTTTCCGCTTTGAGCTATTCCAAATAAAGTTTCTGTGAATATTCATATACAAGTTTCTACATTAACATAAGTTTTCATTTCTCTGGGGTGAATGCCCAAGAGTGCCATTGCTGGGTCATTTGGTAAATCTATTTTTTTGTTTTTCTGAGATGGAGTCTTGTTCTGTCGCCAGGCTGGAGTGCTGTGGTGCGTTCTCGGCTCACTGCAACCTCCAACTCCCTGGTTCAAGCGATTCTCCTGCCTCAGCCTCCTGAGTAGCTGGGATTACAGGCATGCGCCACCATGCCCAGCTAATTTTTGTATTTTTAGTAGTGACAGGGTTTCACCATGTTGGCCAGGATGGTCTTGAATTCCTGACCTCATAATCTGCCTGCCTCCGCCTCCTAAAGTGCTGGGATTACAGGCGTGAGCCACTGTGCCTGGCCAATCCATTTTTAGTGTTTAAAGAAACTGCAAACCACCATGGCACATGTATACCTATGTAACTAACCTGCACATTCTGCACATGTACCCCAGAACTTAAAGCATAATAAATAATAATACTAATAATTTTTTTTTTAAAAAAAGAAACTGTCAAACTATTTTCCAGAGTGATTGTGCAGTTTTACATTTTGACCAGCGATGTCAGTGATCCATTTGCTCCACATCTTCATTAGCATTTGGTGTTGTCACAGTGTTTTATTTTAGCCACTTTGATAGGTTTCTAGCAATATCTCATTGTGGTTTTAATTTGCATTTTCTTGAGGGCTAATGATATCGAACATCTTTTCATGTGCTTATTTGGCATCTGTGTATCCTTTTCAGTTAAATGTCTTTTGCCTCTTTTCTAATTGGATTTTTTTTAATGTTGAGTTTTGAGAGTTCTTTATATATTCCAGATATAAGTCCTTTGTGGGATATATAATTTGCAAATTTTTCTCTCAGTTTGTAATTTGTCTTTTTTAATCTCCTTGAAAGAGTTTTTCACAGAGCAAAGTTTTTAAATTTGATGAGGTATAATTTTCAATTTTTACTTTTATGGGTCATGCTTTTGATGCCAAATGTAAGAACTCCTCAACTAATCTTATGTCTGAAGATTTTCTCTTGTGTTTTTTTGAAAAGTTTTACATTTTTACATTTCACACTGTGTTCCATTTTGAGTTAAAGTTTGAGGTTTAAGTCAAGGTTCATTTTTCTTTTTCTTTCTTTCCCCCCCCTCCGCCATGTATGTCCAGTTGCTTCAACACCACTTGTTGAAAAAACTCTGCCTCTTCCTTTGAATTGGTTTTGCACCTTTTTCAAAAATCAATTGGGCATCTTTGCGTGGATCTATTTCTGTCTCTGATACTCTTTTTCTTCTCTTTTTAAGAGTCAGTGTCTCACTCCATGCCCAGGCTGGAGTGCAGTGATGCAATCATGGCTTACTCCTGGGCTTAAGCAATTCTCCTGCCTCAGCCTTCTGAGTAGCTGGGACTACAGGTGTGTGCCACCATATGCAGCTTTTATTATTGTTATTATTTTTTGTAGAGACAGAGTCTCACTCTGTTGCCCAGGCTAGTCTCAAACTCCTGGCCTCAAGTGATCCTTCCACCTTGGCCTCCCAAAGTATATGTTTGCTATTCTGTTCTGTTGTTCTATGTGTCTATACCTCCTTCAGTACCATACTGTGTGGATCATTATTACTGTTGAATTTTGAGGGTTTTTTTTAATTCTGGATACAAGTTCTTCTTCAGATTTATGATTTGCAAATATTCTTTTCCAGTCTGTGGTTAGTCTTTTTATTCTCTTAAGAGTGCTCTTTACAAATATCTTTCTTTTATTAATTTCCAATATAACCTGATAACATACTTTTTTTTCTTTTTTTAGACACAGTCTCACTCTGTCACCCAGGCTGGAGTGCAGTGATGCAATCTTGGCTCACTGCAACCTCTGTCTCCCAGGTTCAAGCGATTCTCATGCCTCAGCCTCCCAAGTAGCTGGAATCACAGGCATGCACTAGCATGCCCAGCTAATTTTTGTATTTTTAGTGGAGACAGGGTTTCTCCGTGTTGGCCAGGCTGGTCTCGATCTCCTGACCTCAAGCAATCTGCCCGCCTTGGCCTCCCAGAGTGCTGGGATTACAGACGTGAGCCACCACGCCCAGCTCCTGAGAATATACTTTTAATGATTTCAGTTCTTTTAAATTTGTTGAGTTTTTTTATGGCCCACAGCATGGTTGATCTCTATGAACATTCCATGTGCTGCTGAAAAACGTGAATTGGATGTAGTTTTAAAAATACGTTATCAGTTAAGTCAAGGTGAATAGTAGTGCTGTTTAAGTAATTTATGTCATCACTAATTTTCTGCCTACATTTTCTTTCAGTTACTAAGAGAGAAGTGTTAAAGTTTCCCATTATAATTGTGTATTTGTCATTTTATTTTTTCAGTAGTGTCACAGTTTGTCTAATATATTTTAAGCTCTGTTAAGTACATGCACATTTATACTTTTTATATCTAATTGGAGAATTGACCTCTTTATTGTGTAATATCTCAATTTCTGACAATATCCTTTGTTCTGAAGTTTACTTTGTCTGATATTACTATAGCTACTTCTGCACAATATTTTACTTCTAGTAATATTTTAGATCAGATAATTTATTTCTTTTTAGCACTCTTGATTTGTTTGTGAAGATTTATGTTTCCATCTAATATATTCCTTCGGTATAAAAAAACCTCTTCAAGATTTCTTGTAGTGTAGGAATACTGGCTAGGATTTCCATCATTATTTTTGTTTTCCTGAGAAAGTCCTTATTTCTCCCTCATTTTAAAAATCAGCCTTATGGTGATAAAATTTACATACCATAAATTCAGCCTTTTAAGTGTACAATTCAGTAACTTTTAGTGAATTTACAGTTATGTAACCACTAACATAATCTACTCTTAAAACATTGCCATCACCTCTGAAGATCCTTCATGCCAATTTGTAGTCAGTCACCTTCCTATCCCCAACCCTGGCAACCACTAATTTACTTTTTGTTATTGTAGATTTCCTGTCTTTGGAATTTCCTATAAATAGAATCACACAATATCTAGTCTTTTGTATCTGGCTTCTTTCACTTAGCATAATGTTTTTGAGGCTCGTCAATGTTGTAGCATATATCAGTATTTTGTTCCTTTGTTTTGCTGGCTAGTATTTCATTGTATGGATGTATCATATTTTGTTTATCTGTTTAATAGTTGATAAACATTTGGATTGTTTTCACTTTTTGGCTATTGCGAATAATTCAGTCATGAGCATACTTACAAGTCTTTGTGTGGACATAGGTTTTCATTTTTATTTATTGCCTAGGTGTTGAATTGCTGGTTCACATGGTAAATTTATATTTAGCATTTGAAAGAATTAATGGCCAAACTGTGTTCCAGAGTGGCTCCATCAGTTAATATTCACACCAGCAATGTCATCTTCTTTATTTTTTAATTTATTATTATTTCAATTGTTTTTTGGGGAACAGGTGGTATTTGGTTACATGGAAAAGTTCTTTCATGGTGATTTCTGAGATTTTGGTGCACCCATCATACGAACAGTGTACACTGTTCCCAATGTGTAGTCTTTTATCCCTCACACCCCTCCCACCCTTACCCATGAGTCCTGAGTCCATTATATCATTCTTATGCCTTTATGTCCTCATAACTTAGCTCCCACTTATAAGTGAGAACATATAATGTTTGGCTTTTCATTCCTGAGTTACTCACTTAGAATAATGGTCTCCAACTCCATGGAGGTTGCTGCAAATGCCATTATTTCATTCCTTTTTATGGCCAAATCGTATTCCATCGTACATGTGGGAGATATATATATATATATCTCACATTTTCTTTATTCACTCATTAGTTGATGGGCATTTAGGCTGGTTCCATATTTTTGCAATTGCAAATTGTGCTGCTATGAACATGCATGTACAAGTGTCTTTTTCATATAATGACTTCTTTACCTCTGGGTAGATACCCAGTAGTGATTGCTGGATCAAATGGTAGATCTACTTTTAGTGCTTTAAGGAGTCTCCATACTGTTTTCTGTAGTGGTTATAGTAGTTTACATTCCCACCAGCAGTGTAAAAGTGTTCCCTTTTCACCACATCCACACCAACATCTATTATTTTTTAATTTTTAAATTATGGCCATTCTTGCAGGAATTGTGTGTGGTTTTGCCTGGCTTATGATCTGGGAAACTTGCAGCCTCCTGTTAGTATGTCTAGTTAGCTCTGAGAAGTGGCTTGGTTTAATCTAGACCTCCTTTTCTAAACACGTAGAAATTCCTAGGGAAAATGAAATGTTGTTCTATCACTCCAAGGTTTCTTTGGGGTCTTTTAAGGGATAGGTTCCTCTTCTGAAAGCTCAAAGTCACCTGTGATTCTGGGTAAGAGCAGGAGTAGGTTAACCTAAGCAGTTGCTCAATAGGTTCATGCCTGTAATCCCAGCACTTTGGGAGGCCAAGGCAGGCAGATCACTTGAGGTCAGGGGTTCGAGACCAGCCTGGCCAACATGATGAAACCCCCATCTCTACTAAAAATATAAAAGTTAGCCGGGCGTGGTGGCAGGTGCCTGTAATCCCAGTTACTCGGGAGGCTGAGGCAGGAGAATCGCTTGAACTCGGGAGGTGGAGGTTATAGTGAGCCAAGATCGAACCACTGCACTTCAGCCTGGGCAACAGAGTGAGACTGTGTCTCAAAAAAAAAAAAAAAAAAAAAAGCACAAAGGACTGTTCAGTACTTTTACATTAGCTAAGAACTAATTTACACTAACTTCTTTTTTATATGCAAAAGATAGTCATAGGATCTTAATAAGTTGTGTAATCATGTTATTTGAGATTGTATACTATATGTAGCTCATGTCACATTAGTTATTTTCACCTAAGGATACCTTAACATTAGGCCTACAAAAAATTAATATAATACCTTTGTTCTCTGCAAAAGGCTACAACAAGTGATCTCTAGAGGTGTTTTCTGACTCTCAAATCTCTAACTCTTGGATTCTGCCTCATCCAGAAAGGTTTGGGTTACCAAAGCAAAGTACCATAAACTGGATGACTTGAAAACAACAGAAATTTATTTTTCATAGTTCTGGAGGCTGGAAGTCTTAGATCTGGGTGCTAATATGAGTTCTGGTGAGGACCCTCTTTGGGGTTGCAGATGGCCATCTTCTTGCTGTGTGTTCTCACACAGAAGGAAGAGAGTGAGCTAGCTCTCTGGCCTGTTCTTATAAGGGTACTTATCTCATTTATGATGGTCCCACCCTCATGATCTAATCACCTTCCAAAGGACCCATTTCCTAATACCATCACCTTAGGGGTCAGGATTTCAACATATAAATTTTGCGGGGACACATTCAATCCATAACAGATTCTTTCCTGTTATTATTTTAGAATGACATGGACTCTTTCCCAGTCCATTTGGGTTAGGATTCTTATTCAGCCTGGAGGCAGAGCCGTACCCTGTATGGCCTATCACATTCCTTTTAGCCTGGGTCTCTGGTTACTTGTAGAACCCTTATTTATAATTATTGTCTAATGCTGGGATTCTCCAGAGTGCTGCTTGGAGAAATTTAGCCTCTTAGAGACAGTTGCAATAAAAGAATTCTATCAAAAAGAATTCACTGAATTGTGATCACAAACAAAATAACTTTGTGGGGATAAAATGTACTCCAACAAGGGAGGCTTATGTTTGTTTTTCAGCCTCTCCTCCCAGTGCTGCACTTCTAATCTCTCTGCAGAAAGAAACATTTCAACAGAGAACCCAGTGGAAATTATGACATGTTATCTTCTCAGAGTCCTGAACTCCCATCCCTACCTCAGAAGAGACTCCTCTGTTCACAGAAGCTAAAGGCAGTTCCTTCCCAATGGCAACTATGTTTGGATGTTGGATCTACGCTTTCTCAAGCACTGTGATCTTCAAATGTAAGTTTAGTAACATAAATATCTTTTTGCAGCCTGAAAGAATTTTATGTCTCTGTGTTATCAGGTAATGTTTCAGTATCTCATATTTTGCTGGTAACATTTAGAATGTTAATCTCATAAGGAGATTTTAGAGTTATAGTTAAATTTCTTTATCTGGGTTAGATGGGAATCCTTTATTCTGGGGAAAGCAAAGTTCTTTCTATAACCCTGGGTTCTCATAATATACAGACTGGGAAACTTGGGAAAGAGTAGGAGCATCATTAGTTTCATTTTATAGGTGGGAATAACAAAGCATGGAGAGACAAACATATTTGCCAAAATAGTTATTCTCAACTCCTTGTTTTGGGAATTCTAGAGTGTTTCATAGGATTTCAAAGTACCTCACAAAATTGTTCTAAATTTCTCAAAGCCAAATTCATTTTAATTAACTTTAATTTTTTTTGAAAAGTTATAGCATTCTTGGGGGTAGGATAGGTGCATTTTATAAAAACAATACAAACAATTGTTTTGCTTAGAACCAGTGAAATGTCAAAACTCCAAAAATGTTTGGGAAGCACTGGATTAGTCAGTAGCATAACAAGCAATAAAACAACCCAGGTCAGGTGCAGAGAGGTATAAACTCTTGTCTCATCCTCCATGGATCTGTATTTTCAAAGGCAGAGTCTTGTGTGACTGCATGTCTGAGGATATGTCTCTTCTGGACAGGGTTTTTACAGTACTTGAGAATGATCCTAACAACCTTTTGGGGTGACTCAATTTTTTTCACTGCTAGAGAGGTAAAACAAATATTGATACAGTTGAACAGTGAGAAATTGAGTTTGGCTGGAGCACAGGCACATAATGGTAGAATTATAAGCCTGTGCTAGGCTGTGTGGGTTTGGCCAAATTGGGTCAAGTGAAAACAGAAAGATCAGTTAGAAACTTGCAACAGTTTCGATAAAAGATGTTATGGCGGTTGTCCAACTTTATTGTGAACTCTCTTATTGTACTAGTGTTTAAAAGCAGATAAGCTGTTACCTCTTGAATCCCACAGGCTGTCTAGTTATACTGGTCAGGATCTCTTCCAGCTCAATTTTTTAAAAAATCCTTTGCCTTGACTTCCAAAGGCACCTGTTAAGAGTGGACTTCTCAAGCTGTGTAAAGTACTTTTGGCATAATCAAGTCTATGTTGTTCCATGAAGCTCTAAGTCCAGAGTAACTGTCTTTAGTTGATCATATTGAAAGCAAGAACATCATTTCAAACAAACCAAGTCTGAGATATTTAACCCACATGTGCTTTCAGACCTGGTATGTATGAGCTTGAGCAATGAAGCCTTATTCCATTTTGATGTTATAAAAAATGGAGGGATTTCCCTGCAGTCAGTTTCACAGCCACTATTTGACTTATATTTGAAGGGGGAAAGATAAGGGCTGTGTTCTTTTGATCTGAATTTTTCTGTTCTTAAAAGTTTTCTTTTCTAAGAACACTAGTCAGTACCTGGAGACACTCCGACATATTTAAAGAATTAATTTGCTTTAATGAAAAAAGTTGTTTCTTTAAACATTTAAATAATTACTTTTTCTTCAGTGAAAAATTAGTTTGCTTTAATGAAAAAAAAGGTTTTTTTCATAACTTTCATTACATGAACCTTTAGCAAAGGAGATTTCTCCCATTATATACTTCTTATGATCAACAAATTCCATCATCTCCCCACTAAGAGAAAGTACTCCAAGATGATAGAATGATTTTAAAGTTATGGGACTACAACAGCAGCCACAGGAACCTTGAGTAAGTACCATGAACCCTGACCCTCAGCGTTAATTTGTAAGCCTTTGGCAGTGAGATGGAATGTCTTCCTTCAGTTTGAAACAAAGGAAACCTATTGCATCGCAGGTAAATTTGTATATTGATGCTATATTGACTTTGTAGCTGCCATGCCTTCATACAGACACCTCATCCAGCCCCCACTGTTCCACTTATTGTGATGGTTTGTATATCTTTATTTCAAAGAAGATCTGTTTGAACCATGTTTAATTTCTTCTTTGACCTGCTTTCATCACTGCCCATGCCTACCCTGGTGGCATTCTCATCCACGAGACTACCACATCCATGCCACTAGGTGGCATTCTCATCCGTGAGACTACTGCACCCGTGCGCACGCCAAGAAGTAGCCAAGCCATGGGCTGGGTTGTGCTTTTCCTGAGAGGATGAAAGGCTTCATGGATACATGCTAGTATCCATGTTCCTCTATTCTCAAGTCAGGCACCAAGATGATGTTTCATACCTGCCTGCCTTTCAAAGTCTCATAAATGTTCATTGAATATCCACTCTATGCAAGGCACTAGGGTAGTCACAGAGGCAAGGTTTGAGCTAAACTACAGGCCCTGCCCTCCAGGAGCTCCCGGTCTCATGTCAGGGTGCGGAAGCCAGAATAGAGGGCCATGGCATGGGAGAGAACTCTGCCGACCGGGAGCTCTGAAGGGTTAGGGGTCCATGAGCCTGATTTATGGGGCCGTTGCCATAGGATTAGGGGCTCCCTGGCATACAGTGAATGGAGAGACTAGCATCGCTGTGTTATTTCACTGAGAAGGCACCAATGTTCAGCCTCTGAGACCAGGGGAGGAAAGCAGTGGCCATGAATGTTCCCTCCCATCCTGGGGACTGACTGGGCTCTTCCCACAGTCTCAGACACAGAGGAAGAAGTGTACTCACACTGCCCCAACACCAGTGAGTGGAAATATTTATAGGTCTCTCATTTGGTTTTAATTTTTATTTTTTTATTTTTCAAAAATTAAAAAAAAATCACACTCACAAAATTAACCATTACCCACATTCCTACCAACAAGAAGTAACCATTCTTAACCTTGTAATATGTTGGTTTCCAGATTTATGTTTATGCTTTAAAAAATTATGCAGACAACATATTAGCACATTGCCCCTTTTCTCATTTGTTTTAATCCATGTTCTTCCCATTTATACAGGAGCAATTCTTGCATTCAATTGTGGGATACTATAAATGCCTAGTATAATGGCAGCAGAGAGAATTACTATGGTTGTATACCTTTTCTCGCTCCTTGCTCCTCAAATGCCTTAGAGTTTAAAATCTATTGTGGAAAGTTTGTGAAATGCAGAACGGTGAAAATAAACAAATTGCCAGTGGTTCTTTGGCTTCGGGAGAACTGTAATTGATGTTCATTTTGGTATATTTCCCTCCAGTATTTTTTCCATATAGTTTTATTTTTAAAAATTTTACCCCATATATATATACATATATATATACATACTAACTACTCACAAAATTAAAAATTAAAAAAATTAAAAATGTATAAAATGAAAGAAAAAAATTAGCCTCATTTTGTATTTACTATTTTATAATCTGCCTTTTTGCTTAATTTTCTTTGTCATTATATGTTCTTCTACCTCATGATTTTTAATAGCTGCCTAGTATTCCATTGTATAGCCATAGTTATTTCATACTTTATAATTGCTATTGCTAGACATTTAGTTGGTTTCCTTTTTTTGCTTTTATAATAATGTGTGTTCCTATACATAAATCTTGTAAATGTCTGATTTTAAAGATAAATTTCTAGCAGCAAAACTTCTTAGTTAAGAATATATACATTAAAATACACTCTTATTATATTTTTCTTTACCAAAGTAATATATGTTTATTATAGAACATGTACAAAATCACAGATATACAAAAAAAGACAACATATAAGTTACTTGTATTCTTCCCACTCAGAGACAGCCACTATTAACATTTTATTGTAACCATCCAGCCTTCTTTTCTCTGTATTCTACATGCTCTTTCATAAGCTTTTTTTACTGAATGTATTCAGAATACCTAAGTTCATTGTTCTTTTTTACCTTCACTGGTTACATGGCATTTCACTGAATGAACAA
Source organism: Gorilla gorilla gorilla (assembly GCF_029281585.2). Taxonomy (NCBI): domain Eukaryota; kingdom Metazoa; phylum Chordata; class Mammalia; order Primates; family Hominidae; genus Gorilla; species Gorilla gorilla. The sequence continues at coordinate 161,641,531 of NC_073247.2, forward strand.
ACCAGAATTTGTTTGATGAATCTTCTAATGCTGGACATTTCAGTTACTTTCTGTTTTTCTGTACTATGAACAATGCAGAGGTAAGTAGTATGTGACTACACCTTTCCAAGTCCTTGATTGTTCCCTGTGAAGAAATTCCTAGACGTGCAACTGTTGTTTCACCTGTATGTTAATTTTTAAGGCTTTTCATGGGTATTGCTAAATGTTCCTATGACAATTTTTATCTTAGAGGCAGAATATTGGTATATCCTTTTTTTCCCAAATTCTTGATATTACTATTTTGCCAATTTGACTATAAGGAATTGATTATCATATTTTAAAATTAACATTTATTTAATTACAAGTAAAACTGAACTTTTTTTTCTTTTTTGCCCAACTTTATGTTTTGGTATAGGTTTTTCCTTGTTTATTAATAGATTTAAAAAATAAATTTGAAATATTAATTTCTTGTCATTTGTTTAGGTTTTCTCCTTCAACTGATTGTTGTGATGAGTTATATGTCTAGACTTCCTAATAGTAAATTGCACTCCTGAAATAATCCCTCCTTGCTCATAATGTCTTGCCAGATTTGGCTTGCTGGCATTTCATTTAGGATTTTTGCATCTATATTCCTAAGTGACATTAGTCTTCAGTTTTCTTTCTCTGTGTATTTGTGTGGGTGTTCGTCAGGTTTTGTGATCAGGATAACTTTAATTTTATAAAATGAATGGGCTTATTCCTTCTTTTACTTTATAATGAGAACCACTTTTAGAGCATGGAAATTACCTGTTCTTTGTAAATTAAAAAGAACTTGCTCATAAAGCTGTCTGGGCACTGTAACAATCATCAGAGGAAAATGTGTAACACCCTATTTTTCCCCACGTTTTCTACTTCTTTGTGATTCCAGTTAGCTAATTTTCCTAGAAAATTGTCCTTTTTATTGAGATTTTCAAACTGGTTACCATCTTTACAGTTTTATTGAGATATGCATACAAGTCACCCATTTAAAGTGATTTTTAGTGTATTCAGAGCTCTAGACCATCACCACAACCACCACAATAGATTTTATAACATTTTGAAAACCCCAGAAAGAAACCCCATACCCATTAGCAGTCACCCTCTATTTCCCCTTAATTCCCCCCCTAGTCCTAGATAACCACTAATCTACTTTCTGTCTCCATAGAATTCCCCTATTCTGGACCTTTCATATAAATGGAATCACACACTGTATGGTCTTTTATGGCTGCCTTCTTTCACTTAGTGTAACGTTTTCAGGGTTCATCCATACTGTAGCATGTAGCAGCACTTTATTCTCTCTCTTTTTTAAGTTTTCGTTTTTGATTAACAGACTACTTTTTAGAGCAGTTTTAAGTTTACAGAAAATTGAGCAGATAGTACAGAGAATTCCCTTATACTGCCTTCCTCTCCACTCCTGACCATAATTTTGCCCACAAACATCTTGCATTGGTGTGGTATATTTGTCATAATCAATGAATTGATATTGACACATTATGATTAACTAAAGTCCATACATTTGGGTTCATTCTTTGTGTTGTACAGTTCTATGGGTTTTGACAAATGTCTAATGTCATATATCTACCATTACAGTATCATACAGAGAGTTTTGATGAAAAGGTAAAACACAGGGGACTTTTAGGGCAGTCTTTCCCTCCTCCCTGTGAACACCTACCAACCACTGATCTTTTGATTTGCCTTTCCCAGAATGTTATATAATTGGAATAATATAGCATGTAATCTTTTCAGAGAGGCTTCTATCACTAAGTAATATGCATGTAAGCTTCTTCCCTGTCTTTCTTTGGCTTAATGGCTCATTTCTTTTTATGGCTAAGTAATATTCTATTGTATGGATTTACCGCAGTTTATCCCTTCACCTTTTAAAGAACGTCTTGGTTACTTCCAATTTGGGGCAATTATGGATAAAGCTGCTTCAGTCATTTGTGTGCAGGTTTTTGTGGGCACATAAGTTTTCACCTGATTTAGGTAAATACCAGTGAGCATAGACTATGTTTATCTTTGTAAGAAACTGCCAAACTGGCTTCCAAAGTGGCTTTGTCATTTTGCATTCTGACCAGCAATGTATAAGAGTTCCTGTTGCTTTACATCCTCGCCATCATTTGGTGTTGTAAGTTGTTTGGATTTTTGTCATTCTGATAGGTTTGTACTGGTAGTTCATGGTTTTAATTTGCAATTCTCTGATAACATATGATGTTGAGCATCTTTTTACATGCTTATTTGCCATCCATACATTTTCTTTGATGTGATGTCTGTTTAGATATTTTTCCCATTTTTAAATTGATTGTTTTCTTTTTGTGTATAGTGGATACAAATCCTTTATCAGATATGTGTTTTGAAAATATTTCTCACACTCTATGGATTCTGTTTTCATTCTCTTAACAGTACCTTTCACAGAGCATAAGGTTTTTGGTTTAATTTTACTAAAGTCCAATTTCTTTTTATGGCTAATATTCCATCATATGGATATACCACATTTTGTTTATTCATTTATCACTTGATGGACACTTGAGTTACTTCCTTTTGGCTATTGTAAATAATGTTGTTATGAACATTTGGTAGAAGTTTTTTTTTTTGAAATGGAGTTTTGCCCTTGTTGCCCAGGCTGGAGTGCAATCTCCGTGATTCTCCTGCCTCAGCCTCCCAAGTAGCTGGGATCACAGGCATGTGCCACCATGCCTGGCTAATTTTGTATTTTTAGTAGAGACGGGGTTTCTCCATGTTGGTCAGGCTGGTCTCGAACACCCGACCAAGGCGATCCACCTGCCTCGGCCTCCCGAAGTGCTGGGATTACAGGCGTGAGCCACCGTGCCCGGCCTGGTAGAAGTTTTTATATGAATATATGTTGTCATTTCTCTTGAGTAGATACCCAGCAGTAGAATTGCTGAGTCATATGATAACTCAATGTTTAACTCTTAAAAAAAAAACAACAAAAACTGAACAACTTTTCCAAAGCGGCTGCACTATTTTATATTGCCATGCCTCCTACATTGCTAGTGGCATTTTACGTTGTCACTAGCAGTGTAGACGGGTTCCGTTTTCTCCATATCCTCACCAATGCTTGTTATCAGTATTTTTTGTTATAGCCATTGTAGTGGGTGTGAACTGGTGTCTCATTATGATTGACTTGTATTTCCATAATGACTCATTACATTGAACATATTTTCATGTGCTTATTGACCATTTGTATATCTTCTTTGCCTCTTCACTTTTGATATTCTTTTCCATGGGAATTTCATGGATTTCACTAAAATCTTTGTGCAGATGATTTCCAATATTTACTTCCAGCTTTGACCTTTCTCCTGAGATTGTCGCAGTTTCCCATCTGTTTCTTAGCCATTAATGCCCTAATTGCAGAATCAGTGTGTCACAACTGAAATTCATCATCTTTCCTCCCAATCAATTTATTCTTCCTCTGTGTTCCTTATTTCTGTTAATCATAGATTAACTAATCTTCTAATGATTAGACTATTCTTCTAATCATCCAGACTTTCAATTTGGCATCATATTTACATGTAAGAGAAATGAGATAGGAAGGAATCAATTTGTTGCCAAGTTCCACATTACTTTCATAATATTTTGCATATGTTTTCTCTTTACTTTGTATTCTCTCCTTCCTGATCTCTATCCTCTTCTGACTTTTTTGATCCCTTTCTCTTCTGGTTCTCCTGTCTTTGATCATTTTATTTCAGGTTATTCTTATCTGCCCCTTAAATTACCTATCTGCATGATCTCAGCTCACTGCAACCTCCGCCTCCTGGGCTCAAGTGATCCTCCCACCTCAGCCTCCTGAGTAGCCAGTACCATAGGTGCACACCACCATGCCCAGCTAAAGGGTTTCACCATGTCGCCTAGGCTTGTCTTGAGCTTCTGAACTCCTGAGCTCAAACGATCCACCTGCCTTGGCCTTCCAGAGTGCTAGGATTATAGGCATGAGCCACTGTGTCCAACCGTCCACAATCTTTTACAAATCAATGTATGCCTTCCTTCTTGGCTATTTGTATGTAGTCTTAAGATATGAACTATCACTTACACACATAACTCCCAAATAAATATTTCTAGCCTTGGAATATTCTGAGAACTTCAGACACATATATCAAACTATCTGTAGGACAGATGTCCAACTGGATAGATGGACATTTGTAGAATAGATGTGCAATTGGACACATGTCCAAACTTAACTCTCCCCACCTTAGCTGCCCCCAAACTTGTTCCTCTTGTCATATTTCCAGTCAATGGCAAGACCATCCATCTGGGTTCTCAGGACATACATCTGACCATCATTCCTCCTTTCTCCCTCTCCCCTAAAGCCAAATATTCACCAAGTCAGTACTATTCTAAAACTCTCTTTAATACTCTGTCTTTATCCCCATGCTGCTTCTTTGTCCAGGCTTTTATCATCTCTCATTTAGACTATTTCAGTGATTTTCAATCTTGCCTTTCTGTCTAGTCTCTTACCATGCCCCCCAACCCGCTTCGTGCAGTCTACTGACACAAAGTGAATTTCTAAATTGAAAATTTAGTCATGCCATTTCACTGCAAAGAACAAATCAAAATAAGAACAAGTACAACAATATTTACAGTCTCTCTGGTGGCTGCTTACTTTTCTAAAGGATATAGTTTAAGCTCTTTAGCCTGTCATATTGTACTGCTCCCTACTTACTTCTTCAGCTTTGTCTCTTGTCACTCTAGAAATATTCTTCTGTCTTTAATGTGTTCCCTCTGCTCAGATGCTTCTTCCTGCCTTCTTTACTTAGTGAACCACCATCTGAGATTTCTTGGAGGTAGACACGATCACATGGCTGGAATCCAAAAGGGATGGTCGATAAGAACCGGCTTCAGTGAATGTGGATTTACATACTTTCTGGGAGCTCTGTATGTAAAGGAAATGCTTCCAGCCCTTCCTCGCTTGGCTCTTGGCATATAACTTCTGATGGCTCTCCTGCTTTAGTAGTCACTTTTGGAGCAATGAGAGATCAGATTCCTTTAGTGGCCTGGGAATGATGTCACATGGTGTTATTGATAGAAGCCTGGAGAGCTTGGGATTCTGAGAAGCAATCTTCAGACTAGAACTTACCCCAAGAGAATGAGCAACTCTATGGTAGAGGGCGAGAGCCTCGAACAGGCCCAATAACCTCTAGTCCAAGGACTTTGGGAAGTTTTATGGTCCCTTCTAGGCCTACAGGATACAAGCACTCAGGGATAGCAGTGTTTTTGGGTAAAGAACAGTGCGGGGCTCTGGGCTCAAATTCCTGAGGGCAAACAAATCAATTTGGCTCCCCTCAGCTCTGTGGGACTAAACTTTAAAACTGCCCCTGGGAGTGACCTCCCCAGGATAATCTCAGGGTACTCAGTACTCACCTGAGTAGACAGGCCCCAGGAAGACCTGGATGAGTCTTTGGAAGTCATCTTTTTAGCTCAGTTTTGCCTGCTCCACCAGGATCCACACCCTTTACTATGGAAATCTGAGTACGAGTTAGGGCAGATGTCAGTGAGGAGAAGGATTGGACCTCAGTGACCTTTACTCAGTAGTGCTTACTTGTGAAGCAAGCCTGTGTCCTTAGGAAATTAGCGCTGCCTCTGCCAAAGTGGCTTTTTACTGTGTTATCCTTTCCCAGAGTGCACTTCCAGTCTCGTTTAGGCCAGTGTAGTTCCTGTTGAGTTAAGTGGCTGTGAAAAAAATGTTTTCTGAAAGGAATTCGGAGGAAAGATACCTTATTCCAGTGAACAGTTTGCAAACTCAGGAGACACAGCCTTTTGTATAAAAGGAAGTTATGTTTCAGAGAACAAAGAGAGTGTTTGGGTTTTATAGCAAAAGTTTCTGCCTGAGTTCCTAATCAGGTTTATTTATGCAAATGAAATATTGAAATGGGCTTAGTTCTAGTTGGTTGATGCAGCTGAGTTCTGATTGGTAAATACAGCTAAGCCCTAATTGGTTGGTATAGGTGAGCTCTGAAAGTCCCAAAGTTAAAGAGAGGTGGGAGTTTTTGGGAAACTCAGAGTGACCTTTAGTCAGCAAAGGGCTGCCTGGCTGTATTTTAAATTTAGGCCCAGTTAGCCACTTGGGATCCATCTTGAAGGATTGACTCTTTTAGGTTCATATTTGTTCACATGTGGCTTTCTTCCTCTGATATCTTGGTGAGCCTAATGGAGACTAAAAGCTTAGTTAACTTTGGCTTTAGGGAATGAAATTATTTCTGGCTGAGACACTAAGTAGAAGCTAAAATTGCAGAAATACCTTTATAATACTATGTGAGAGTTTACAAAAACTCTCACATACATTATTCAATTTATTAAATCTTCACACAAGCTAGTGCCTGTCCCTTAGTAATCACATGTTTAGTGTATGAATGAACATGGAGGTTTTTGTCTTATTTTGCTTTGTAGAGAGACAGGGTCTCACTCTTGCCCAGGCAGGAGTGCAGTGGTGCGATCATAGCTCACTGCAGCCTTGAACTTCTGGGCTCAAGTGATCCTAATGCTTCAGCCTCCCAAGTAGCTAGGACTAAAGGCATGCACCATCACTAATGCCTGGCTGTTTTTTTTTTGTAGAGACAGGGTTGCCCGGGCATGTCTTGAACTCCTGGCCTCAAGTGGTCATCCTGCCTCAGCCTCTCAAAGTGCTGGGATCATAGGCATGAGCCATCACACCTGGCCAAACATGGGGATTTATTGTGCCTATTTTACAGTTTGGCGAACTGAGGTCTAAGCAGCTGAATTGAGTTTCCTAAAATTCAACTCTACAGTTAGCCAAGTATGGAGCCTACACTTGAAATTAGATCCATTTCAGGTGAACATTTACTAAGCATCTACTAAGTGACAGGTACTTATCAGTGATGAATAAACATGTTCCTTGGTTTTGAGAGCTTATAGGCTTGTCAGAATATGAGCAAATAATTTCAACACAATATGCTAAGTGTCATGATAGAGAACTTTGTGTGATGCTGTGGAGTCATACAGGAGGGGCACCTAATCCAGTCTGATAATGTTGTGAAAGACTACCTGAAGAAGTGACACCTCAGTTAAGTTTTGAAGGTTCATTGGAGATTGGCCAAGGGTAAAGATATTCTAGGCTGAGAGATCAGCCCCAGTCAGGGCACAGAGGTGCAAACCAGTATGGTATGTTTTTAGGATTGCTGGATTATTCCTTGCCAAGGGGAAAATGGCAGAAATGATGACTTAGAGAGGTAGGCAAGATTCAGATCATTGAGTACGTAGACTTTGGTTTGTACACCATTAGTTACTACACATTGCTGAATTATTGAAATCATCTGGGGAACTTAGGCATTTTCTTAATTAGCTAGATTTGAGAGTCACATGTGGAGGCAATGAGTGACATAGACTGCCATGTTGCATCACTCTAGTGACAGTCTACATGGAGGCAGGTAGATTTGAAAGGGAGGCTACTAGACGCCTAGAGACCATTTTGAAGGTCACTGAATTCATCTAAGAGATACGGTGGACTGTATAAGGCAGTAGCAGTGAGGACAGAGAGGAAGAGGCAGATGCAAAACGGTGAAACTCTTACGATGTTGTGGGGAGGATTGGTGAGGGAGAGAAAAGTGTCTAAGGTAATTCTCCAGGTTTCTGGCATGGCTGTCTGAGTAGATGGTGGTATTTTTGACCAAGTTCAGGAATGAACAGTGGAGATAGAATGTACAAAAAAATTGGATAAATTCAGCTTGGAACCTGCTGAATTTGAGGTACTGTGGGACTTCCAGAGGGGAGAGCAGCTATTTTGTTCTGGAACTCAGGATGTGTCTAGGCTGGAAATACAGGTCGAGGCCTCTATGTCTGGGCAGTTTAAACCCAAGTGAATAGTAAGACATCTCTCAGAGAGAATGTGTGGAGAGTGCATCTTCAATAATTCTACCCCCTTTCGACTTCAAAGGCTGTTCCCATGGGGAAGCAGAAGCAGCGTATTTCTCTGTCTCTCTTTTTAATGTTTGAGGCAACAAGGGATACTGAAAATGCTATAAAAGGTGGAGTTAGAAAACCTGAGTTCAAGCCCTGCTTCTGGCACTTCACCACTCTGCAACCGTCAGTAGTTCCTGAGCCTCTCTTAGCCTCCAGGTCTTCATCTATGAAACAAGGGTAGTAGGAATAACTGCTTCACAGGATTATTAAGATAGTCCAATGAGAACGTGTATGTGGAAAGTGCTGTGTAAAGAACCATAGAAACATCATTTTTGTTGTTGTTGTTGTTGTTTGTTTGTTTGTTTTGTTTTTTTCCCCTAGAAACTTGGACCAATATGTAGGAATTACGGGGAGACAGATTTGGTCCAATATAAGGAAAGACTAATACTTTGACTGTTGGATGATGGGAAGAGCTTTGGGAGATGGGAAGCTCTGAGGCTCTGGATATCCTTAAGCAAAAGCCAGGTTTCTGGGCATATGCTGAGCGTTTTGTTGCCAGGGGTTGGGTCGTCCTGCATGACCTCTGAGTTACCTTTCAGGCTCAGATAGAGTTTGAGTTACTAGAACACTTATCTACCTATTTTCTGAAATTTTCTACACTAAGTAGATTTTTTAAATTGTAAAAGCAATACAAGCGCATGGTCTTTCCCTTTGACTCTCTTAAAGTACTGGGCATTTTGGATCCTAAGTGGAGACTTGGTTTATATACCCTGAATAATGGGGCAAACTGCCTCATGTCTTACTGCATGAGGCATTTATGGACAGACATTTTCTTAATGTTCTTTAATGAGATCTCTTTAAAATAATAATTTTTTTCTTATTTTCAAGCAGAAATGATATTATAAAAAGCTAACAAAATATTGCCAAGTAGAGGTCTTGATCGAGTATACTCCAATGAGTAGGTAAAGGTCATTTGAAATCAGCACACTAATTATTTATATGCGAATGAATGTTAGAGAGCTTGGAAAGAGTTGTTCTCTGAACTGGGTTAAACATCCCCTAAGAGCTCATGTTTATACTCTTAATTTACTCAGAAACCTGTTGTTGCTCTTTCTTTAATTGATAGAGGAAAGGTGAAATATGCCAGCTATGATTGAGTTATCACAAATTTAGAAATGGCATGAATTGAATTTATACTTTTCTGTGTTTATTTTATTGCCAATCACTGATGTGACACACATTTGCTAAACAAGTTCTAATTTTCTGGGTAACTTTCCTTACAGAAAGCTTATTTCGCTAAATGAAAGATCTCTACTCATGCCATTTAATGAGGAATTATCTTTATGATTGTTGAGGTGTCTTCCTGGCTCTTTGAAAAAATCACAAAAACAATAGCCCCAAATAATAGTAATTTTATACCTAGAAAATATTCTACAAGGAATAAGTTGCTGTAAACCATATAGAGGTGAACAATTTTGAAAAGTCAAGAATTTAGGAAAGTACATTCAGTCTTAATTATGGTAGAATAAAATTTCATCTTCCTGATGCTTCCATAGTCCCTTCAAGATCTTTGCAAAGCCCTTGGTCAGCTTTTGATTATTTTTTCATTGTACTATATCTATGAAAAAGGTTGCCATTGGGAAAGCATAAGTAGGTTGTGTTTTGCAATTCCTTCTTGTGGAAGGAGATTGATAGAACCTTCTAGTTGATTTCTTGAAAAAGTAAAGATGTTTAAATACTCTTGCCTTCCCTACCTTACTCCACACTTCTGGTTCTCATCTACAAGAACTAGTGCACCAAAGGAGAGAGTACTCCAGCTGTGGTGTCCTGGACTTTGAATCCTGGGATGAGGGGGCAGGTAGGGTAGAGGATTCAAGAACAGAGGAATTATGGAGGGATGGAAGCTGGGAGGGAGGAAGAAAGAGTAAGAATCTAAAAATGAACCAAGGGAGGAGCCAAAGAGTGTTGGTCTTGAGCCAGATCACAGGCAGTTGGGTCAGGGTTAGAGGTAACAGTTGTAAGGAACAAGTCTAAGCCAGCCAAACCGTGGTTGAGCCATGGTGTCCGACCTTGTGGGGGGCCCCTCAGTATCTTTCTTAATGCAGCACATTGTTAAACTTTGGTCTGACCCCAGGGGGAGGCTGAGCAGCTCAGTAAGCAGGCCATTCTTTAAAAACCTGAGTGTCTATTCACTGACAACCCTGTGGATCTTTCTTTGTACCAGTAAATTACCCTATACAACTCACGTCCAGACATTTTATAGCAGTCTCACTTTTGGTGGGGGTGATATAGTGTGCTGGGAAGAGCTCTCCATGGAGATTGGTGGGAGAGGGGGCAAGAGGCTTGGGTTTTAGCCAGTGCTCTGCCACTAATTGGCCATGAAACATTAGGCAAGTCATCTAAATGTTTGGTGCCTCAGTTTCCCCATATATACAATGAGGATCAAGGAGGCACAGATGTATAGTTCATCTATCAGTTGTGAGTTCTAAAACATAGAAAAGAATTCTGTGGCTTTGGCATTTGGCTTTTTTGACTTGAGAAAAATAAATATACCCTAAGCACTACATTTGAGTTGAACCTATGAAAACCCTGAGAGTCAAAACTAAACTATAAATAGTAAAATCCTTTCTCCAGCTTCTTCGTTAGAGCCAGGAGTGTTGAAGACAGTCAACTTTTTAGCGTTTGTGGAAATGGCAGGAAGCAAATTGAATAGGGTTGAACAGTTGTGCTCCTTGACCTCTGAGATGCAATATCTTACATACCAGTACTAAACCAGAGGTTCACTGTGTTCCAGGGACTCTGATGGAGTTGATAGACCCCCTAGTGACGCACATACCACCAGCAAGCTGGATGACCTTCCTCCTTTGCCAAAATCACACATGGCTCATTTGCTGAGGGCTACAATAAAATTAAGTGCTTCTTCTTGCTTCTTCTGAACTGGCCACCCTGTTGGTCCTGCCAGTGTGAGACAAAAGATGTAAGGGCTACCAGTGGACTTTAAAATGTTAATTTTAAAAATAGCCCTTAATTATTAAAAGTAGCCCTAATTATAGCTTACTATAGGCAGGCCACACATTTCTGAATAGTTTAACAAATGAGGAAATAAGTGAAGAGTTGATAAGTGCTGGTAGATTCATTTGCATGCTTTCCCACACCCAAATGGTAATACTGCAACACCACAGTCTTCAGCCAAATTATGAGTACAACAAATTAACACGATTTGTTAATTTCCTTTTTAATTACACTACGAACAGGAGTATTTCTGTATTTTGGCTTTTTTTTGACATAGAGACTTCATCTTAAAAGCAGAAAGACTTTAATATAGCTAAATCTATATCTATAACAAATAAAGCTTGTTTCATTTTCCTTACCCAGCTGGCTAAGATTTATACATTAATTATTCAACTGATGCATCTTAAACATCCTAGTTAAAATACACACTGTTGGCCAGAAATTGTTAAACCTCCAGCATACTTTTGTTTGCCTGTAAGGAATAAATACTTAGAACTGTAAATGGGTAAACTTAATCTTTCCATGTGGTGAGGCCAACAGAATTCATGGTGAACATACAAAGAATAGGGGACTAATTATTATTGAGATTCAGGTAAGTGATTTCTTAGGCATTTTAGCTGTCATGCTGTGGAATAATTGTAAACTCACCAGGAAGGAATTGCAAAACACAACCTACTTATCCTTTCCCCAGTGGCTATATAGAATTTTTTTCTGTCCTGCAGTTTGTGCCAGCTCTAATCATTAAAAGGAATGTTATTTTAAGTATTGCTTCCTCAATAACAGTGTTTGACAGAAACTCTACAGAATGGTGGCTTTGCCCAGAGTGTGGCTTCAGTATGCTAGTGTGATTTAGGCAATCAGAGCTATTGGTAATGGAATGCAGATCTCTGTAGCAATTTTATTTAAAGTTTTGCCTAGTTAATATTATATCCAACTAATGTAACCATCTGTATCCGGCCCCATCAGTGACAACATAAAACTGTTAAACACCATTTCATAGGCCTTAAGTGCTTTGGCTTTGGTATAATTTTATGATCATGTCTTATTCTTATTGTAGTACTTCATTACTATCTTTTTTTTTTTTTTTTTTTTTTTTGAGACGGAGTCTCATTCTGTAGCCCAGGCTGGAGTGCAGTGGTGCAATCTCAGCTCACTGCAACCTCCACCTCCCAGGTCCTGGTTTGAGCAATTCTCCTGCCTCAGCCTCCCGAGTAGCTGGGATTACAGACACGCACCACCATGCCCAGCTAATTTTTGTATTTTTAGTAGAGACGGGGTTTCACCATGTTGACCAGACTGGTCTTGAACTCCTGACCTTGTGATCCGCCCACCTCGGCCTTCCAAAGTGCTGGGATTACAGGTGTGAGCCGCCGCGCCCAGCCACTATCATTTAAATGTCAGTAACAGCAGCAGCAAGTATTCTAGGCATAGCACAGAGAGCAAGGTAATGGGTCTCCCAGCCTTGTGACTAAATTCTTCCTGCCTCTAGGTCTTCACGTAGTCTGTTGCCTTGTCCAGGAATGCCCTTCAAACCTTGGTTTAAAGGCCTTTTCAGATAAGTCTCTCTTTTTCCCCCTAGTATTCTTGATCACTGTACCCATTTGTCTTCTCCATAGTATTTATCACAATTTAAAATTATACTTGTATTTTTTTAAAAAACTTGTCTCCCCGACTAGAATGTAAGCTATACAAGGACAGAGACCATGCCTATATTTTATTTATTATTTTAAAAAAATTTTATTTTTTAATTGTAAATTAACAAATTGTAGTTACATATATTTATGGGGTACAAAGTGATGTTATGATTTATGAAGACAATGTGGAATGATTAAATCAAGCTAATTAACATATCCACCACCTCAAATATTAACCCATATATCCTTTTGCGTAGCAAAGTAAGTAGGGACTGTAAATATATTTTGGGAGGGACTTTAAGTAGTTTAATGAATAAATGAGGCAATGTGGTATAATTATAAGGAGGCAGGGGCCCTATATGCTGAGGACTTCCAAGTTAATCTTGTGGTTACATTTGACCTGCCTAGGCCTGTGTGACTTTATACCAGTATAACCAAAGGCTTGCTGGACATTTCTACCCGATGACCCCAGACATCTCACAGTCAACATTCCAACCTATAATCTGTCTTCTTGCCTCTCAAATCTTTTTTCTCCTCAGTCATAACTTGGATAGTGGCACCATCATGTGTGCCATCTCCCCCTCCCTCCTCTGGAACATCAGTCAGCGCACAGTCCTGTCAGTTTGTTCTCCTGAATGTCTCTCGCATCTGTCTTTTTCTTTCTACCTCCATTGACGTGGCCTTGGTTCAGGTCCTCATTATCTTATCTCTATCTAGACTACTGCAAATGCTTCTTCCTCCTCCCTGCCTCCCTGATCTTACTCCCTAAAGACCACCTCCCTCCTTCCAAACAGGCAAATGCTGTTCTCTCTCTCTTTCTGGATCCAGAAGTCAGTAAGGGCTGCCAGTGTGCAGAAGTAGCTGGAACCTTACTAAGATATATTCAAAGATTGCAGAGACATATGATTTCTTCAAGATTAATTTCCTTTTTGTTTTTCTGCTGTGAATCCAATGGAATAAGTTATTAAAATGCTTCAAGCTTCTGAAGGAAAGCATGGAACCATGCCAGCAGGAACAACATAAAGGTTTCCTTTATTTTCCTCTAGCATCTATCTGTGATGGACGATGTGACCATGAATCTTCACTTAAATATGGAATTCTGGAATATCATAAAATCCCAGAGCGTCAGGGCTGGGCAAAGCCAGTCTGGATCCTATGTCTGAGGCTGAGAGAAGGGAAGGGCTTTATTTAACATCACAAGGCCAGTTAGCTGCGGAAGTAGGACTCAGACCCAGTTCTCTGTATTACTCAAGTGATCATGAGGCTTCATTTAGATGCATTGTTAAAACATTTGGCAGCTCTGTGACCCATCCCCCACATGACCGTGGCATGACTTCCTTCATCTGATCATTTTTTGCTTCTCTTAAGCCTGAGTGCTAATCAGTGTGATTAGGAAGAAAGGAACCCATTAGCTGGTTTGCTCCCCAAGTTGAATATTCCAATTAAACCATATTTTTGTGGTTTTGTGTTTATTTTTATTTTTACCCTTCTCTTTACAATAATAAAAGACGGGAAAAATCCAGGACATAATAAAGTGACATATGCTTCAGTGGTGATTTTCAAATGGGGCACCTTAGAGCACCAGGGCTTTCTTGGAGTTTCCTTGGGGCCTCTTATATGTATCACTCATTGAGGTGCCAAGTGAACAGGGCCCTGGGCTGGCAACCCCCGTTTCAGCCAGACAGCTGTGTTTGTATCTGTTTTATATGGACTTACACTACCATTGGATTTAAATAGGTGATTCTATGTTGTAAAAGTTTTAAAAATGACTGTGCCTCAGGAATACATTAGCTAGTTTGCTCTCCAAGTTGAATATTCCAATTAAACAATATTTTTGTGGTTTTGTGTTTATTTTTATTTTAACCTTTCTCTTTACAATAATAAAAGACAGGAAAAAATCCAGGCTTGCTCATGTGGGTTTGGTAATTTGAATATAGATTTTCTGTGACTAGTTAGTGTACCAGTGCCTAAGACTGGGGTTTTATGGATTCTTGGCTATGTGTTAGTATGGGTGTGTCAGGTCCACATAAAGGGTCCCAACCCTCCTTCTCAGGCCAGGGCGTATGAATGATTGCTTGGTAGGAGGTGTTATTGTTCAGTGTCTGATGCTGACTACCGACACGCAAGGTGGAATGTATTCTTTCTGAGAACCAGACATTGTAGCGGAGTAGTAAAACACCATGTAAATGTCCGTGGAAGGGTGCAGTTGTATTGAACATTGATGACATGTCATTGTGAAGGGTCTCAGGAGGTAGTGTTCCAGTTTCTGGCATGGGAGGTGATCGTGGGAGGGATATATAGGCTTTGAAGCAGGGACAAATTGGACAAATGGTGTCTCCCACTTGACTGTCTTTCTTTGTTGCCCAGGGACAGCATACTTTTAATACTTCTCCTTGGCATGATGAAAGGTAAGGCCACTCCTAACTTTGGTGGCCTGGGGCAAGGGTGCAAAATACAGACTCACTGCAAACTCCCACTTCTCTTCAACCTTCTCGCTCTGTTCCTTCCCCTAAGAGGACTTCCACACATTATATTTGAGGAGCCTTGCTTCTCAAAGTGTGGACCCCAGTCCGCAGCACCAGCATTACCTGAGAGCTTGTTAGAACTGTGGACTCTCAGGCCCCACTCTAGGCCTGCTGAACCAGAATCTGGATTTTAATAAGATACTAGGTAATTCACATGCACATTAAAGTTTGAGAAGCACTGCCATAGCCCACGTGTTCAAGCTCCATCAACACTGAGTGGAGGAGCAACAGCTGCCCTGTGGCCACCCCTCAGTCACTCTTCAGGCCTAGGGTTTAGTCCATCCTTAGGAAGACAGAACTAGGAAAGAGGATCACACAGGCTCCAAAGGCAGGCTTGAGGCACATGGGCAGAGGATTTCAAGGTCATGGGTATCCTGAGGATAGCCTCTAAGAGGGAAGCATAGACTTGGGGTTGGCAAGGCCCCTTGGCCCTCTATAACCCTTGCCCTGTGAGGAGTGTGGCTGCAGCAGGGCCAGAGTAAGGCCCTGCCAACCATGAGGCCTAGGGCAGGATCTGGTTGTACCAGTCTAAGAGTGATACTGTTGAAAGGTGTCCCAAATATTCAAGGGGATGAAGATTTGAGTGGTAGTGATTCATAGCTCCCTGAGGTACTGGCCAGCAGCCAGGGTCTTGGTGGCTCTTTGGAGTGTACGGAAGTTATGGTGGTGGGACCATTACTGCTTTAAGAGGGAATCAGTGTGAACTGTTACAAGCAAAGTCTTTGGTAGCTAGAGACGTATACATTGACTTATCTGTAGAAGGTATACAGCGAAGGTGCCTCCTGTAGTGCCTAATAACGATTAGATTAGCTACTAGCCTCCGTAGAAGACAGGTGGATGTGGCTGTGGAGGGCTTTGAACAACTTCCTTCAAACCTAAGAAACGGGCCACTTTTCTCGAAGAATTGAGAGCAGTGTCTGCTGTGGTTGGGATGCCGTGGCTGTTGGAGGGGCAAAATATGCCATTTTGTGTCCACCACCACCTGTATGATGCCACGGTTGTGGGACAGAGGCAAGTCTGAAATGAAGATCAACAGATTGCTGTCCCAGCTCCCACACCCCACCTCTTCCTCTATAAAATGGGTCTAACAGTCCTTGTCCTGCCTACCTTGCAGAGGTGTTGGGTGGCTCTAGTGAGACAATGGATGGAAAAGTGCTTTGCAACCTGTCAAGTCCGTGCATGAAGAAATGATGATCATTCTGCCATTTGTTGTCTTTCCTTTGTGAGTGTGTCTTCACCTGCACTTGAGTTTTAGATTTAGGTTGTCCTCTCCTTAGCACTGCAGCTTTCAGGTCACAGCAACATACAAGGTTCTGTGCAAAGCCATATCTGCCCCTCTTCCTGACACCTTCCAGCCTCTTCCATGCAGATACACTGCTGTGATTCTCATTTTTGAGTTCCACAGATTTGGGACAGAGATTTTATATTGGCAAATATTTCTGAAGAGACAAATAATTGCCTCTGGAAAGAGGCTTCTTTTCTCTTCCAAAAATTCATATTTGCTGGTTTAAATTGATGTGACTATTTTTTGGCTAGAACGCTGCAGTATTTCACTGAGCAGTAATTATTCCTTTGGTGTTGCAGGAGTTTTCTGAGAGAAGGGAACTAAATCTAAGAGAGCGAATCCATCTGGTACATATGTTGAAGCTCTCTATGAGGCCACTGACACTGAAATGTTAATGCTAGGTTTCTATAAACTGGTATCATTTAGATATTGATACAATATGAGCTAGTACCCTGGGTCACTGAACCAAAGGCTGAATTCCATTTCCTTATATGGCACTGGATTCCTGCACCAGTGGATTGATGACTCTTGGCAGAGTACCATGGTAAGATAGACCCTGCATTCCAGTCCTGTCACCCGATTGTCAGACTCTGGCTGTCCCAGCCCCAATCAGGAGTAGACACTAAAGGCCAGCAGCTGGCAAACTTAGTGTCTCTTAGTACCTCAAGCATTGGTAGGTAACTAAGCTTGACGGGATAGTAGAAGTACCTACACATAGTAGGTAATTAATTCTAGATTAGTCTGATACCTTAAGTGTTAAGTGCCCCTGAGAAGAACCCCTGGGGCCCATGGAGACTCACTAATCTGCAGCTTTTCTTTTTACATTATGGTGTGGGTGAAACCAGGATGTGTTCCAGGACTGAACTGGTGGCTGTCCTGCTTGGGTGGGGATCTGGCATCCAGCCTAGCCATTGCTAGGTTTTTCCCTGGGGTGTTGGACTCTGTTTCTCCACCAAACTGCCAACTAACATTCAATTCAAATAAAACGTCTTAGAAATATGGTGCTGCCGCCGTATGTAAGGTGCAAGGTGGCAACACCATGTTTCCAAGATTAGTATTGCCACTGTGCAAGGTCTTTCCTAGCCAGATTGTTCAGCTTGCATTTATCATGATTTTTTCATCTTTGTAACTTGGATAGCCAGTCAGCCCTCTTAGGGACAACTCTGGGGCTCTCCAAGTTCTGATTCTTCTTGATCTGTGCTCATTCTTCTTTTTCTGCTCTTCTTACATTGAAGTCTTGGAAATCCCAACCATTGCTATAAAAGTTCTGTTGCAAAGAATGGAAAATAGCCTATTTTATCCCGTAGCCCAGTTACACATACATAGGGAGCTATGGACATCTCACTGTTCACTTTGAGTTGAACTTGAAATTCCTGCCTCTCCTCTTCAGGAAGTATTAACCAAAGAAGCCACAAGGGGATTCACTAGTCTCCTATGAAATAAAATGCCATCAGATACCAAACAGCTAACTGTCCAGATTTTTCAGCAAAAATTGGCTGCTTTAGTTTTTTGAAATTTTTTCCTCTCTCCTCTGTAGTTCAGTATGAGAGACTTTTCAGGGCAAATTGTCAGTGGGAGGAATTCGGAGATGCCATATGTCATCAGTACATGGCTGAGGAGAAGCCAAAAAAGTATTACCGCCGTTTTCCCAAAAAGCTATTAGGGAAGGTTATTGATTGTTTTCCACACACCTTCCACCTTCATCACAGGGTATTATGATAACTAAAAAGGTACTTTCATGTATCTCTTAAAAACAGTTTTCTCCTTTTTTGTTTTCTTAATATCCACTGTGCCCAGGTCACTTCACAGAGCTCCAAAGTGATGCTCCTTTCTTTCTCCATAGGATTTGTCCTTGCCCTTCTGGCAAATGGACTTGAATTGCTACTGCTTCTGTCAGCTGGTGGCTATGTTTACTTCAAGGTCTTTGAGTAGGCCAGACAAGTCCAATTACATAAATCATTATTGACTGCTGTCAACCCCCTGTCCCTCCCTCTTACACTTGTTTTTCTACCCCTACCTCCCTCTGCTTTCTATATAGGATTGGAGATGCCATTTTTTTCCTTCAGACTTTCAGGCTTTTTAATAAAAATGGTGCTTAAAGGTACATGTCAGCAGACTTTTGGGTGACCTTTAAAGTAGAGTGGTATTTGGTCTGTACAAAATAACCCATTCTCTATCATTTATAGATTGTCCACATTATACCTAATTTTAAAATTCTTGATGACGTCTATTAGGCTTAAGCCCTTAAACTAGTTCATGAGGGTACAAGGGTATTGTAGCATTAATGCCCTGTAGGTAAAGTGAATGTTGGTATTTGATCTTTTTTTTAACATTCTTAAATTATTATTATTATTTATTATTATTATACTTTAAGTTTTAGGGTACATGTGCACAATGTGCAGGTTAGTTACATATGTATACATGTGCCATGCTGGTGTGGTATTTGATCTTTTAGTTGGTACCTGGACCATCCTTCAGTGGGGCTTTCCCGCTTTTCCCCTTTCCCCTTTTGTGTTGTTGGATTAAGGTATATTTCATTTATTCTTATTCTGTGTTTATTTCAACATAAGCATCACAGACCCATTAATTAAGAACAGCTGGCTATGTTCTCCTGCCACATTTCTAATTTCTCAATGCCCAGTTGACAAACAGAATCCTATCTAGAGCAAAGTCATTTGTTCCAGGCTCAGAACACATGGAGGGCCCAGAACCATACGTTGCACTTTTGTTTCAGTTAGAAGTCTTCCATGGGCTTTTCTTCCAGTCACACTAAAGTAGTATTTGCAGAAATGAAGTTTCTTTGGGTCTTGTTTTGTTTTTGTTTTTGAAGATGGAATCTAAGATCATCTCAGTTTAGTTCTTTGCCTTTTTGTTGTTGTTGTTTTTGAGCTCATATATGGGGTACGTAAGCCTTTGGCCATTTGAAGCATTGCAGGGAGTGGTATGTTTTAGTTGGTGCATTTGTTACTGTAAGAAATCAGCAAATGGTTTGTGGTGCCTTTTAAGATTTATTTAGCACATATTTTTCCTATGGGCTAGGTGCTGAGCTGGATGCTGGGGATGCACAGATGAGAAAGGCACAGCGCCTGTTCTCAGATTGTCTCACAGTCTAGTAGGAAAGAGAGACACATCAACAGCTAACTCTGATACCTAACGATCTGGATAGAAAATTTCAGGTCAGGGCACTGGCATGAACAGAGATTGAGAACAGATAAATGCATGGTTTGTTCAGGGAATCACTTATGTAGTAATATGGATATTGGCAGAAAATGACTAGAGACAAGATGTAAAGGTAGATTCAGGTCAGATTTTGAAGAGCGGAGATTTTTAGCTTTTAGAAGATTATGTTGGTATCCCTTGAACTCAAGATGTTGGGTCCAAGGTAGTGATTCTGTCTATATTCTTAGAACTTTTTTGTAGAGTAGCAGGAGGTAGAAGAAAAAGTTATTGAAGCTGAAATAGTGATCCTTAGCCTTAGGGACAGTGTGTGTCAGAGGTTAGAGCATCCAGCATGGCTGGTGGCCAGAGCTTTGCATCGGTCTGAGATGTATGTAATGTATCTTTAGCTCAGGGAAGAGAGAGGACTTGATTTCTGAGGAAGGCTTGGGAAGGAGGGATAGAAGAGCTGGATAGTTTTGCTGCTCCCCAGCCAGAAATTTATAGTTTGATTTCATTATTGCCTTGAAATATTGTGATGTCCCAGAGCACACAGCCATTCATATTTAAAAGTAAGCATGGCAACCTCACATCTGATTCGGATATAAAGGACTGATTTGGCTTATTTATATGATTTCAATTCACAGGCAGCCATAATCAAGTGCTTACTAGGCTTGTAAGAGCAGCCAGAGGTCAGACCATTTAGGAACACACTGGGGATGATAGGAGCTATTGGTTACAGTGCACCCTCATCCAGGCACATGTATCATTACCCTCTGGCCCATAGCCACAAGTATATCCTTGTCCCCAACCCACCATCTTCCAAATGCACACTATGATTATAACAGGGAGCATGGTTGGATTGATGTGGCAGTCCACATGGAAACACAGATTTTGCCAGAGGTCCTCTTTCCTGATGTTGTTTCACCTTCACCGTGGGCTGTCATTCATGTTGCTTCATATCTATGTTGCTTTACTGTAAGATGCATGGGTCTTTCATAGACTGCTCTTCCTTTTTTGCTATTGGGGTGTGAAAGGTATTGCTCCTTTAAAAAAGTACAGCAGGACTGGGCGCTGTGGCTCACACCTGTAATCCCAGCACTTTGGGAGGCCAAGGTGGGCGGATTACCTGAGGTCAGGAGTTCAAGACCAGCCTGGCCAACATGGTGAAACCCCGTCTCTACTAAAAATACAAAAAATTAGCTGGGCATGGTGGCAGGCACCTGTAATCTCAGCTACTTGGGAGGCTGAGGCAATAGAATCGCTTGAACCCGGGAAGCGGAGGTTGCAGTGAGCCAAGATCACGCCATTGCACTCCAGCCTGGACAACAAGAGTGAAACTCTGTCTTAAAAAAAAAAAAATAGTACAGCGTAAATCCTTCCAAACATGAGTAGAGAAACTCTCTAAGGAAGAAAAATCTCTGGATGGAGGTGCCAGGGTCTACTTGGGCAGGTGTTCTATTGTGACATAACTGTCTTTTTTCTGCTTAGCCCTTGAAAAAATGTGTGTTTTCTTGGATTCAATGTAATTTTTAAAAATAATACAATCTCCAAGTCCTTCTCACAAACTGGTTCTAAAGTATCCCTAATTACTTAGTATAAAAGCTGTCTTGATTTATCCATTTCTACTGTTTTTAGCATTGCTGTTTAGGGAATGATGATCCTGGAGGATAAAGTTCTACAAAATATCTAGAGTTAATGTTTAATCGAAAGGAACCTGTCTTAAGGGTCAAGAGATAGTTGAGTTCCTCTATTAAAAACAATGAAGGCTAGACCCTGTCTTCTCCATTAGGAATCCTGAGCATTGGTGAGGAAATTCATACTAAAACCTTGCTGCTACCAATATCTTATTCCTTATACTGGATCTCCAGTAAAATGTGCATATATATATGCATATATATGGGTTTAAAATTATTTTTATCAATGCAATAATATGAATAATTTTTGTAATCAGGCTTATAATAACATCAACAAAACCAATCAGGCCGGTACTGCTTCCTCCCAATCCTGCTCCTCTTGCTTTTGGTGCTTACCTTCATATTTTATGTAATATGCTTATGCTGCCATTACTTGATTCATTATTTTAGATATTGTGTGTTTACTTCTTGTGATGATAGATGAGAGGCTGGCTGTCTCATAGTCCTTATCAGTCAAGTATGGCTGGTCTGTGCTGCATAACAAGACATTCCTAGTTACCAGGGGCTTTACAGAACAGAAGTTTATTTCTTGCTCATGCTACACATTCAACTTAAGTGGGCAGGGGGCCTCTGGCTCATGTTGGTCACTGAAGGATGGACATGGGATGATGGAGGCTCCAACTCAACACCTGATCACATGATCTATGAAATGGGCAAATAAAGAGGTAATTGCCTGCTGCCTCTCAAAACTTCTTCCCAGGTATGATATAAATTAATTTTACTCACATTTTATTGGTCAAAGCAAGCCGCATGACTATACTTAATCTGAAAAGAGGCCTGGAAGTACAACCCTACCATGTGCCTGGGAAGAGATGTTCTGGAATATTTGTGAACAGCCCTAATGATGACCATACAGCCTCTCCATTTTCTTTCCTCCATTACTCCAGTATAAGTAAATCATGTATTTTTTCAAAATTGGTGTTCAGTGTTTGTTATTATAGCTTTGCATTTATGTCCAGTGCCAAGCCAAGCAATGCATTATGCTTTCACTTCCTTTTTTGAATAATATTTTATTTTCCCCAGAGTCAATAATTGCCTAATTTCTTATTTGCTTAGTTTTCTTTTTACTCATTTCTTATTTTCTGCACAACATTCATCAGATTTATCAAGTAGTCCTCAGTATTATTTTTTGAACACTGAAATATATCAGATAACCTACCAATTTTATTTTTTCTTGGAGTCTTCCAGCCTCCCGCTTCAGCCTTGGCTCTCTGGGCCTTCTGTACAGGAATCATCCTCCCTTTGCCAGTTTCCTGTATTAGGACCCTAGTTTTTGGGTCTTTTGTCTCCTTTTTAAAAATTATTTGCTTACTTGTTTTGCTGGAGCACATGCTTTAATAGCTTCCTAAATAAAGGTTTATGACAAATTGTATTAGTCAGCTTTTTAGTAGGTTATGCCGTGGTGCAAATGATTCCAAAATCCCAATGGCTTATACAAGATTTCTTTCTTACTGGTATCCTATGTCTTTCATGGGTTAGCAGTAGTTCTAGCCAGGTCTTTTTCACTCTGGCACCTAGGTTAAGGGAGCAGCCCCTCTCTAGGAGAAGCAGTTCTCATGGCAGAGGAAAAATAGCACTGATTGAATCAGTGTTGGCTGTCAAAGCTGCTGCTCTGAAGTGGTACACATCACTTCTGTTCACATGTCATTGGAAAATCAAGTCTTATGGCCAAGCTTGATGTCAGTAAGCCTGGAAAATAAAAATAATCCTTCCACAGGTAAAATTATATTTTTGCCAAAGGAAATAAATAGCTGTGTTGCGTATAAAATTATGAATTGGTTTTTCGCAGAATTTTGAAGGCATTGCTCCATTGTCTCCTCGTTTTCAGTGTTTTTATTTAAAAGGCTGATGCCAATCTAGTTCTGGTATACAAGAGTCTTCCGTATAAACATTGTTTTTTTCCTTTGCTCTGCAACCTTTTAGGTTCTTTTTTTTTTAGCCCTTATAATTCAGACATGTTTTGACAGTGTGACTTGGTATAGATCCTTATGCATTCATTTTACTGATCCTTCCTTAGGAGCTTTAAATGTGGAAATTTATGTTCTTATTTTTCTTACATTATGACTTTGATAATTTTCTCCCCTTCGTTTTTTCTTTCTGAAATTTCAATTATTTGGATATTAGACCTCCCATATTGTTCCTCTGCTTTTCTTATCTTTTCCTCTCTTGGTCTTTATGTTCTTCTTTTTGGGAGATTTTCTTATTTTAATCCTTTTACTTTTTTGCAGTTTGATTATCATATTTTCAGTGTCCTTAAATTCCTTTGTTTTCTGTGTCTTCCTTTTTGTAGTATCCTGCTTATGCTTATGGATATAAATTTTCTCTTATCTCTGAGGATATTAATTATAGTTTTAAGTTTTCTTCTGTTATTGTATCATCTCTGTTTTCTCTGTTTGTTTGTTTTGACTTCTCTCATATTGGAAGAGTTCCTCAAATGTTTTGTGATCCTTGGCTGTCTATTCATAGTGAAGAGTGGAACTCTCTTGTTTCCTGGGGGCAAAGGGAGAGGATAAAATAGTTATCTAGGTAGCTGCATGCTGAAAAGTATATATGGGAGCCTGCTGCTCCCTATACAGAGTTTTAATTCCTGTTTTCCTGTGTCTTATCCCAATTTCTGTGGTACTTGGTATTTCTAAACCCTTAAGCCTTCCCAGGATTCAATGGGGACTAATTGTTTCACTTTTCATTGGCATGTCTTTCTGCAAGCACTTAGGTTCTAACTTGCTTTTCCTTTACTCTCTGAAATAAATATTAATTTTTCCCATCATTTCCTGTCTTCAAAACATTTATGGATAATTCTTGTCCACTAATGTCTCCTTCCCTGTTTTCTTAGTCTGTGTGGACTTAACACCTCTTTCTCTCTGTCTTTCTCTTCTCTCTCTCTCTCTCTCTCTCTCTCACACACACACACACACACACACACACACACACTTTTTATTTGCATTGTTTTAATTCCATTAATGAGACTTCGGGAGGGAGAGAGATAATCATGTGTTATCAGTCTGCCATGTTTAACCAGAAGTCAAGCTGTGGTAGAATTTTTTAAATGTAGTTTTCTTTACCTCATGCTAAACTGAGCATGGCCTTAAAATCTACCCCTGTTCTTTGAAATAAAACTAGCATTATACTTGGATAGATGACATGCTTTCACCACCAAATTTTAAAGACAAAACTTGAATGTTGATGGAAATTAAAATGTGTTTAGCACTTTCTGACACTATGCATGGTAAATAAATAAATGAATGAATCAGTGAAAAGAAAGGAAAGTCACTATAATGGATACTCTTGAGTTTCCCACTCCAGCTGCACTCTCTACCCTTCCTTACCCTGCTCTGGGCCCCTGGAGACTGACTTCTATGGGCTGCATCAACCAGGCTCCCTTGTCCTCTGGCTTCCAGTTAGGTTTGACAATGCGAGGTATCAGTGGGGGAGGGAGAAAGGATCAGAGGGTTGAGAGGAAAGCCAGATCTTGGTATTTACTTCTCCAGCTTCTTCTCTGCCAGGTCACATTTGGCAGTGGCTGTGTTCCACTATTTCATGCCATAGCTTGTGTTGGGTTGTCCCTCTCTGACAGCCTCAGCTTTTACCAGGTTCTGGTAACCATTACTCTCCTTCTCACTTCAGGTCTACAGATGGTAGTGGTTTCTTCCTGCTACTGATCCAGGACCAATGCACCATACCTTATAGGTTCCCTTAACCCTGCCCCTACCTTCAGTTACACCTTTTGAATGTGCTGTGTTTCCTGCCAAGACCCTGCTTGATACAAATGTTATGGTAGCACTGTCTCATTATCATCCATGTATTCTTGAACAACATACTCCACATCATGGGCCTCAGTTTCCATATCTGAAAAGTACTAAGGTGGCGATAGGTGGTCTGATCTGTCATGTAAGGACTCCTTCCTGTTCTGACATCTCTGGTTTTATATGATGCAGCAGTGGTCAGTAGCCAGCTCTAGCTCTAGTTCTCTTGTATAGACTTTGTGGACCATTGTGGATAATTCTGAGTGGTGGATGATCACAAAACAATTTCTTCCTGTCTTTGGGAGGCAGTTTGCTGGAGCAAAAGGATTATAGGCTTTGGAGTCAGACCAGGGTTCAAATTTGAGTGTACTACTTTCTTACTATATGACCTTTAATCCATTACTAAACCTCTCTAAGTCTCACATTCTTCATCTTAAGATTAGGGTGTATGATGGACACTGCTAGTTATCTATCCTAGCCGTTTTCTTTTCCCTTGCTAAAAGAATACTATTTTCCATTACATATGTAGCTGAACATTTAGTTGGATGTTTTGATAAATGCAGTTTGCATAGACATAACTAGTATTTACTACCGTCTGATTCTCTCCTTCTGAAAGCATGAAAGACTAATTTCCAAGCTTCCTATAGTTAGGTGGGATCATATGATTAGCTCTGGCCAATGAGCTGTGAGGGAAAATTACCTGTGACTCTTTGGGGCTGAAGTAGAAAAAAGCAAGTGTGCAATCTCTGTGTGCTCTTTTACCCCTGCTGAGGCAATGGGGAACAATCTCCATGGTGGAACCTCCATCAATCAAGGGTCCCTAAGTGACTATATGCAACATAGACACTCATAAACTTGCAGGCAACATGTAGCATGAGTGAGAAGTAAACCATTGTTGTGTTAGGCCATTGGGGTTTTGTGGTTGATTTGTCAGCTAATCCACAGCTGAAAAGCATCCCTACAGGTATAGGACATTATCTTTCTTGTAGGGTTGTATGGAACAGACTTTCTAGATTTGATTCCTAGCTCTGTTATCTATTAACTTGTACGTCCTTGGTCAAGTTACTTAACCTTTCTGTGCCTTGTTTTCCTCATCTGTAGAATGATGTTAATAATACCTTTTTCCTCATGAGGTCAGTGTGGGTACTAAGGAAATTAATATACAGGAAGCACTTAAAACAAGGCCTGGCAGGTAGCAAGTGCTATGCAGCATTTTCTGTCAGAGATCATGTATTTCAGAGTGTCAAATACAGTGTCTGGCTCTCACCAACAACTTAATGCTTTGTTACCTTTATTGCTGTCATAAGGGTTAGAATGATCCATGTAAAGTCTTCACATATGGTGGCCACTTAACACAATGGCACTATTATTTGATGACTGATTTTTGTGCTTAATTCTGGATATATGCCCCTCATTTTTTAGTTCTCTTAATCATTGCCCTCTAAGATTTCCTTCACAACATGGGAGGTAGTTAAGTGTATGGATTTCCAAGAGTAGTTCTGAATACGAAGTTAAGAAGATGTTGAAATGGCAGCAAAGCCTTAATTTAACAGGGAAGGCATTCATCAAAAGTGTTGTTATCCATAAGTTTGAAACCAAGGCGACCCACAGAGAAGCTACACTTGTGAAAATGAGCCTTGGATAATGAGTATTTCATTATATTTGCCATTTAGAGCCCTTACACACTGTCTGTCCATGCTCTTCATTTTGCAGATGAGAAAACTTAAGCCTAGAGAAGGGAAATGAATAGTCTAGGATAACACAGTCAGTTAACAGCATAAGCAGAACTAGAGCCCAAGTACACTGATTCTTGATCTGTATCTACATTTTGCATCTGTAAAGCTATACAATATTGCCTTCTAGTACTTGAATAAGAAAGTCATTGGCTTTTCATCTCAAAACTCTCAAAAGCTTAGCAGAAACTCAGAGATGTGGTTTCGGAGGAACCAGAGGAATTCAGGTGAGCGGTGTAAGGTAGAAAAAGTCAGGTTTGGTCTTGTAACATTTGTGCCATTTGAAAACTGTTGTCAGACAACTGCAACCCTAGACTCAATGTGAAAATTAAAGTAACTTTGCTTTTATGTGCTGTCCTTTTCAGAGCTCATCATCCATTTTGTTGGTGCCATTTTGCTCATGTCTTTGAATACATCAAAAGTGGCTTGATTTTCTCTTTCCTTTGCTGTCTATTCATTGGCTGCAAGAGTGTCCTGTCCATTCCAGATTTTGGATGGGCTGTCCAGAATCACCACAGACTTCGCTTCTTAGCCAGCTAGAGGAAGGCAGAAATGAAAGAGCCCTGCCAGCGTGTTTCCTTTCTGTAAGTTTCCTTGGACACAAACACAGGAGCAGAGTTTCTATGGAGCAGCTGGTCTCCCCATTTTGGATTTTGCTGAGGCAGGTAGTTGAACTCTTTGAGGAAGTCTGGGTTTTCTCTGTCTTGGGAAATTACTGATAACATCAGAGCCAGAAGGAGGTGAGTAAAATGGAAAAGAAAATTCATAAGAGTCGTGCCAAGATTGAGATTTCCAACCCCACCCAATTCTTCCCCAGCTCTCCTTTCAGCTGCTACTTGCTTCCCAGGAAGCAACAAACAATAGGCTGCTGATTGAATTTAGGTCTGAACTTCATACAATTAAAGGTGAGGCAAGTAAAACATAGTTACATTTAGAATCAAAGTCTCCGTGTTTCCATCAGGAGGCACAGTCTGTATGTATACTTTAGAAAGTGGGTCTGGTTCTGAAGCCAAACTTGAAAGCCCATTCATTTTGGTAATTATTTTCTTTTTTAAAGCAAGAATAATCTTTATTCCTTGGAAACTAATTTATAAAATTGTTATCAATAAGATGAAAAGATTCATGGTAATTATTTTCTTGTTCATAGTTTCTTGCTGGCTTTTTTTTGGAATTAATCACTTCCAGGAAAGTGCAGAGGTCTTACAGTGAAGAGAAGGAAAAGCATATTAATTGTAGCTGGACTGGGTCTAGATCATGAGAGCTGGAATATCCTAAGATCTGGGACAAAGGGACAGCCATTGGGCAGCTGTACTTTATGGTAGGCAACATAGCACAAAGATTCAGTTGTTTCTTTTTTACCCCCTCCAGGACAATTTAAATGTCTACTCTGGTTAGTTTCTGAGAGTAGGTACCATGTTACTTAAAAAATTCTACTCATTGTAAATGAGGTTGTATCAACACATAACAACTGCCACTTGGAAATCATCTTTGTCTTTCCCTGATGTCCCTTTTTCGTATCCTTCTCTCTAGTACTCATTCCTTCAGTCAGTGAATTTATGCTGCAAGTTGACTACATGCCAGGCACAACACCAGCACCATTGATATAATGTTGACTAAGACAGTGTTCCACTTGCTTATTGCTGTGTGATAAACCACCCTCAAAACTTAGTTGCTTAATGTAAAAACCATTTTACTATAGCTCACAATTCAGAAATTCAGGCAGGGCTCATCTTGGTGATTCTTTTGATCAACACGGATTACCCAGTGACATTCAGCTGGTAAATGCGCTGGTATGGTAACCTCCTCTCTGTATCCCCCTCTCCAGTTTCACGCACATGTCTGTCTGGTGCTTTGGCAAGGATGGCAGGAAGGCTAGGCTCAGCTGGCCCTGTCAACCAGAGAACCTACACATGGCCTCAACAGCATGGTGACCTCAGGGTGGTTGGACTTCTTATGTGTCAGCTCAGGGCCCCAAGGGCTATTGTTCCAGCGATCCAAGTGGAAAATGCACAGCCTTTTATGACTCAGCCTCTGGAGTCCCAAAATGTCACTTCCACTGCATTCTCTTGGTCAAGCAAGTCACTGAGGACCAACCCAGATTCAAGGGGAAGGTAATCAGATTCTGCCTCTCAATGAAAGAAATAGCAGAGACTTGATGGACAACTTTAACGTGTCACAGACAGCCAGAGCTGCTTGATGAGATTGTATGCCAATGGAACAAGCAGCAGACTGGTCAGCAAATAGTCCAGGGGCAGAGGCTACCTTGAAGAAGTGACTAGAAAGCCTATTGAGTAGTATAGTGAATACTGTTTGAGGACTAAGCTGCTGAGAGTCTGAGGTTGCTACCTTGTGCTCTCTTGGAGGATTCCTGTGATGCCCCCCACCTCCTGCTCAGCATTACATATCATACTAGAACAACAACCAACTCTGCTGGCAAACACACATGCACAGGGCACAGTGCGTAGTCCTGTCTGTACACACAGCTGCTGCTTTCATTCGGATTGGTTAAAATCTAACTGTTTGAATGAATTCAGGGGTTGCTAAGTGATTAGTACTTATTTAGGCTAGTTCAGTCAGAACTGGCAATTGGCATTGTTGTTCCATCTGCTGAGGCTGTTCCCCCTCTTCTTCCTCTTGCTAATGCTGCTCATTCTTTTGAATTCAGTATGAGGAGCCCCTTCTTCCTGGAAAAAAACTTTTTGACCACGCTCATCCCAATTTAATTTAGATGTGTTCCTCTGGACTCCCAAGCACCACCCAAAAATGTACTGTTAATCCAGCAGACATATCTGCAATGGGAATGTCAACTATTGACCAGGTTCTTGCTGAGAGAGCTACAGATACTGGGGTGATTCAGACTGATACAGTCGCTCCCTACACCAGTAAATCTCCCAGTCTGGTGGTGAAAGCAGATATCAAACGAATCGTTACAAATGTATTGAATGTTCCTAATAATGCCTGACTCAGAGTCACATGGGTAGTGATAGGGACTGTGCCATCTTTTCTGTTGTTGTCATGGTGCCTGGCATATAATACCATATCAGTAAATGTTTTTTATGTGCATGAATGAATTTTGGTGGTATATTTATTGAACATGTGGATAAAGTTATGTCAGTAGAACGTCATTTATCTTTTTATTAGAGCCCTTCTAAGATTTTACTAGGCTGGGCCGTGATGCCTTCCATTAAGAAACAGTGGATTGGGGTGGAGGGAGGGAGAGCATTAGGAAAAATAGCTGATGGATGCGGGGCTTAATACCTAGGTGATATGTTGATAAATGCAGCAAACCACCATAGCACACTTTTACGTGTGTAACAAACCTGTACATCCTGCACATGTACCCTGGAACTTAAAAATTAAAATAAAAAATAAAAGAAACATTGGAGACAGGGCCTACATCTGGATCCAGTCGATCCTTTTTGCTGCCAGCCAGGTTATGCCAGCCTCCTCTCATCCCTTGGTCACTCTGATATCTGGGGGGCTGCAAAGTGGTACCTCACATATCAAGTTTTGACCTTCTTCTCTGTTAACCTTTGACTTTAGCTATCGTGACCCTATCGATAGATGAACCTGTTTCCTGCTGCCCATCATATCCTATCCTTTGGAATAATTTGTGGCAGTACTTGACTAGGGCTTTTCTGACCTAGACCTGTCCTGAGCAGACACATGTTGTCCTCTACCATGTTCTGGGGAACCTAACTGGCAGCTACCTTGATCCTTCCTGGTTCACTTGCCTTCCAATATTGGCTTTTCCCTAATATGATTTCCAGATCCCAAGGTTGTTGGTTAGTTTTTTGTTTTGTTTTGTTTTTGTTTTTGTTTTTGTTTTTTTTTAGACAAGGTCTCTGTTACCTGGGCTGGAGTACAGTGGTGCCATCACAGCTCACTGCAGCCTCATCTCCTGGGTTCAAGCAACCCTCCCACCTCAGCCACCCAAGTAATTGGGACTAGAGGCATGTACTACCATGCCTGGATAACTTTCTTATTTTTTGTTAACACAGAATCTCTATGTTGCTCAGGCTGTTCTCGAACTCCTGGGCTCAAGCGATCCTCCTGCCTTGGCCACTCAAAGTGCTGGGATTACAGATATGAGCCACCGTGCCCAGTAATCCCAAGTTTTTAGAACAACAACAAAAAAGTATAGTCCTTGGAACTAGACATAATTGATTTTGAAAGGACTTCTGTATTTGCTAGCTTTATCATTCTGAGCCTAATTTTCTCATCTGCAAAAATGGGGATAAAAATCATGACATCACAGGGTTATTTTAAGTGTAGTACCTACCATGTAATTGCTGAGAAAGTGGTAGTTCCCTCCCATATCCCATCTCAATGTATTGACTTTTGTATTCAAAGAAGACATTATTGATTACTTTCTCTCCAGTACATTATTTACTTTAGGGTACTTTTCCTAGATGGGGATAGTGGTTTGCTTCCAGGGCTGGCCTTGACCACACCGTTATCAGAGCTTCTGGACTCCAGTGACATGACTACCTGACTCCCTCACTTGGAGAATCTGGGTCCCATGGCTTCTGGCACAATGACTTCACTATGGCTGCAGTTCTACCTTTTCCCTCCAACCGTGGCTCAGTGCCAGGATAGAAGGAAAATGCGAAAGAGTTTGACAATATTTCAGAGAGGAGACTTTTAGCAGAAGTTATAGCTTTGCTGTCCTGGGCAGTGTTATGAAGGCGCTTTCCCACACATTCCTCTGGATCCTACCTTCATCTGCCACCTTTACTCCTGGTTCTTTCTTCTAAGAGGATACAGTAGTATATTTGGGTGGCTTGTGACATGACAATATCTCTTATTCTGACCTCCCATAGCATTTAAGCATTTATTGTTTGTAAATGTTTAATTATGTTTTTCTCTCTGTGAATTTCATGTATGATTAAAGTATGCTAGTCATAAATCATTCAAGATAACACTAAGCTCTTCAATGGCAAGGGTTATGAATGAATAGCCCAGGGCCTGAACACAACCTGAGAGCTGCTATTTTTTTTTTTTTTTTTTTTTGAGACAGAATCTCGCTCTGTCGCCCAGGCTGGAGTGCAGTGGTGCAATCTCGGCTCACTGCAGGCTCCACCTCCCGGGTTCACGCTGTTCTCCTGCCTCAGCCTCCCGAGTAGCTGGGATTACAGGCGCCCACCACCATGCCCGGCTAATTGTATTTTTTTTAGTAGAGATGGGGTTTCACCGTGTTGGCAAGGATAGTCTCGATCTCCTGACCTCGTGATCCACCCGCCTCGGCCTCCCAAAGTGCTGGGATTACAGGCATGAGCTACCACGCCCGGACCGAGAACTGCTATTTTAGGGCATAGGATGAAAAGAGAAGTCAATGAAGAAAACTGAGGAGAAGTGAGAGAAGCAGGAGGAAAAACAGCAAAATGGAATGTTAAAGAACCCTGATGAGGAGAGTTTAGGAGAGACAGACAACAGGATGTAAGCTTCAGGATATTTTGGAGGGTTTTGGGCACATTTCATTTACAGGGTCATAAGGGTAGTGAAGTTGGAATCCAGCACTGTTCTCATCAGTGTCAAGGAGGGCAGGACCAGCTTTCTCTTTATGTAAACCCTCAAACTTTAATGGGCACTAGAATCCACAATCCTGAGCCTTACCTACAGAGATCTGGTTTCAATATGTAGGACCAGGAACTCTGTATTTTAACAAACATCACAGGTGATCATGATGCTGGTGGTTCCAAAAGAAACATGGGTCTCCGGTTAACAAAGTAGTCCAAGGTTGTATTGGTAGTTTGACAGCCCTATCATGTCTTGTGATGAGGTAAAGTCCCTAAGTCACAAAGTCAGAATGATAGAAGGGCCCTTAGAGGGATGATCTACCAATGCAACTCAGTGGCGGCACTGTATTAGTTCGTTCTCACACTGCTATAAAGACATACCTGAGATTGCGTGATTTATAAAGAAATGTTTAATTGGCTCACGGTTCTGCGGGCTGTACAGGCTTCTGCTTCTAGGGAGGCCTCATGAAACTTTCCATCATGGCAGAAGGCGAAGGGGAAGCAAGCACATCTTCACATGGCCAGCAGGAGTTGGGTGAGGTGCTACACATGTTTAAACAAACAGTGCTAGGAGGATGGTGCTAACCCATTACAAACTACCCCCATGATCCAATCACCTCCCACCAGGCCCTTCCTGTAACACTGGGGATTACAATTCAACATGAGATTTGGGTGGGGGCACAGAGCCAAACCATATCAGGCACTATTGGAATTTTAGGTGGGACCATGCTTCCTTGCAGGGGACTGTTTGTCCTGTGCAATGCAATTTTATGTGTAGTACACTTTGTTCCCACCAACTAGATTCCAGTAGCACCCCTCAGTCATTCTGATGACCAAAAAACCCCCACCCCATATATTTCCTCATTCCTCCTAAGGGGGCAGTACCATCCCCACTGAGAACCACTGCCAGTATAATCCCTTCATTTTATGTGGGAGGGAAGTGGGTCTCAGAGCAGGGGAGGAATTCTTCAGAGTCTCTCAGTGAGCATTTTTGAAGTAATATACTCTCAAGTCTGTTATTCTTCATCCTGTATTTCTGTAACTAAGTTTGGGAACCTAAATGCAGGCTTGCCTCCCCAGTTGGATGGTCAGCTTTTTTAGAAAAGATAGAGACAGTCATCTTACTAGGTCCCTGTTGTCTCTGACAGCATCAAGTATCATGCTGGCTACACACAGGCACCTCCCAGATACTCACTGAACTGAATTGAACCACAAAACTCTGTGGAGCTCCTTGAAGATGAACAAGATTCAGAACCCTCCTAGGCAGTAAGTCTTCTTTCAGGAGGGACCGAATTGTTTGTTTAGATTGCACTTTGAAGAGAAACATTAACTCATTAGCATATTCTTGGTACATCAAGAACATTCATCTGGACCCTGAGCCCCGCTAGAGTGTACATGCCAGGAGGGCAGGGAATGTTGCCTTTCTTCATTGTTTATCTTCAGCTCCTAGACTGGTGCCTGGTACATAGGGAGACACTCAGTAAATATTTATGTATGAAGAAATGGCTCCACCTTACAATAAAAGATTGTTTACTTTCTTCAGACAAGTATAAAATAAGCAAATGTTTTCAAGGATTATTATGTCCTTGGTGAAAAGTAAAAAGTAAATATGAGTTAAAAGAATATGAGTACCTTGTATTTGCAAAGAAGATTTCTAAAATTCAAAGGCTTTTCTCATCTATTAAGGAAAAGGTAGAGAAATGTGCCCTTTTTGAACCTACAGTGACAGATGCTGATGGCTATACTAATGTCCTCAGAGAGAGGCTGCTGGTGCTGTTGCGCAGCGCACCATCCCTTCCTCTGACCTGTTCAGCACTGTCAAGAGTGACATGGAGAGACCACCGATGGCCTGTGAGGAGATTCACAGATGGGGGAGCTGGGCAGCCAAGTGAAGGCATCGGCTCACACAGTCATTGGCTGTCAGAAAGTAACAGTAAACCAAACCCAAGAGGATGAAATGTAACAGGGAAATGTGGGTTTCAAACCCCAATGAACCACGCAAGAGTGATCTGCTTTAATAGCACCAGGTAGGAGGAAGCCTTCAGGGTTTCAATTGATAGAAAGACCAACAGTACCTAACAGGTTGATGTTGCTGCTCCAAAAGACTGAGTGACCTCAAACCACCTTACTGAAGGCTAGTGCCTAGAGTACAAGAAGCAGTGGTCCATACCTGCACATACCTGTTCTGTTTACTTCTTACTTGTGTTCCTGTCATACAAGGCACCTAGACAAATGAGAGTCCATTCAGAAAGTTACCAGTATGTGGATGACTTTGTAACCTGGTTGTGTAGAGAACAGTGGAAATAACTGGAGATAATTTACTTTAATATTATGAGAGGAGTCTGGGGACCATTATAGCAACTTGCAAAGATTTGAAGGGTTGACATGTGGGGCAAAGAACAGTCTGGTTCTGTAATCTCCTGAGAACAGAATCAGCACTAACGGATTGAAATGCCTGCAAGTCAGATTATTGGCTCAACACAAGGGAAAACCTTCTAATGACTATGCTATCCAAGACTTCGGTGGGCTAGTTCATTTGGTAGTGAGTTCCTTGTCACTGGAAGCGTTCAAATAGTGAACTGACCACTTACCTGGCAGGGAAGCCATAGAGGGGGTTTAAACGTCTGATGAGATTGAACTTTATGACTTTTAACATTTCGTTCAAGCCTGAACACAAGCCTGTTCAAGTTTGGGTTTTGCATTTTCAAGGTGATAAGTGAATCTGATTCAATATATGTGAATATTATCTATATTGAAATATTCAATATAGATTCAATATTATATAGATATCTGTAATATATTGTATATTATATATATATATATCTGTCACCAGAGTAAGGTAGAGTTATCATTTGGGACATAAGTGACCATCACTCTTTAAATGCCTATCATTGTATAGGTTTTAGAAAATTTCATCAAATCTCTTATAAGAACACATGCTTAATGTGCACTAAGAAACCTGATTATCAAAGCAGTCCCTCTACCAAGAAAACCCCCTGCACTCCCTAGCTCACCTTCTACCCACCCAGGTATTTTCATTTTTATCTGTGGGTGTCTAGATCAGGTTTGCTCAGGACTAATTCACAGCAAGGTGAGAGGCAAACTAATACAGGTACCTGTGATTTGGACAGCACTGCTCTCAGGGTCAGGGTCAAGATCAAGGGCCTTACTTTGTTCTCTGGCCTGTCTTGTTTGCTTAGGTCAGGACAGTCTTGCTTATTTTCTGGCTGTTGAGCATCTTGTGCTGTTCCTTCGACATTTTCACTTTTCACAGTTACTAACTTGTCTTCTTTTGATAGGTTCTTTTTTTTGTTAAGGTAAGACCTACATGATAAAAATGCAAATAAAACAGAAGTATATTCAGTGGAATGTAAGGCCCGCCTGTCCTAACTAATCCTGTGTTCCTTAGTTCCCTCCTCCAGAGGCAGCTGCTATGATTACCTTCTTTCAGATCCTTCCATAGTGAGTCTGTGCAAACATAAGCACTATATAGATATCTGTGTGGTCTTAAAGCCTCCCATCTGGCTCTGCCCACCAGTTTGTGTGATCTTTTGCTCATCTTCAGCTCCTACAATAGCTCTTTTATTTGGAGCCAACCCTCTCTGCTAACCTGTCTTGGCTTCACTATTTTCTACTGCTCACCTGCTCTCATACTGCCACTCTGACTTGGTAAGACCTTAATCTGGGACAGGGAGAAGTAGAAATCATCATTTAGGAAGAGTAAAGCATTTCTAGTTTCTATTTCCATTCCATATTTTCTAGCCCTGTGAAATTAAATTATGCCTGTTCATCTGCTACTGACTCACTATATTCCACAAGCAAGCAATTTGCATTTTTCTTCACAGCAGCATCTTTTTCCTCAGGATGCTGTGGCAACTAATGTTATAAGATTCTAAGAAAAAGTCATAATAATAAAACCTTTCCATCCTAGGCATCTAAAAATGAATTGTGACCAAAGCATAAAGAAATATTATTAAAGAAGCTCAACAGTTTACAAACCCAGCAATGCCATGTTGAAGATTAAACCTCGTAGGTTGGGAATTCATTTAGGGCACATTTGCATTCTGTGTTTTTAGATGCGGCTACATGCACAAGTCACCTAACACATCACCACAGAATACAGTGTGTCAAAGTATTTAGAATATGAGAGCATCACACAGATAAGGGAGCAGTTTTTATCTGGGAAGGTGAGAAAAGGGAGTGAGGGAGTAAATTGGCCCATAGAATTTTAGAGTTTGAAGGGGCCTCAAAGATGAGCCAGTAGTGTAGGCTAAGTACCTTTGGCTGCATCACTACCAAGTGGTTGTCTAGCCTATGGTTTGAGTACCTCCACTGACAGAGTGCTCGTTGTATCTCAAGGCAGCTTATTTCATCAGGCTGCCCTATTAGAAAGCTTTTCTTTAGGCCATACCAAAATCTATTTTCTACTGCTTGTTCCTAGATTAAACTTCTTCGGGCTACACAGCCACACCAAATTCTTTGCAAGTATGAAAGCTCTTTATACATGTAAAAGCAGTTTTCAAGTACTCCTGTCTAGAGTAAGCATTTAAAATTCCTTCAGTGGACATCAAATGACACTGTTTCCCACCCATCCATCATCTGTGTGGGCACAAAACCTTCACCTATGGAGTAAAATGTGTCAGTTGCTTCTCTTGTGTCTTGTTTTTGGCCTAAGTAAGTTCAATGAGATAACCACGAATTAAAAGAATCTTGGAAAGGAATCAAATATGGAAGTATTTGAGAATGAGATAATAAAGGCAAGTCTGGTCATACAATTTCAGAAGCTTATGCCTTTAATCAGTTAGGCTAATAGTGAGGCCATGAGCATAGACATCAGAAAACTAGGGATAACCCTCACCATGATCTGCAGAATGAAGATGTTAGGAAACCATAGACTCTGTGATAGGAAAGTCCTTTAGCAATCAGCTAATGAAACTCCATCATTTTATAGATGGGGAGACTGAGATTTGAAGAGGCCAAGAGACATGCACAATGTCTTACAGCTACATTGGCAGAGCAAACACTAATTAATCCATGTCTTTTGATTTCCAATCCAGTGCTTTTCTGTATGTGTTTTCTTAACTTGAGACACAAGCAACAGCCAGATAGTAAAGGATATCCTTTTATCACCTTCTCTCCAGTCACTGTTAACCAATTGTATTTCACTCCAAAATATATTTCAAAAGTTAGAGAGTTACATAAGAATGCTCTTAAGATTCTTGGACTGATCTCCAAAGCATCCCTGCCTTATTCACCAAAAACTTAGCAGTTTGTGTCTTTTTGAGTTTTGAATTAATGTGAGCATCAGTGAGGATAAGTCCCCATTACTGTGAGGAATTTGTACAATGAGCGTCTAATAACATGGATACCACAAGGGAGTATTGATAAGACATTTGGGAATAAGAAAGGAAATATTGGCCAATAATGCATATTATTGCGTGATAAAACCCTGATGTCATATAATCATGTTATGGCAACATCATTCTAAACAGAAACTCAAAATCGCTGAATTCCTCCGGACGTGTGTGCAATGTACATGGGTCTTCATGTGTACGTTGGAAATGCACATTAAAGTGGAAATGGGGAGCTGTTGCTGGGATTCCAGGATATTGGAGACAGACAAGGTATTCACCCTGCAGGCACTTCGTGGATATTTTTAATTTGAAAAACAAGGACAATCCCAATGTCTAGATTTCCCATTTGTGTAGCCTCCCAAAAGATTTCAGTAGCAGACCTCCTATGAGTCTAGGTCCTTCTCAAGCCGAGGGTTCTCAGGTAGAAATTATACTGATTGAGATGAGCCGTTGGCCTTATTTGAGAATGACCCAAGTCTGGTTTTGTCAGACTTGGGTCATTCTATTTAAATTCAGGTATAGACCCTATTTTCTAGACCCCATTTTCTAGAGAATCTGTGCCAACAAAACTTTGAAAATTTGAAGACAAAATTAACATTTGAGAGAAAGGATTATAGAAAACCTGCTAAATGCCTTCTTAAAAATGGGCCCAGTCCTACTTTCCAATCCTATAAGATAGCATGCCATCACTTATCTATGCCATAATTTATACTGTATTGATTTTATTGTCACAACTTTGGAAATACTCTGTCATGTGTATTTATGATGGCCCATAAATGTTTGGAATAACATTTAGAGACCAAGTCACTATTTGGAGTCAAGGAAATAGAGGGCTGTGTAGACAGATTAGAGCCCATTAATGGACCCAGTGTGTAGACCTAAGAAATCTGCCTAAGATAACTTCTCTTGAAAATTGAGTAAAAGAAGCCCTTAAATAATAGTAGCTCAAAATGGAAAGCTGTGAGCTGTGTAGCCCAAAGTGATGACTCTATTTGAAAGCCCTTATTTTTTCCTGTCCAGGAATCCTCAAATGGTATGTTTGTAAAAGGAATTGACAAAAACATGCAGCTATACGAGGCAGCAAGATTCTCTGGATGAGCAGATCACAGCTTTCACATATTAGCATGTCCTGAACATGTAACTCCCAGTTATAGATCTGGAATTACTTGCATCATCAATTCAATACTTTGGGACTTAGGGCTCCAGTTGTATTGGTGCCAGATGGAGAATTAATATGTTGTCTAACTCAGACTAGTTAAGGGGTTTTGCTCCTTGGAGGGAGTGGGAGAGAATGTGACTGTTTTGCTCTCATTTTCCTCATCCTGCATTAGAAACAAAGCAAAAAGTTGGCTGGAATCAGTATTAGCATTGCCCACAGCTGCTGAACTCTGATTTAACCAGATGCCATAGCTATAGCAACGGGGAAATATTGGAATTTTGAAATTAACATGCTACTGAAAGTTGCTAAATATATCACGCTTTGTGGAGGGGTTCATATTGTAGGTATTTCCATTATTTCTCAAATGACAAAGTAAGTCAGGCTTTAGACAGAAAGTTAATTTATTATATATGGTGGTTGCTGAAGTCTCCCCTACTTGATCTGTATCTGTAAATGTGTTTTTTGAAGCCAAATGAGATAAATCAGCTTGATTGTCCGAGGCATAGATGGAAATTGGGGCTGTCATAAAGCCATCTTCAGATGCGTGTGGGTGTCAGAATATTCATCTTTGGGGTTTAGTGGAAAGAACCTCAGGCTAGGAGTCAGGAAACCTAAGTCTCAGCCTCTATGATTAAATTATTAGGTGATCTTGGGCAGATCTCAGGTTCCCCATTTTTTAAATGCCAGGTGTTGAACTCTTCTGCCTTCCAATTCTAGGATTCTGGAATAGTTAGGGTTCTATTTCCCCCGGCTGTGGCTCTGGGGGGTACTTACTGACATCCTGTGAAATAAGAAAGGGAGACCCACATCCCAGGATCCCTGGATCAGAGTGGTGGGTGCCATGTAAAGAGAACTGTGATTTCCCCCTACAGGGTTTTCCCTGGATAAGAAAGTGTTTTCTCCACTCAACAAACCCTATAATGGGCCTGTTGGCTTCATGCTCCTTCAGTCCTCCTTTCCCCACAACTGGGCCTATGTGACTCTCGGAATGAGGCCCTGCACCTTACTCCACTCTACCTAGCAAGGCTCTGAGGCCCTACCTTGTAGTCAAGAGAGATCTGAAGGATCCACAGTCTTAAAAGCAGGTCATGGATGCAGTATGGCTGCAAGTTGATCTTGGACTCTTCCCCTCAGTCCTAATAAATAGATTGTTGCCACCTTCCTGTGACTGGCACACCTTGCCTTCTCTTCCATATCCAGGAGCTCATTATCTGTCTACTACCTACTTTCTTTAATTATTAGAGAGCCTGGTCCCTACCTTGGCTTTGTACTTCGTGTCTTTTTCCACTGAGGACTGAAATTCTGTTGTCCTTTTCAGTCTTCCTGGGGTCTGTGCTTGTCCACTGCCAGAATTCTCTGGGATCACTCATCTGCCTGTCCATGGAGATATTTGTCTAAGGCTTCTGTCCAAGACTCCACAATGTCTCATAGCCTACTAGCCAGCATAGCCTTTTGTTGCTTACTGTTGATCCTCAGTGAGGCTGCTGGCCTGCCTTGCCTGGACCTCTGCCTGCTGCTTATTACCAGACCCTTTTAAGGTGTGCTTCATCTGCTCTGTGGGGACATTGCCCTCTAACTCATGTCTGGGCCTACACAACACAGATTATTAGTCTCTACTTCTCATCTCTTATTGGAGATCCTAACCTCAAAGCCATCATGGGCCTGCCTAGTCTCTATGTTTTAGATTTCCCCAGGCTGGTCTATTCTAGTCCCAGCCAAGTTTCAGTTATAACTTGCAAAGACTATATGGGCAGTCCTTGGGCCAGGTTGCCCTGCCTGGGCCAGGTTTGTGGGCCCATCCCTTGAGATGAAAGCTACTGTGTCTAGTTTCTCAGTCACTATGCACCAGTTAATGAACAACGTTGTAAAACTTTGCTTTTGATGACCTTGTAGGCTAAATTCAAGTTAATATTCTGAGATGGATGATGAAGGAGAATTTTTGTGTCTTTGTAGCCTACAGTAGGTAGAGGGATGCTGTTGGGAATTTTTGAGCCACCCTGAGAAAATTAGGTGAAGGTGAGAAATGCCTGTGTGATCATTTTGGAAGCTAAGTTGCATATGAATCTAAGGTGGCATTGTTAGTAGTAGTAGTACTTAGTCTAGTAGTATTCAGCTCCTTGCCAAGGTGCTTCTGGCTTAATGAAATGACCCAGAGCTTCAGCTCCATAGCAGGGTCACGTGTATTGGCTAGCTACATGTCCTTGTGTTGAGGACTTACACTTTTTGAACCTCAATTTTCTTACATGTCAAGTGAGGTTTTGTGGATGATATCTTTATAAGCTTTCAGGCAATGTCAAGGAATACCAGTTAGTGGGTAGTGTATGTGAAAGTGTTTTAAGAACTGTAATGCATCATACAGGTTATCTAGTCTTCCTTCCCAGATGGATGGAGTTTACAGACATGGGACTTCTTTCCCAGCATTGGTGGACAGGGAAGATTTGGATCAACATCCTGAGGTCAGAGTGAAGGCAAACAGCTTAACATGGAGCTAGATGAGACCAGCGAGACAGTACACAAAGCCAAGTACTTTGGGGCCAGCAGAGCTAATGCATGAGGAAGTTTGAAGGAGAGGAATTTCCTGAGTGGAGAGGAATTTCCTGACCTAGAGTACAGGGGCTACTGGCTTCTTTTTGTTTGGTGCCTGCTGTTGCTTGTCTAGTAGCTTAGACTCAAGTTATTCTGGAAGCAGTTAAAGGGTAGAAGAAGAGCAGACCGAATGTGTGGGACTATTCTTATAAGGTATGACAGGATTTAGGGACCAGGCAAAGGGTACAAAGCCAGTATCAGCTAGTCCAAGGTAAACCCAGTTCAAAGGAGAAGAGTAAATGACCTAAATGAGCAGCAAAGGCAGACCATATTTGGACACTAGTAATGGTGAATTTTATGTGTCAACTTGACTAGCTTATGGTGCCCAGTTGTTTGGTCAAATACTAGTCTAGATATTGCTGTTTAGGGATTTTTTTAGATGAGATTAACATTTAAATCAGCAAACTTTGAGTAAAGCATTACCCTCCATAATGTGGGTGGGCCTCATCCAATTCATTGAAAGCTTTGAGATTAAAAAAAAAAATTGTGGTTTCCCAAAGAAGAAAACATTTGGCCTCAAAACCGTAACATGGAAACTCTGCCTGAGTTTCTAGGCTGCTTGACCAGCCATGCAAATTTTGGATTCCAGACTGTAACATCACTTCTTACCCAGGTTTCTAGCCTGTCTGCATGTGCAGACTTACCATCTCCCACAATCATCTGAACTAGTTCCTTAAAATCTCTCTCTCTCCCTCTCTCTCTCTCTCCGTACGCAGACACACACACACCCACGCACGCACGCGTGCATGCACTATGGTTGGAATGTTGTTTGTCCCCTTCAAAATTCATGTTGAAATTTGATTGCCATTGTGACAATATTTAGGAAGTGGGGCCTTTGAGAGGTGATTGGATCGACAGGGCTCTGCCCTCATGAGTGGATTAATGCTGTTGAGTAGGAGTGAGTATGTTATAAAAGGGCAAGTTTGGCCCCCTTTTGCTCTCTCCCTCTCAGCTCTTTTGCTCTTCTGCCATGTGAGGAATAGTGTTTCTCCCTCTGGAGGATGTAGCATTCAAGAAGCTGTCTTGGAAGTGGAGACAGCTTTGACTCGATGCCAAATCAGCTGGTACCATGATCATGGACTTCCAGCTTCCAGAACTGTGGAAAACATATTTCTGTTGTTTATAAATTACCCAGTCTGTGGTATTCTGTCAGAACAGCACAAAATGAACTAAGACTGTGTGTGTGTGTGTTTATGTGTGTGCATGCACATGTATGAGCGTGTGCAAGTGTGTGAGTGTGTGTGTGTATCTCCTATTTGTTCTGTCTGGATAACCATGACTGAAACAGATATCATGAAGATAGCAATGCGGCTTTGAGCAGAGACAGTTGCAGGATTATGGAGAGCCTTGAGTGAGCTGTCATTATGAGTTCTTTCACCCCAATAGTCATAAAATATTGAGTAATATTTGAGTAATAATAATTATTACTATGTCTACTAAGTGAGCATATATTGTGCCATAGAGGTTGGTTGGCATGATTTCTATTGACTCAGATTTCTGAGATGCTAATCCAGAGCCTGAGTGGAAGTCTCTCATCTTCCTGTCGGAGAAGCTTTACTCTCCTGAAGAGAGCACCAAAAGCTGGGTATCTTCCATCAGGGAATGGGGATCTGACTAGAAAAGGCCTCCAGCTCTGTCAGGTTAATACTGGGATCAAGAAGGACTTTTTATATTAATGGAGTCAATGCCGTTGAAAGTTAGAATTCATTTAGTCCACTTCTTCATTGTATACATAGGGAGAGTGAACCTGAGAGAAGAGAAGCCACCTTTATAGGCCACACAGCAAGTTGGTGGCACAGCCAGGCCTCACACTCACATCTCCTGACAATAAGTAAGGCAGAGAAGAAAGGAGAAGGAAAGAGATAAAGGTTGTTTGCTAGAAGAGAAGTCTGGATTCCGGTTGTGCTTTTTCTATGAGCCATTTGGTGAGTAATTGTCCCAAAGTTTGGAAGTGTCCCAGTTTTCACAACTGGATAGAATGGAGGGAAAATAGAAAAGTTTGAAAAGTAAAGTGAAA
Source organism: Gorilla gorilla gorilla (assembly GCF_029281585.2). NCBI lineage: Eukaryota > Metazoa > Chordata > Mammalia > Primates > Hominidae > Gorilla > Gorilla gorilla. Next base: position 161,684,820 of record NC_073247.2, read on the forward strand.
TAACATAGACAACATATTTATAAGGGCCCCTAACTGCTAAATTACAAAATTGAAAATGATCTATATAGTTTTCATTGATGAGTAAATCTGCTTTCTGGTGGACTTCTCTAGTGGCAACAAGGCTACTGCACTCAGTCTCACCACCTTGACCAAAGGTCAAGTTTGCCCTTGTTAAAATAAAGGTACATTGTGCTTGCTGTGGGGCCAGGCTTCCTTATTTCTCTCCTATATTTGTTCAGGAATTTGGTTCTGTCCCATGAGGATACTAAATTGAATTGATCAATGAAAATGGCATCTGTGCTTGTTTGTTTTAACTTGACTTTGATAGCTTCATCCATTAAACTTTCAATGAAGTTGTAATTTCTTTAAAAAAAAACCCTAAATTTAAAAACATGCTGGCAGTTCATAATTACCTTGGTATATATCAAGATGAATCAGTGAAGGTGACTCTCTTTCCTTTGCATTTAGTATTGTTGCTTTGTGCCTGTATTTTCTATTTAGGATTTATTAGTGTAAATCCCCCTTATACATCATTGAAAGCATTAGGATTTATGTAGTGTTAAATCCTTATCAGGATTTATATGGAATTAAATCCAATCTAAGAGACAGTGGATAACCTAGTGGGGTTTTGTACCCATAATTTCTACCGCTCTTTGTGGAAAAGCATTTCATTACAAACTTTCAGATTTGGGAAGGCAGTGTTCTGCAAATGGCACCTATTATTACCAATGTGGAGCATTTTACTGCACTTTCCATGTAGTCCCTGGGCTCCTCACTGAGAAGCATCCTCATGGCAAAGCATCTTTCATGGCCACGAGGAGGACATTAACCTCTTCTCTGCTCCTTCCCTGTTTGGAGCACAGCACAGCTTTGATTAACTCTTTAAAGAGCCTTCTGTTTACACCCTCTCACAGATCTGCAGACAGTATTTGCAAAGCACATTGCAATTTTTGACAGCAGGCACCACTGGGGTGGGGAAGATACTTGTCAGCTTTTTCCTTTGGTGACTTTCCTTCCATTTTTTTTTTGTCTTTTGAGGGAATGAAAACTGCTCCAAGTTGGTGCTTGCTATTCTCCTCTTTTATTTCTTTTCTCTTCTTTGTATATGCTTTTCCCCCATCCCATATACCAACTGATGGGGTGATTGAGTGACTTTCATCCATTCAGTCAAGTATTTACTGAGTCCTACGTCATGCAAAGTGCTGTACAATGTACTGAGTTTTTAGAGTTATTTCTTTCTGGGGTTGTTGTCCCTTTTTAAATTATAAAAATAATACATACTTACGGTAAAAATGCACAGTACAAAAGCATATAAAATGAAAAGAAGATCCTCTTCCACATCAAGCTCCTAGTTTCACTCCTTTGTATAACATCAATAACAATTTCTTACATATCCTTATAAAAAGTTTCTATATGTATATAAGTGTGTATGTAATGTATACATTCATACATATATGTACACATAGGTAACATACACACATTTACTTATATATGCTTTCTTAGAAAACTCAGACTGGAGCATGGTAAACACAAGTTTTGTACATCCACTTCCATGTTGTATCAGGCCATTTGCTTTGCTATAAAGAAATACCTGAGGCTGGGTAATTTACAAAGAAAAGAGGTTTAATTGGCTCATGGCTCTACAGGTTGTACAGGAAGTTTGGTGCTGGCATCTGCTTCTGGTGAAGCCCTCAGAAAGCTTACAATCATGTGGAAAACGAAGGTGGAGCAGGCACATCAAATGGTGAGAGAGAGAACAAGAGAGAGACGGAGAAGGTCCCAGTCTCTTAAAAAAACAGATCTCATGTGCACTCAAAGTGACAACTCACTTATCACCAAGGTGATGATGCTAAGCAGCTAAAGGGGCTGACCAGTCACCTCTCACCAGGTCCCACCTCCAACATTAGGAATCACATTTCATCATGAGATTTGGAGAGGACACACATTGAAACCATGTCACATGTGTATCTTTCCATGCTTTCCATGTCAGCACATGCAGTCTTGCTGACTCCCTTAAAGGCTACATGGTTGAAATGTAACTTTAGGAAAACCCTGAGGTTTTGATAAGTTTTGTATAGAGGGCACTGAATTTGATTTTGAATGTGTAAATTCAGTGTTCATTTGCTGTCTTCAGGTTTCTTTTACTTTTTCTCTATATTGAGGGCACTACCCAGTTATGCATTCTGACACTTGAAGACTTCTGGTGGCTTGCAAATGCTCCATGGAGATGAAAATTAACTTGATTGGTTTTCCTTCCTGAGCACCATGTGTCCACTCTGGCCTTGGGCGACTCTCAAAGTGGGTTTCAAACCAGGCTTCAGAGTTTGTCCCAATACTTTCTAATAGTTTATTTTATCCTTTTCATAAGTTTTCTCCTACCGCTTCAGTCCATATTTTCTGGTCTGGCCTTATCAACTATAAAGTTCTTGTTTATTTGGAACTTGAGGTCAGTGACTTCTGACCTCACTAGCTTTCATTCTAGCTCACTCTTATTTAGGCATTTACTATATGCATAATTTCCTTTAATCCTCATGACAAACCCATGAGGGAGGTGCAGTAATTATCTCCAAAGTGACAGATGAGGCACAGGAAGGCTAAGGACGTTGTCTACGGTCACACAGCTGGTAGATGGAAGAACTAGAATTTGAACCCAGGTTTATCTGACCCTAAAAAATTTGCTTTTAATCAATATATATACTGCCTCCCTTAAATCAGTATTTCTAGCTTTTCTGTGAGCCTGCGATTCTCTAGTGGCAAGCCACAATAATAGCCACGCCATGAACATAACACTGCATGCCATACTCCATACCAGAGGGTGGAGCTGAGTTTTCTCATGCTGGAACAGCATTTTCTTACAAGCTAAACCATGGGAGGGATCTTGGGTGGGAAGAAGCACTTCCTGCTTATAATACAAGCCAAAAAGAGATTCCCACAGTATGAAGCCCACAGTTTTTCCTGTGTAATGACATTATGAAGACCTCAGGCAGAATCTCCAGCTATTGTGCATTTTTGTTTAATACATTTATACTGTAAATTAGTTAGAGCTATGGACTTGCAACCCCTACTTTGACCCAAAACACCAAGACACGAGAGGGAATGGTCTTTTATTTTATTTTCCTGATCAGAACTCTCTAGTTTCCTTATCAGTGTTGCTCACCCTGGGTGTTGCCTCTTTGAATTCAGATTTGTGTGAATGGGGTTTTCTAAGAGAAACCTTGGTAACCAAGAGACAGTTTCTGTCTCTGCCTTCTTCTGGTGGACTCCAATCCTGGCTCTCCAGCTGCCTTGCCTTCACGTTTTAGGGATTCAGAATCAGGATGCGATCATGGCCCAATCACAGAATTGAACATTTCTAAGTTCCTCAGTATCCAAAAGGAAAGGCATTTCAGATGTTAGGTAACTGTCCTTTATTCACTGTCTGATAGAAATTTAATGGTTACAAAGGGGTTTGTTTTTAGGTTTTTAGTTTTATTATTTTTAGTTTATTTCCAGCACTGGAAAATTAGCCTGAAAATCTGGAAAGGGAAAGGCCAAACCAATCGCAGTTGCCCTGGAATCGTGGGGGTATTCCCAATAATAAATGTCTAGATGGTGTGTTTGTTCCAGTTCCAATCCAATCCAATTCAATGAATATTTGTTGAATGCCTGCTGTGAAGAAGATAAAGAATGAATAAGACATGGCTCTCACTCTCCAGGAGTTCACACTATAATGAGAAATTGACATGTGCACTGTTAATTCTCATACAAAGAAGGCAATAATAAAGGTCTATACAGAAGTTTAAACAAGGTGTTAAGGGAATATTGGAGGAGTAAAAAATTATGTCGAATTAGAGTATCTGGAAGGAATGCTGTTTGAAAGAAGGTGGTTTTGAGCTTTGTCTTAAAGGGGTGATGAGATTATTATAGGAAGACATTGAGGTGAAAGCTAGTTTAGTTTGAAGAACCACACACTCTGCAGGTGTGCAGTCCGAGGGAACGCATGGCAATTAGTCTGGTAAGGTGGAGAGCAGCATGGCATACAGCTGGAGTGGTAAGTCCGACCCAGTTTATGAAGAGCCTTGAATACTAGACTAAGAGTTTGGACTTGCTCTGTAGGTTAAGGGGACTCTTGAATACCTACCCCTCAAAATCACAAAGGAGTCTGTTTCCTGTCATCATAGCACTTGGTTCTTCTCAGTAGCCCCTTTTACAGACAAATTCCTTCTAGTTACATTTGTACTCATTTGGTGAAGATTCTCTATGGGAAATACTTGACTTTAAAAAACTTGACACATAGTTTGATGTAAACGTCTCTGATATATCAATAATGTATTTTATTCATTTATCTCCCCAATTGTGTATGTAACTACATATACTTTGTATAATCATTGACTATGATTACAGTCTGTGTTGATATAACCTAAGAGTGGTTATGCATGATCTGGGTGGTATTGCATCTGGAATTTATCCTACTCTGTAACATGTTCCATTGAGCTTACACCAAACCAGTCTAGCTATGCCATCAGATTTCTCTTTACCAGCTCTATTTATGGTCTTTCTCTGACATTACTATAAGAATGTCAGGTTAAATTATATCAGATGCTTCTCTCTCCAAGATATGTTAACTTTGCTCCATCCTCTTTCACCATTCAGCTTGTCATTCTATCATGAACAGGAATTAGCTTCGTTTGGCATGATTTGTATTTGAAGAATCTGTATTGACTACTGTTTATCACTTGGGTTTCCCCTAGATACTCATAAATGACTGCCTTAATAATTGTCCTCACAGCTTACCAGATATTGAAATTAAATTTATGAGTTTAATTCCCTGAGTTCCCTGGGGACTTTTTTTTTTTAAAGAAAAATGGAACACAGCAGTTTCATGACTCACAACAACTCTTCCATAATAACCAATGTGATAAAAACATTTTTTCAGGGAAACAAATTTCAGTTTTAGCCTTCCAAATGACTATTACGAAAATTAACAACTAATAAAAAATTGAAATACTAAAAGACATCATGTATCCTCTCAAACTATTTATTTATTGTACTCATACATATTCTTAAGTGCAATAAAATATGCCTAGAAATCATTAATCCACTAGTATATAGTCCTTACTTGGTGCTGGCAACTGAAAATTTGGTCTTTTTATATACAAATTGTTACACGTATGAAAAATAGTCCAATAATGGCTCTTTTTATAGGTTATTTCATAAGTACTCTTGGTTGGACATATGCTAAAGTATTGTTACAGGTTGCTGAGGCAACCCGCCTGCTACAGTTGTGGTTAACTCTACAATTTACTGATAATGCTGACCTGAGACTTGAGTCTTATCTTCACTGAATGCAGTACAGGTGTATTGTAGGTAGGCTGTAGGAGGACCATAGCTACCTCTAAATCTTTACAGAAGATTTTGAATGTGGCTTTTGTTGCATAGAAAATAAATAAAATAAAATAAATCTCTACAGAAGACTGGCAAGAGATTGGTGCATATTTAATAGCAAACAGTGGGATGCTTTGAAAGGGATGGATAACATAGAACATTGAACAGCAAGAGCTTTAGTGGGGTTTAGGTTTTAGTAGTTGTCCAGCCAAGACTCTGCCTGTTACTGAAGCTTAGGGATATGTGGAGTGACCAATTTACATCAGTCATAGTAGAGAAGTAATTGCTTTTATCTGACTAAAGCAGTCTGGACCCAGTCAACAACGTGCTGATGCTACAGTCCCTATTCTTGATGTTTTATTGGAAAGTGGTAAGACTTCTTTTTCTCTCTGAGCTGGTACCACCAATTTGCAGTGGTATGTTCTAGAAGCAAATCATATTTCAGAGCTCTTTGGTTGTGTAATTTTTTTCAATAGGCATGATGAGTGTTCTGGAAGCTGTATCATGGTGCCTTTTGCTTGGCTGTGTGTCATTACTATAATGCATAGGTTTTTTACTTGTTTGTGTGATTGTTTTTATTCCAAAGACTGCCATCCAGGGCCATGCAGCAAACAAGCAATAGGGAAATATCCCACTATGCAATCCTATTTTGAGATGATATTTAGGATGAGAGAACATGCATTGGTTACCTACCAGCTTGACAGGAATGGATTTCCAAATCTGACACACCATAGCCTGAATTCTCACCAGTTTGCTCCTGGAAAGGCCAGCTCATGGTAAGCTCCTTAGAGTTTGTTAGTAGTGGGGAAGCCTTGAGTTTCAGGAGAACGTGTTTGGATGGCATTTTAAGAAGCCATTCCATTTTTGGTAGAGTAGAAAAAGTCTGCATCTGAGTCTGTAGTACAGTCTGTTCTCTGGATGAACACAATGTCTCTCTCACATTTTTCTGATATTTATTCTGCAAATCAGCAGCATGAGCCCCTGCCACTCTTCTAAATAAGCTTCCAGGCATTACCTGCATGCTGTGTTCCTGTGGTGGGATGGCAGTAATCTCTGCTAAGATAAACGGGAGCTTCTGTGGATAAAGCGTAAACGCAGTGAAGTGTGTGTGGCTGGAAGATTTAATGCCTCTACAGGTAATTTTTTTAGAGGGGGATCTGGCATTTAATCAAATCCAGAGTCATTATGTAAATTTAATCACCTTGCAACACACTAGTAATTTTATTATCTCCTTTTCATTTGACAGTGCTTAGATACAAGTTGAGCTTGGAATTCCAGAGGTAGAGCACTGCTGATTGGAGACATATTAAGTAAAATGTACTGTGGAAATGAGATAAAACCTTTATTCTTGCTAATGATTGTCATTGTATGTATTCAGGTGTCCAACAAAGGATTTTAGAATAAAGTGTGCCTTTAAAGTTTCCCACCTTCTTAAAGCTCCCATTGAATTGCAAAGGGCCTGTTTGGAATGGACTGTATTAAATCTACTTCAAATGAAAACCTTTACACTGAGTGAAATGTGGTTCAACAATCCTTAACACAAGGCCTTTACACTTGTGTAGCCCATTTTGGTTTGGCCTATCTTGTCACTAGAATGCTGTCTGAGCTTGGATTATTTATGCCCTAAGATTTACTTAAAATTGAAGGGAGTATTTCCATTCATCAACACTAGTTTTGATAGATGGTTAAAAGGTGCAGTGAGGTTGATGATCCTGAATACACAAATTATTGATCACCACATCAAGTTGGATTTCCCTAAAGATGTATGGCTTTCTGACCTTGTGATTTACACTAATGATTATGTCTTAATAAAAGTAATAAAGCTAAATACTTTATACGTGATCTAAGGAGTGAGATTAGAAAGGAAGCAAGAGGAGAGACATACTGTGTTGAACTGACCTTGCTAAGGCAGAAGAAATGGCATTTTATGGTGTTTTTTTCTTTCCTTCACTTCTCTGTTTTACTTCTTCCACTTTTTATCTCTTGATTTGAAAGAAACTCTTGGGAATATCTCTTCTCCTGCAGACAAAGACACCATGAGCTCCCCCATCCATACCCTAGAACATGTAGGCCCTTGGTCAACCATATCCTTTAATCAGGTGATATCTCTCCTTTTGTACCTTGCAGGCACGGAAGCCAATGACTTGGGCAAATGCCCCTAATTCAGGATCAACTCAGATGACCAGGTTTCCCCTACCTAGAGTGCTACTTACTGCAGTGAAAACTTTTCTTCTTTCCAAAAACCTTTAATTAAACGTTTAATAACTCCCTGACTCATAACATGGCTTCATAATGGGACATCAAAATGCTATAATCTAGGATTAAGATTTAAGTGCCTTACTATCTAGTTTCCCGTTGAGCTGAGTATCTGTTCTCTGTTTACCACTCATGCCTCAATTTTCTCATTCTAAAATGGAAGTAATGATCACTACCTACCTCCAAGGGTTGATACAGGATTCAGTGAGGCATTTGATGTGAAAGTATCCAACACTCAGTTTGGCATAGAGTATATGTTCAGTGAAGGCAAGTGGAATTTGAGTGATCTTGTGAGTGCTAAGAGGTTATAATCCAGGGTTAGTATGCAACCCTAATGGTGGGGCTACCATGCACAATCACAGTGAGGGTCTGAGTCAAATGAGGATAACTGGGCTCTGGCTTTGGTGTCTCTTTTGTGGGTTGCAGCTGGTAAAATAAGTCCTCTTTTGTCACAGCATCATACAAAAGTAGGTTCACACATGTACACTCACACACACACACGTGGTTTGGGTGAGAGAGTATATCAAATAATCCCACAGTAGAGAGATGATGAGATTGCTCTTAAGGGATGTCCTAATTTGGATAAAACTTGTGTGACTTTAGGAAATGGACTTACCCTCTCTCTCTCAGTTTCTTTCTGTCTCTCTCTCTCTCGTCTATCCATTCATCCAACCATCTGTCCATTCATCCAATAAGCACTTATGAAGTATACCCATCACTATATTTCTATCACCATTACTGAGTAGCGATGATAGAAAGATTGATACTTTTCCTTTCCTTAAAGAGCTTATACTCTTGTTGGAGAGAGGGACAAGCAAACAGTTATAAAACACTCTTAATCCATTTGGGCTGCTATAACAACATACCTTAGACTGGAAAATTTTATAAATATCATAAATTTATCACCAACAGTTCTTGAGGCTTGAAAGTCCAAAAATTGAGGTGCCAGCAGGTTTAGTTGTCTAGTGAAGGCTCTCTCCTTTATAGATGGTCCCTTCTTGCTGCATATTCACACGGTGAAAAGGGAAAGAGGCTAATAAACTCTCTGAGCACTCTTTATAAGAGCACTAATCCCATTCATGAGGATCCACCCTCATGACCTAATCACCTCCTAAAAGTCCCATCTCTTAATATTATTGCTTTGGGGATTAGGTATCAACATGAATTTGGGAGTGACAGAAACATTCAGACCATAGCAAATACTATTTCAAAGTGACAAAAGCATGCAGAGGGTATCATGGGAATAAAGAGAAGGTTCCTTTCCCAGCCTGGAGTGGAAATGAATGGTCAGAGAAGACTTCAGGAAGAGGTGATGCTTGGGCTAAGTCCTAAAGGGTAAAGAGGTGTTTACATAGTAAAAAGTGGCGGGGGCGGGTGGAAGTGTGTGTTTAAGCTGAGGGCAAACCCTCAGGAATTGCTCTGCAGTTCCTATACTGTCCAATACTGGTAAGAGTTCTGATCAGATTTGACAGCCATACATGAAATGTGGACTCAGTGTTTGTTTGTAGCCCACCAGATGTGTTGAGAACACTGTGGATAAGTGCATATTTTAGTGCTTCTGTAAAGCCCTAGAAAGTAAATATTTTAGGCTTTGAAGGCCATGAGGTCTCTTTTGCAACTATGCAACTATGCAGTGCTATCTCATCACAGATTTAATTTGCATTTTTCTAATAGTTAACAATGTTGAAAATATCATGTGCTTATTTGCTATCTACACATCTATGTTGAAATGTAATGTTGAAATGTTTGATGTATTTTCCCCATTTTCTAAGTGAACTTTTTTCTTACTACTGAGTTTTGAGAGTTCTTTATTATATTCTAGATAAAAGGCCTTTGTAAGATATGTGATTTGAAAATATTTTCTTCTAGTCTGTAGCTAGTCTTTTCATTCTCTTAACAGTGTATTTCACTGAACAAAACTTTTTAATTTTGATAAAATCTAATTTATCAACTTCTGTTTTTATGGATCATGCTTTTGATGTCATATCCAAGTACTCTTCAAGTAACTCAAGGTCAGGAAAATTTTCTCCTATTTTTTTCTAAGCATTTTATTGTTTTATGTTATATGTTTAGATCTATAATCCACCTTGAGTAAATTTTTGTATAAGGTGTAAGGTTAGGTTAATGTTATTTTTTTATCATACTGTTATACAAGGATTTCAGCACCATTTGTTGAAAAAACATATCATTTCTCCATTGAAATGCTTTTACATTTTTGTCAACAATGAGTTGGCCATGTTTATGTGAGCCAATTTTTAGACTCTGTTTTCTGTTTTATTGATCTATGTGTCCTTCCCTTTGACAATACCACACCGTCTTGATTACTGTGTATATAGAGTAGGTCTTAAAATCAGTTAATGTTATTTCTACAGTTTTATTCTTTTTCTTTAAAATTGTTTTAGCTCTTTTAGTTCCTTTGCTTTTTATATAAATTCTACTTTCCACTTATCTGTAAATACAAAAAGTTCTATGGGATATTGATTAGAATTGCATTAAATTATGCTGTTTCTTTCAGTCCATAAGCATGGTATAACTCTATTTAAATCTTCTTTGATTTCTTTCATCAGGGTTTTATGGTTCTCAGGATGCAGAGTCTGTACATATTTTGTTACACTTATACCTAAGTATTTAAATTTGTTTTGAGCTATTATAAATTTTAAATGTATACATATATTTAAATTTTGGTTTTCAGTGGTGCATTGCTGGTATATAGAAATATGCTTGATTTTTGTGTGTTGACTTGTATTCCATCACCTTTATAGTACTCACTTATTTTTAGGAGTTTTTATGTAGACTTCTTGAGATTTTCTGTGTAGATAGTCATGCTGTTTACAAACAGAGTTTTCTTTCTTTTTTTCTGATATCTGTGCCTTTTATTGATTGATTTTTGCCTTATTGCATTGGCTAAGACTTCCATAATGATGTGGAATAGGTGGTAAGAGTGGATGTCTTACATTGCTACCAGTCTTCAGGAGAAAACATTTAGATTTTCCCCATTAAGTATGATGTTATCTGTAGGTTTTTTGGAGATGTTCAAGTTGAGAAAAGTTTACTTCTATTTCTAGTTTGCTGAGATTTATTTTTAATAATTAATGGATGTTGGCTTTTGTCAAGTGCTTTTTCTATATCAATTGATACAATTATGTGGCTTTTTTAGACTTAGTATGATCAGTTATATCAATTGAATTATTCTATTATTGAAGCAACCTTACAATCTTGTGATAAACCCCACTTGATTGTGATGTCAGAAAGGGCCTCTGATAAATCTCCAGATATGTACTCATTTTATTTCTCTTTGCCCTGTAATGTAAACGCAGTTATACTGGTATCATAAAGGTACATTTCGGTACTAGGGAAAGGTCAGAGAGAGAATGCTGAGAGGTGGAAGGCATTCTGCTTGAATGAGGAGCCAAGGAAGGCAATGGAAGCTAGGGGAGAGAATGTAAGAACTGATCCGTGAGCAAGCCAAAAGTGAGCCAATCCATCAGGCTACAACCATTGAGTGAGTGCCTGCTATGTGCCGAGCAGTTGACACAGGCTAAAAGGTTCTAAAAAGAGTCAAGATTGGATAACAAAGAAAGAAGGCCCTTGAGGAACTTGATCATGCTGGGGGCTAGAGGTGAGAGGGTTTGTATATTCTAGTTCTGGAATTTGGCTGATGAGCACTGGACCCAGGACCCAGGTGGCTGCCTGGAGCAGCCTGAGGTCCTTTCTTGGCCTGCTGGTAGGTAAAATAAATGAGAGGAGAAGAGTCTGGGAAAGGTGGCCTCTGTGGCTTATCTGGCACCTGCAATTTGATTAGATGTATATAACCTGTGTCTTAAAATCCCTCGCATTGGGCATGGCAGGCCAACATGCAACCAGCAGGTACTGAGATAGGGCCATGGGCTCTGAGAGGGAGAGATAGAGATTTTCTTCAAAACTGAGGACTTGACCTTCCTGCTTACTTACTGTGATCACTGTAATGCCACTGCCTTAGGCAATGATACCCAGTTTGATCTCCTCTCAGATACTGTTAGGTCAGTGTCTCCATCCATTATTTTCTGTGGAAGCTCTGGCAGCCTGAGAGTTTGAGCAAAACCAACCTGACCACCGATTTTTTAGTATATAGCTTGGTATTGTCAACCATGATTGCACATTAGGATTGCCAGAGACAGAACCAGCTTAATAGACATGTGACCAGTGCATTTACACAAGACCCCATGCTCAGAAGGGAGGGCCATGCTGGGAGATTAATGTTCTTTTTATTATTATTATTATTATACTTTAAGTTTTAGGGTACATGTGCCCATTGTGCAGGTTAGTTACATATGTATACATGTGCCATGCTGGTGCGCTGCACCCACTAACTCGTCATCTAGCATTAGGTATATCTCCCAATGCTATCCCGCCCCCTTCCCCCCACCCCACAACAACCACAATGAGATACCATCTCACACCAGTTAGAATGGCAATCATTAAAAAGTCAGGAAACAACAGGTGCTGGAGAGGATGTGGAGAAATAGGAACTTTTACACTGTTGGTGGGACTGTAAACTAGTTCAGCCATTGTGGAAGTCAGTGTGGCGATTCCTCAGGGATCTAGAACTAGAAATACCATTTGACCCAGCCATCCCATTGCTGGGTATATACCCAAAGGACTATAAATCATGCTGCTATAAAGACATATGCACACGTATGTTTATTGTGGCATTATTCACAATAGCAAAGACTTGGAACCAACCCAAATGTCCAACAATGATAGACTGGATTAAGAAAATGTGGCACATATACACCATGGAATACTATGCAGCCATAAAAAATGATGAGTTCATGTCCTTTGTAGGGACATGGATGAAATTGGAAATCATCATTCTCAGTAAACTATCGCAAGAACAAAAAACCAAACACCGCATATTCTCACTCATAGGTGGGAATTGAACAATGAGAACACTTGGACACAGGAAGGGGAACATCACACTCTGGGGACTGTTGAGATTAATGTTCTGTGGTTTCCATTTGAAACTTAATGATTTTTATCTTTTTTATCTTCAAACCTGTGTTTTCTAAGTGAAGTGTAATGAGACAATGAAGCATGTACTGGGGGCTTGAAATCTTGATTCACATGTGGGTCTACCTCCTACGAACTCCCCACATCTCCAGGATGGGTTTTTGGCCACCACTCCCTTGATTTCTGGTGCCATTGGCCTTACCTGGGCCCCCCTTTCTCATCCTTGTTCATCCATCCCCAGCAGGAGCCTGGATGTTGGGAGAGTCAGGATCAGATGCATGCACCTTGCAGCCCCTCTAGGGAGGGCATGACATCGATCATCTCTGCTCCAGTTTCACAGCACCAGGCACGTTCAGTGGGAAACACAGTGGCAGCAAGCCTCTTGTCTATCCCTGATTTAGGTACCTAAGTGTACCCTGGTAAAGAGGTTGTAATATCCTTGGGGGATGTCTGTCTTCTGTGGGAGGGGATGGTGGCCCATGGGAAGAGAGATGCTAAAGCTCAATTTCCTTACCTTCTGATAAGGCACAGCATGTCAGTCTGATGGCTGGTGAAAGGGACCCAGTAGTTGTCAGGCCCAATCACACACCCAAGACACAAGTCATTGGGTGGAGCTCCTGGGTGCCTGCAAGGGTCTACCCTCAGCCCATGAATATCCCCATGCCCAAGAGAGTATCGTTTGGGCCTGCTTCATGTCTGGAGAGACCCTCTCTTTCTCCTTTCAACATTCCTGAATCTGACTTGCATTAGTCTCTTCCAGCCAGCTCAAGGCACCTTCCAGAGATGAAGTATGAAATACAAATTGTACAATGTTGGTGATTCTGCATAGGAGTTAAATGCTCTGATATTTTAATTTAAGATATCATTGTGTCATACAATATAAAGATGAACACTAAAATGTCTATTTATGATTTAAAATTTTACTTTTTCTTTACTTAGAGTGACACTAAATAGCAAAGAGGAAACACCATGACAGGTTGAATGAGAAACCACAGAAGAAAGAAAAACATCTGTATATTTTAGTAGCTTTAAAGACACTTTTTCTCTGTTTTTTGAATAAGGCACACCATGTTTTCATTTTGCACTGGGCCCCACAAATCATGTATCCAGTCTTGTCTGGGGGTATATTTAAAATATATGGATATATCCAAATTAATTGGCATCGGATAGGGCTCTAGGCATCTGCATTTTTAAAGGCATTCCAGAGAATCTGTTGTAGAAAGAAAGTAGAAATAAGCAAAGAGCGAAAGCTAGAAGAAACCCTGTGATACTAGATTAGCATCAGAGAGATCAATATGAAAAATCAGTAAATATGTCTGTCTATCTGTCTATCTGTAAAGATAAGTAGATACAGAAATGAATGTTGATATGGTGTTGTCATAGTCTGTTCAGGCTACTATAACAGAGTGCCTTAGACTGGGTAATTTATAAACAATAGAAATATATTGTTCACAGTTCTAGAGTCTGGGAGGTCCATGATCAAAGAGCCAGCAGATTCTGTGTCTGGTGAGGGTTCTTTGCTTCATAGATGGTGGAAGGGGTAAGGAGCTAAGATGCTCCTTTAGACCTCTTTTATAAGGCCACTAATCCCATTCTTTAGGTTTCTGCCCTTATCACTTAATCACTTCCCAAAACGACCCACCTCTTTATACCAACACATTAGGAATAAGATTTCAACATATAAATTTTGGAGGGACACAAATATTCAGACCATAGCAGATGTATTCATGGATATGTATCTATGTGTATATGTATATGTATATAGTTGTCCCTCCATATCCATAGGTTCTACATTCGTGGGTTCAAGCAACTGTGGATTAAAGTATTTGGGGGAAAAAAAAACAATAAAAAATAACAATATAACAATAGAAAACATACAAAGGAAAAACAATATGGTCTAACAACTATTGACATAGCATTTACATTATATTAGCTATTGTAAGTAGAGAGGATTTAAAGTATACAAGGGGATGTGTGTAATTTATATGCAAATACTACACCATTTAATATAAGGAACTTGAGCATTCATGGTATCCAACATGGATTTTGGTATCCACAGGGAGTTCTGGAAGCAATCGTCTGTGGATACTGAAGGTTGACTGTATTTCTTTTCTTTTTTTTAATTTAATTTTATTTTTATTTTATTATTATTATTATACTTTAAGTTTTAGGGTACATGTGCACAATGTGCAGGTTAGTTACCTATGTATACATGTGCCATGCTGGTATGCTGCACCCATTAACTCGTCATTTAGCATTAGTTATATCTCCTAATGCTATCCCTCCCCCCTCCCCCACCCCACAACAGTCCCCAGAGTGTGATGTTCCCCTTCCTGTGTCCATGTGTTCTCATTGTTCAATTCCCACCTATGAGTGAGAACACGTGGTGTTTGGTTTTTTGTTCTTGCAATAGTTTGCTGAGAATGATGATTTCCAATTTCATCCACATCCCTACAAAGGACATGAACTCATCATTTTTTATGGCTGCATAGTATTCCATGGTGTATATGTGCCACATTTTCTTAATCCAGTCTATCATTGCTGGACATTTGGGTTGGTTCCAAGTCTTTGCTATTGTGAATAGTGCCACAATAAACATATGTGTGCATATGTCTTTATAGCAGCATGATTTATAATCCTTTGGGTATATACCCAGTAATGGGATGGCTGGGTCAAATGGTATTTCTAGTTCTAGATCCCTGAGGAATCGCCACACTGACTTCCACAATGGTTGAACTAGTTTACAGTCCCACCAACAGTGTAAAAGTGTTCCTATTTCTCCACATCCTCTCCAGCACCTGTTGTTTCCTGACTTTTTAATGATTGCCATTCTAACTGGTGTGAGATGGTATCTCATTGTGGTTTTGATTTGCATTTCTCTGATGGCCAGTGATGATGAGCATTTTTTCATGGTCTTTTGGCTGCATAAATGTCTTCTTTTGAGAAGTGTCTGTTCATGTCCTTTGCCCACTTTTTGATGGGGTTGTTTGTTTTCTTCTTGTAAATTTGTTTGAGTTCATTGTAGATTCTGGATATTAGCCCTTTGTCAGATGAGTAGGTTGCGAAAATTTTCTCCCATTTTGTGGGTTGCCTGTTCACTCTGATGGTAGTTTCTTTTGCTGTGCAGAAGCTCTTTAGTTTAATTAGATCCCATTTGTCAATTTTGTCTTTTGTTGCCATTGCTTTTGGTGTTTTAGACATGAAGTCCTTGCCCATGCCTGTGTCCTGAATGGTAATGCCTAGGTTTTCTTCTAGGGTTTTTATGGTTTTAGGTCTAACGTTTAAGTCTTTAATCCATCTTGAATTAATTTTTGTATAAGGTGTAAGGAAGGGATCCAGTTTCAGCTTTCTACATATGGCTAGCCAGTTTTCCCAGCACCATTTATTAAATAGGGAATCCTTTCCCCATTGCTTGTTTTTCTCAGGTTTGGGTTGACTGTATTTCATAGCTCTGTCCACTGAGAGGGCCTAGAAGCAGCAACACTGAAGTAGAATTAAGCTTACCTAGAACTACATCTTGTTTCCTAAATACCATTCTCAATTAAAAAGAATTAGACCTCCTTAGAGAAATAGCTAATGAGAGAGAGAATACACCACAGTAGTAATTTCAGAGGACAAGATATTTACATAGCTACAAACTATTAGCTCCCAAATTTGTATTAATTACTATGGTGGTTTTAATATGTGTTCACAAATTATTTGATACTCCTCCCTACAGGTGGTAGAGATTAATTCCCCTTCATTGAGTGTGAGCTGGACTTTCTGTCTCAGTTCTAATAAAGTATGAAATGGAAATATAGTAGTTTTACCATTTACTATTTATATTTTCTATTTAATATATAAGTAGGTTGAAAGTAAAAAGATATATCACACAAATATTCAAAGGAAAGTGGGAATGGCTGTATTAACATTAGGTAAATAGACGTAAGAACAAAGAAAATTACTAAGGTAGAAGGGGTCATTAAATAATGATTAAATTGTCAGTAACCAAGAAGACAGCAATCCTAAATGGGTATGTGCCAAACAACAGAGCTGCAAAATATGTGAAGCAAAATTCAATAGAATTGAAAACAGACAAATTCACAATTATAGTTGGAGTCTTCAAACTCCTCTCTCAACAACTTATAGAACAATTAGAAAGTCAGCAAAGATATAAAAGAACACAACAACTCTATCAACCAACAGAATCTAGTGTTTATAAAAACCTCCACCTCACAACAGCAGAATATACATTTTTTTCAAGCATCCATGGAACATATACCAAGATAAACTATATACTAGACTGTAGAGCAACTTCAAGAAGTTTAGAAGAATTGAAATCAACAGAAAGATACCAGGAAAATATCCAAACACTTGGAAACAAAGCAGCACACTTCTCAATAATCCATGGAGCAAAAAATAAATTAATCAGAGTGAAAATAAAAATACAACATATCAAAATTTGTGGGACACAGCTAAAGGAGTATTGAGAGGGAAACAAATAGCAGTAAATGCTTATATCAGAAAAAGTGAAAGATACACTAAGATCAGAAAGAAGGCAAGGATAGCTGCTCTCATCACTCTTATTCAATGTAGTATAGTACTAGAAATTCTAGCCAGTATAATAAAGCAAGAAAAAGAAATAATAAGCACTTGAATTGGAAAAGACAAAATAAAGCCCTTCCAATTTGCAGGTGGCATGATTGTCTATGTAGAAAATCCCAAAGAATCTACAATAAAACTTCTAGAGTTAATAATTGAGTTTAGTAAGGTTGCAAGACACAATGTCAACCCACAAAAATCAACTACATTTTCAAATACTGTGAACACATCAAAACCAAAATTCAAAACACAATACCATTTACAATTGCTACAAAAAAAATGAAATACTTGGGTATAAAGTTAACAAAATGTAACAAAACATGTAGAGGATATGTATGCCAAAAATTACAAAATGCTGATGAAAGAAATCAAGAAGACTTAACATTAATGGAGAGAAATACCGTGTTTGTGGATTGGAAGTCTCAACCCAGTAAAGTTGTCAAATCTGCCCCAAATTGATCTACAGGTTTAATGCAATTTTAATCAAAATTTCAATAAAGTTTGTTTGTAGGTAAACTTATTCTAAAATTTGTATGATGCCCCTCTTTATTCCTGATAATCTTCCTTGTTCTGAATTCTGCTTTGTCTGAAATTAATATAGATACTCCAGTTTTCTTTTATGTTAGACTGGTATGTCTTTCTCCATCTCTGTACTTTTATATAAGTCTTTATATTGAAAGTAGATTTCTTGGAGAAAAGATATAGGTGTGTCTTGTTTGATTTTTTTATCCCCTCTGTTTTAATTGATGCCTTTAGGTCACTCAAATTTAGAGTTATTATTGATATATTAATATGGATTACATTTGTAACTATTTTCTATTTATTGTGTTTTCATTTTCATATCCCAACTCTTGTCTGCCTTCTGTTTTTAATTGATATTTTATATAATTATATTTTATCTCTTTTCTTACAATATCAATTATACTTCTTTTAAATTTTTTAATGGTTGCCCTACAGTTTAAAATATACATTGCTAACTATGAGTCTACCTTCAAATAACACTGTAACACTTTACGTATAGTGCAGGTGCCCCATAACAGAGTTATCAAATCTTCCCTCCAATCCTCTGTGACATTGCTATTTATTTCACTTATCCATATGCTATAATCAACCAATACATTGTTGCTATTGTTACTTTAAACAGTTATCTTTGGGCTGGGCATGGTGGCTCATGCCTGTAATCCCAGCACTTTGGGATGCCGAGGCGGGCGGACCATCTGAGGTCAGGAGTTTGAGACCAGCCTGACCAACATGGAGAAACCCCGTCTCTACTAAAAATACAAAATTAGCTGGGCGTGGTGGTGGCAACCTGTAATCTCAGCTACTTGGGAGGCTGAGGCAGGAGAATTGCTTGAACCTGGTAGATGGAAGTTGCAGTGAGCAGAGATTGTGCTATCGCATTCCAGGCTGGGCAACAAGAGCAAAACTCTGTCTCAAAAAAAAAAAAAAAAAAAAAGGTGTTCTTTTAGATCAGCTAAGAATTAGAAAAATAAATAAAAGATTTTATTTTACCTTCATATATTCCTTCTCCAACAGTCTACACTCATCCTTTCTTTCTGTAGAACTGAGTTTCTGATCACTATAACCTTTTCCCCCTAAAGAACTCCCTTTAACATTTCTTGCAGGGCCAGTTGGTTTTCATTTCTGTCAGTTTTTGTTTTGTTTTTCTGAGAAAACTGTTTCATTTTCACTTCTGAAGGATACTTTCACTGGATATAGAATTGCGGGTTGCTGGTTTTTTTTTCTTTCAAGACTAAATATTTCACTCTACTCTCTTCTTTTTTGCATGTTTCCTTGAGAAGCCTGATGTAATTCTTATCCTTATTCCTTTATAAGTTGTTTTCTCTCCCTCTCTTGTCTTTCAAGGTTTTTTTCCTTTGGTTTTCTGCAGTTTTGCTAGAGGGGACTGGAGTAGGTAGGAGCAATGCCCTTCCCCAGCTCAGATAAGGCCCTAGAAAAATCTTTTCCCCTGTAAAGTTGTCCTATGTTAAGGGGAAGGCATATTTCACAATGATTATTTTTTACTCTCGCCGACAGACCCACAAGATAATTTTACTCAGATCTTTACTGTAAGAACTTGTTGGATTTTTTTGAAGGTAAAGATAACAAAATGTTGGGGTTTTCCCTATGCCTGCAGTCTTCAATTTGTCATTCTCATAGTAGTCTACACTCAGCCTGCAGCAATTTGTTAAAATTACCAGTTTTGGTACTCCTAGTTTGTGACTCCAGTGACTCTGGTCCAAGCAAGCAAATTGCAGCTATGTCTCTCTGGATGTTCCTGACTCTCTAGATTTCAGGCTGGTGGTTTGCCCTACCACCTCATTTGTCTGAAGGATTCATGAAAAGTCATTGATTTTAAGTTTGTCCAGCTTCTTCTTGTAAGGATGGGAGTGATGATTTCCACGATCTTGTCAGAACTTAAATCAGAGTAATATTCCAAAATTTATATGAAAAGACACAGGTCCTAGAATAACTAGAACAATTTTGAAAAAGAGTAATAAAGTTGGAGGAATCGGTCTACCTAACATTAAGGCTAACTACATAGCTGTGGTAACCAAGACCATGCAGTATTGCCAGATGAGTTAGATATATAGGTCAATGGAACAGAATAGAGAACCCAGAAATAGACCCACATAAATATTCCCAACTGAATTTTAACAAAGATGCAAAGGTGATTCAATGAAGGAAGGATAGACTTTTCAACAAATGGTGCTGTGTTGGAACAACTGGATATTCATAGGCAACACAAAGAAAGTTCAACTTAAGCCTTACACCTTATGTAGACATTTACTCAAGATGGATCATGTAAGTTTTTAAAACATAAAACTAAACATATTTTAGAAAACTGGAAAAAATCTTCCAGATCTAAGGCTAGGCAACAGATTCTTAGACTTGACACCAAAAGCATTATCCATAAAAGGAAAAAGTAATTGATAAATTGGAACTCATCAAAGTTAAAAACTTTCTGTGGAAGTTTTTATGGAACATCCTTTTAAATATGAAAATACAAGCTATAAACTGGAAGAAAGTATTTGTAAATCATATCCAACAAAGAATATATAAATAACTCTCAAAACTCAATAGAATAAAAAAAACTATTAGAAAATAAGCAACAAACAGCAATAGACATTTCACTGAAGAAGATACACAGATGACAGATAGGCACATGAAAAGTTGTTCAATCAACGTCACCATTAAAGAAATATAAGTTAATACCATAATGTGATATTACTATACCTCCATGCATGGATCTTTCCACATTGCTTATGGGTAATAGTATGACCACTCTGGAAAATGGTTTAGTGGTTTCTTACAAAACTAATAATACACCTACTATACCATTCAGCAATCATATTACTGGGTGTGTATCTCAGAGAAATGAAAACATACATCCATACAAAAACCTGTACATGAATGTTCATAGCAGAGCTGTTTTCAGTGATCAAAAAACAGAAACAACCCAGGTGTTTGGTTAATAGGTGAATGGTTAAAAAAATTATGGTACATCCATACCATGGAATACTACTCAGTGATAAAAAAAAAAGAGTGAACTACTGATATATACAACTTGGATGGATCTCATTGGCATTATGCTGAATGAAAAAAGGCAATCTCAAAAGGTCACTGTTAGGTTCCAGGTAGGTGGGACATAGCTTTATTCAGCAGTTTCTTCACACTGTCGGTGCTGCATTTATGCACCTCACAGACCATAATGGCTCAGAGCCAGGTGATGAGCCCTCCCATGTTATGGCTACATAGCTGTGATTATGTAATGCATGGGAATTGTGCGCCTGTGCTCCAATCCCACTGTGTCATACTGTGCAGGATGTGTACCTCAGCCTATACTTGACTGCAGCACAGCCATTGTCCTTACAATCACATACTGTAAGGACAGTATGTGATTCCATTTATATAACATTCTCAAAAATGATAAAAAGATGGAGAACTGATTGGTGCTGTACAAAGGTTAGGAGTGTTGGTGAGGGGAGTTGTGACTATAAAGAGGTAGCATAAGGAAGATATTTGTGGTGATGGAATAGTTCCATTTCTGGATTGCAGTGGTGGTTACAAGAATACAGACGTGATTAAATGGCATAGAATCACACATATGCTTTGCACCAATGCCAATTTCCTGATGTTGGTATAGTACTATAGTTACATAAGATGTATCCATTAGAAAAAATTGAGTGAGGGTTTCACAGGACCTCTCTGTATTTACAACTTCATCGGATTCTACAATTATATCGATAAAATACTTCTTAAAGTAGCTTACAGTGGAGAAACCTGGCAGAAATCTCCTTAACCAAGGAATCAAGACTAACATCACTGGTAAGTTTATGTTCATATCTTGAACCCCTTATACTGTGTCATAAGAAATGCACTTCACCTCTGTGCTATCCTTCCCCAAAACATATAATCCCAGTCTAATTATGAGAAAACATTACACAAACCCAAATTGGGGGATATTCTACAAAGCACTTGACCATTTATCTTTAAAATTATTGAGATCATGAAAAACAAGGAAACATTAATAAATTTCCATAGATTGGAAGCAAATAAGAAGATATGATGACTAAATGTGACATAATATTCTGGATTGCATCCTGGAACATGAAAAGGACATTAATGGGAAAACTAGTGAGCTACATTATACAAAATAACTGATCAGTGCTCTTCAAGGTGTCAAGATTATCAAAGACATAAAAGAATGGATGAACTGCCATAGATTGGAGGAGACAATGCAATGTGAAATCCTGAATTTGACCCTGAACAGAAAATGCAATGTAGTGGAGAAACTGGTAAAATGCAAATAAAATCTAGTTTAGTTAATCATATTGTACCAAAGTTCATTTCTTAGTTTTGATAACTCTGATGGTTATATAAGATGTTGACATGAAGAATGCTGGATGAAGTGTGTGCAGCAACTGTTTGCTGTTTTTGCAACTTTTCTGTAATTTTAAAATTATTTCAAAATAAACTTTTAAAGAAAGCCTCCTGGGAGATTCTAATGTGTAGCCAGAGCTGAGAACCACTGCTACCTCATTCATTTGGTCCTGCCTCATGGGTTTCCACTATACTCTCCTACTCCCTAGTCTGCCCTTCCTCCATCAAAATTGCTGTGCTCTGAAGGGATGTTTTCAACTGGCTGCTGGCCTAAATAGGATGAGACAAAAATTAAAATGTTTCTACCACTATCCCAGTGGGAAACTAATTCCAAAGCTAGTAGCATATGGGCACTATCCTATCTACTCTAGCCAGGTGTCATTGTACAGTAAGAATTTCCACCTCAGAGATTGATTCCTTTTCATAAAGCATCATTACATCATCATTTTTCAAGCAGCACTTCTGGATGTCAGCAGATGAATTCAGTAAGAATTATGGGTCATGCGAACTGGTGTATCAGGGCTTTTTCTGTAACACCACAAAACACTGGGCTTCTGTGGAGGAGAGAGCTAAATTTGTCTAGCATCTCCTACAATCCATTTTAACTCTCTAGACAGGAAAGGAAAGCCCTTGCTTTGAGGCAGGAGGCTGGTTTTGCAGGTAGTTAGAGCCAGGTTCTTAAAGACAGCGAGAAGAAAGGATGGCCTTAGAGAGTGATGTCCTGGTCGTAGAGAACTGCCTTAAGTAGAGATAGTCCACATCTTGAATAGCAAACTCCTGTTGCTATGACAGCTTCCAAGAGCATACTTGTCTCATCAGAGCCTGGGGCTTATTCAATTGGCTCCACCCTCTTCCTGGAGTGCACTGTTTATTAAAAGGGCCCTGCCCTTTATTCTACTAGGATTAGTCATTATGTGTTAGTGAACTGCCCTTTTTCTCCCTCCACTTCAGCTTTTCATCTGCATCCTAGAAGCAAGGGCCGTGTCTTTGGGCCTGCTGAGAGTCCTTCAAGAGAGAAAATTAAGAACAGCTAGGGGTAGGCACAATGCCTTCATATGCCTCTAGCAAAAAGGGCAGCGCAGATACTCCAAGAAGGAGAGAAAAATAATGAGAGTTGGAGAAACGGGCTGAGACATGGGAACTGTGCAAAGGCTGATTACTGGATAAGAAGGCTCAGGGCAAAAGTGCTTACTGAGATATTGGAACTCTTAGGACTTATTAATCTAGTGTTTAGCACTTGGAGTCTATAGATTAACAGCTAAAACTAAACTGGGACAGACTGGCGAAAGCTGTGAAAATGCCCTGAGGCAGCTTATAGTTAAGAATAAGATTAACAAGAAAATGATTAAAGACTGAGCTTTACTGCACAGTAAGTTACAAATTGGACCCTTTGCATACAGACTTTCATCTTTTCCCTGTTCTGTGTGGGATTGCATGGTTTACATGTAAAAGTAAATTTATTTATTTTTTGGTTTGTTTATTCTAAAGAAATAGATTTCTGTACATAAAATATCGATGTTTACTTGGAGTAGTATATCCTTATGAAACTAAATGATAAACTTATAGAGTGTGAAGGGATGTTAGAGTTGACATACTTTGACACTAAACATTGTATTTTTAAGTTTAAATAGCAATATCTCACAATATTTAGTGCTGTTGTCTAATTCAAGAAACTACACACAGAACTGATACTTCAAGCTATGCAACCACAGCAGTAACAACCACAGTGATGCCTTATCTTATTTGCAAGATTGTCACTTTAATGGGTGAACGAACCTTTGGAAGGATGAATGTATGACCTAAACCTAATAGAATGAGAGTAGGATCACTGACATCAGTCTGAGAAATCTGTTTTGAAGTTATAACCAAAGTGGTCTCCTCAGTCAAAAAACTGCAGTAAGTATTCCCCTTCCTGTGTCCAAGTGTTCTCATTGTTTGGGGGAGGGATAGCGTTAGGAGATACACCTAATGTAAATGACGAGTTAATGGGTGCAGCACACCAACATGGCACATGTATACATATGTAACAAACCTGCACGTTGTGCACATGTACCCTAGAACTTAAAGTATAATAAAAAAAAAGGAAAACAAACACTAACATTTCAATAAATAATGGTGCTCTAAAAAAAAACTGCCGTAAGTATTAATGAATAACCTTAGAAGTTACTGAGCATCGGGTCTTCTTAAATAACATATCTTTTTAGGAGTGCAGCTACCCCAAAAGAAAGACAACAATCTTAATATACTAGACAAAGCAGAATGAATGAACTAATCAAAACAATGATTGAAAACAAACTAGAATATCATTGAAAAGTTAAGAGACAATGTTGGTAACTTGAGGCAGGAGTAGGCAGTTACAAACAACATCATTCAGAAATAGCTATGAAAATATAAGTTGAAATAACTTGATGGGGGGGTAAAAACAACAGATACAGATGAAGAATGAATTAATGACATGGAATACTAGATTGAACAACTTTCCCAGAAGTCATCAGAAAGGGATAAATAGTTGGGAAATATAGGAAAAATACTGTAGAGGAAAAATACTTTAGAAGGAGAAATGTCCAATCAGTTGAATAAGAGTATCAGAAAGAGAGAGGGAGAAGAGTATGTGGAGGGGATGTAAGTATTTGAAGAAACAAAGACCAAGAATTCTCCAATCTTAGGGGAGTATGGATGATCTCAGTTTAAAAAGATTCAGAGTTTGCCAACCAGGATTTATGAGACAAAGCGTATATCTAGACACATAGTAGTAAAATTTTAAAAAAAGAAGCCTTTCCAGGAAGAAAAAGCAGATAACCTACAAAGGAACAAAATCATATTGGCACCTTAGTACTCAAAAGCAACCCAGATAGAAGAAAACAGTGGAACGTTAATTTTCAGTATTGAGGGAAAAAACTTAGAATCTAGAATTTTATACCCAGCTAAGTATCATTTAAATGTAAGAATGAAATATTCTAAGGCATCCAAGGCCTCAAAAAGTTTGCCACAAAGACTGTCTTTGAAATAAGTTCAATGAAAGAGAATTTATAATAAATATGAGTGAGTTGACTTCCCCAGTCTCCTCTTGCAAATGTTCCTTTAATTTCTCAGATCTGTCAACCTTCCTCTTACTGTGGCGACATCTCCAGGATAGAGTTCTTTTGAGGGAGCCATTCTGGAGTTTTTAGGCTATTCTGTAAGAATCTCAAGTGGCTAATTTTTGCTTTTATTACAATCTTATCTTTCCTGCTAAGCTTATAAACTACCTGAGGACACAATATTATTCATTTCTGTATTCCCAGTAGTACCTTTCTCAGGGTTTTGCACATGGGAGGTATTTATTAAATGTCTGTGCCAGAAAGGAAGAGAGGAAAAGAGGAAGGGAGGAAGTGTATAGGCCAGAAGATGAAGCTAGGGTTGCTTCCATTCAAGAGAATGGTTCTCTCTGGTTTTTGTGCACAGAGGATTAAGTGACATCCTAGTGTGTGTCAATATTGTGCACTTCAGCAGATCATCTCCTGTGTTAAGTCTGACTATGAGTGACTTGAAGATAATTGAGCATTATTCATTTCACCATCAAAATATTAAAAGCAGCTTAGTTTGAATCCACTTGAATTAATCATTTACTTGGTTCTCCATGACACTTAAGCTCCCTCTGAGTCATTCATGATGGAAAATTATATGCTCGCATGCTAGTAAACATTCCCAGGCCAGGAAAAAGATGGGAAAGTAATCCACAAGGGGTTCTAAGGTTGTTTTTTTGGGGGGAATTTTTCAGTGCATCTCCACAGAGTTGGTGAAAAATCTCCCTTCTTCCCTCTTCAGTGAGGCAGTACTTTTTGCTTATCTGTGGTTCTATAACAAGTGCCCACTGAGGCTGTATGGGTGATGCACACCTTTCAGCATCCAAACTCTAAGACCTGTCTTGTATTGGACCCCTTTGCTTTCCAGGGAAGAGGTGGGTAGGTAGTTAGTGTTCCACACTTACTTTCCCTTGACATTATTTGTTGATATTTGGAGGCAGGCAGAACAAGAGACATCAAGGTTGATAGGTGCATCAGAGTTAGGTCTTTTCCCTTCTGTAAACAAATGCCATCTTTTCCATTCATCTAAAAAGCATTTGTAGATGTTTAAGGTGCTTGCCTGTGAACTATTTTCAGACTTTTCCTAGTTATTTTTTTGCTAGTCCCAAAGAAAACGGGCTGGGCAGAGCAGAAAATGGCAGTGGCAGGTCGCCAAAACAAATATATGACACATGCATATCCTGGAGGCCAACATTATCACATCAGCAAATGCCAGCAGAGAGTTCTTCCTCACCATTATCTCCTCCATGTTTTCTCACCACCAGTTCAGTTTTTGGTCATGTGTTTTTATAATAACATTGAGTTGAGGGTGTTAGCAGCAATTTTGACATATGGAATTAATTGCATTATTTCTCAGGTATTTGGAATTCTTACTTAAAATTCCAGAAAATCATGTAACATTTGGGCACCACATGGATTTAATTCAGTATATAGTCATGAAGCATCTGCTCAGTGCAAGGTCAGCCCTGGGCAGTGCCTAGGTACACTTATCAGTGTGAAGGAAGTGCCAAGGGAAGAGTACAAATGAATTGGAGGTTCAAAGCAGGGATAGGATTTCCTGGTGGAACAAAAGGAAAGACTTCTTGAAAAGGTAGCCTTGGGGACTAGACATAAACAACAGATATAATTTCTACAGGCAGAGGCATGTTAGGAGGCAGGAACAACTTGAGCAAAAGTAACAAGGTGGGAGATCATAGGATCCATTTAGGGCTAGTAATAGTCGCTATATATTGAGTCATCACTCTGTGCCATGCATCGTATTAAGTGTTTTACATGCATTCTCTTATATAATTGCCACAGCAGTCTCATTTGTTATAGGTAGTATCATTCCGACCTTACAAATTAGGAGAATAAAGCTCAGAACAATTATGTAACTTGGTCACCTGCTGAGAGATGGCAGAACAGGAATTCAAACCAAGTCTGTCAGACTCCAAAGCCTAGCTTTGTAGCCACTAAGTTTTATGACTCAGAAATAAACGTGACTGGGAAGAAAGGGTAGGACCATGCTGTGAAGAGCTTTAGGCTTTAGATGCTAAGCGAAGGATCCTGAACTTAAAAGTGCCAGATTGTGAAATAAAAGGGAAAGGAGTTTTCCTGTAACAGGAAATGAATAGTCAATAAGAGGTCAACAGGTTAGAGACCAATGACCAGGTCCAAAACTTCTCTTTTTTCTTCATTTGTTTTGTACCTTCCTGGGAGGAGAATGGGTTGAGTAGGAAAGAAACCTCCCTGTTCCTCTTAGAGCTTTTGTATAGAATTTCCACTTCTTGGGGGTCCTTTTTGTTTTGTTCAATTCCTCGCTATTGTGCATGGTCTTACCTCTGAGGAGGGAAGGTCAGAATCTGAACTTCTGTGGCCAACTAGAAAATTGAATTGCTTAAATTTCAGTTCTTATTGCATTATATTGGGTAACTAAAGCCCCTGTTATCTTTTTAATTTTTGATTAGTTTTGGTATTTTATGTAGCTTCATCTCAGACACAAAAAGATAATTCATTAATTGTCCGTGGATATAATCATCCTCTTCAATCTTGTCTAGAAACTGGAAGGCCCTGTTGCCCTCACATGTAGTTAGCACCTCTTTTACCAACCTTGATGTGGGATCCTGAAGGAGCAAGTTCTTGGAGTCTTGCCTTCTGACTGACCCTGGTGCTTCCCCATGTGGCCCTGCATGTTGTGGCATGGTGTTCCCCCTCCCTTTGAAATTGTCGGTAACAAAGTATCTTTTCTCTCTCTCTCTCTCTTTTTTTTTTTTTTTTTTTTTTTTTGAGACAATCTCACTCGGTCTCCCAGGCTGAAGTGCAATGGAGCAATCTCGGCTCACTGCAACCTCCGCCTCCCGGGTTCAAGTGATTCTCCTGCCTCAGCCTCCCAAGTAGCTGGGATTACAGGCATGTGCCACCACACCTGGCTAGTTTTGTATTTTTAGTAGAGATGGGGTTTCACCATGTTGGCCAGGCTGGTCTCGAACTACTGACCTCAAGTGATCTGCCTGCCTCGGCCTCCCAAAGTGCTGGGATTACAGGCGTGAGCCACCACGCCTGGCCACAAACTATCTTTTCAATGACAGATGTCTCCTGATCTTTGGCCTCACACCACCTGAATAATAAACCTACATTTTAAAACAGCAGTCCCTAATCTTTTTGGCACCAGGGACCAGTTTTGTGGAAAACAGTTTTTCCATGGACCAAAAGCGGGGACTGGGGAGGTAGTTTCAGGATGAAACTGTTCCACCTCAGATCATCAGGCATTGGATTCTCATAAGGAGCCCGCAACCTAGATCTCTTGTATGTGCAGTTCACAGTAGGGTTTGCATTCCTATGAGAATCTAATGCTGCCACTGATCTGACAGGAGGCAGAGCTCAGGCGGTAATGCTGGCTTGCCTGCTGCTCGCCTCCTGCTGTGTGGCCAGTTCCTAACAGGCCACAGACTGGTATTGGTCCATGGCCTGGGGGTTGGGAACCCCTGTTTTAAAAGACCAAAAACTCTGTCAATACAATCAACCAAATCTAGAGGGTGGGGAATTCTGCAGGAAAAATGGCCTGATTTTTTACTAACTTAACTGCTTAAAATATAACTTTTATTGTTATTGCAAATTTGCTTTCTTTGATTAATAGTGACACTGAAATGTGTATATTTGTTTAGCAGTTATATTTCTTCTTGTGAGGAAGTGAATCGAGTATTCCTGCCCATTATCCATTTACTCAGAATGTATTTTAAAGCAAACTGGATCAAAATGTTTCATGGACTTAAATGTAAAATATAAACTATAAAACTTTTTAGAGGAAAACATAGGAAAAAATTTCAGATCTAGGATTTGGTGAAGAATTCTTAGACTTGATACCCAAAGCATGATCTATAAAAGGAAATGTTTGTAAATTAGAGCTCTTAAGAAAAAGTTTTACAAAATTAAAAGTTAAAAAATTTTGCTCTATGAAAGACCCTGTTAAGGGAATAAATGACAAGTTACAGACAGGGAGAAAGTATTTGCGAACCACATATCCAACAAATGACTCATATCTGGGATATACAAAGAATCTCACAACTCAACAGGAAAAAAAATCCAATTAAGAGATGAGCAAAAGACATGAAGAGACATTTCACCAAATAGGATTCACAGATGGCAAATAATTACATGAAAAGATGTTCAATATCATTAGGCATCAGAGAATGCAAATTACCATAATGAGATGTCGCTACATGCCTATTAGAATATCTAAAATGAAAAATAGTGATAACACCAAATGCTGGTGAAGATGTGGAGAAACTCAATCTCTCATATACTGTTTGTGGGAATTTAATATGGTACAACCACTCTGAAAGAAAGTATGGAAATTTTTAAAAAACTGAGCATGCAATTACCATAAAACCTAGGAATTTCACTCCTGGACATTCATTCTGGATAAGTGAAAACTCATGTGCACATAAAAATATGTACACAAATGTTCATAGCATGTTTTTTGTTTTGTTTTGTTTTTGAGGCGGAGTTTCACTCTTGTTGCCCAGGCTGGAGTGCAATGGCATGATCTTGGCTCACTGCAACCTCCACCTCCCGGGTTCAAGTGATTCTCCTGCCTCAGCCTCCCGAGTAGCTGGGATTACAGGCACCTGCCATCATGCCTGGCTAATATTTTGTATTTTTAGTATAGACAGGGTTTCCCCATATTGGCCAGGCTGGTCTCGAACTCCTGACCTCAGGTGAGCTGCCCACCTTGGCCTCCCAAAGTGCTGGGATTACAGGCGTGAGCCACCATGCCCGGCCCGTTCATAGCAGTTTTATTCATAATAACCCTAAACTGGAAACAACCCAAATGTCCTCAAATGGGGGAATGGATAAACAAACTCTAGTACATCCATACCATGGACTACTACTTGACAAATCTTGCATGGATATTAAGGATTTGATGTTTAGTGAAAAAAGCCAATTTCAAAAAGTCAATATCATATGATTCCAATTATATAACTCTCTTGAAATGATAAAACACAGTGATGGAGAATAGTTGTTGCCAGGGGACAGGAACAGGGATGAGGAGTGGGTGTGATTATAAGGGAGATAAAGTTGTAGCATGAGGGAATGCCTTTGTGGTGGTGCAAGCAGTGTTTTGATTGTGATGTTTATTGTGTGAATCTACACATGTGATAATATTGCACAGGACTATACCTCGCACACATGAGTGCATTTAAATACTGGTGAAAACTGAAAAGCTCTGTAATTTAGTTAATTGTATTTTCCTATAGTCACCTGCGATGCACCATTAGGGAAAGCCAGGGGAAGCATTCAGTGGATTCTGTAAACTATTTTTGCAACCTCCTGTAAGTCTATAATTATTTCAAAAGAAAAAGCTTCAAAAGCAATGCTAGAATTTTAATTGGAATAGCATTGAATTACCCATTAATTTGGGGGTCACTGACACCTTCACAATGTTAAGTCTTCCCAGGTTCATTCTATTTGTTGCCTTTAAAAATGTTTTTCATTTATCCAAATAACACTTTCATCAACCAAGATAAGGTAAAATAATTTAATGTTAACCTATTTCAAATTTAAAGCAAATAATTATTTGAAAGCATTTTACTCCAAATTCTTTGCATGACATAAAAGTTCTTAGCTTTTTAGATATTCATTTTCACAGTGGTTTTTAGTATGTGCTCTCTGAATTAGTAGTATGCATATCTCTAACTTTTCAGTCTAAGTAAAGAAAATAAGATTTTATATAAAATGTAGAAAACTTACAACATTAGAGGTCAATGTAACCACTTCCTATCCTTTTCTCTATGGTTGTCAAATGTATTCCATCTACATATGAAGCCTACAAGTAAATGCCATAATTTTTGGTCTAAGGAATCCTATGTATTTGAAGAAATTAAGAGGAATGAAATGGCTTTTTAAATATTTACCCAGATATTTCTAATTTCTGCTTTATTTTTTAAATTAATGTATGCATTTCCATCTGGATTCATCTTCCTTCAGCCTGGCGAAGAACTTCCTTTTGTCAAGAAGTCAAGCAGTATCCAGGCAGCATTGGCTTAGATGAAGCTAATTGCTTAGTGAAGCTAATAGGATCACTTGTCTAGCTGCTAGGTCAGCTTGTCACATTTTCATAGATTCAGCCAGTAAGGAAAAACAAACCCAGATAGATTCAGTTTATTACTTAGAGAGTAACAGCAAGATCAACATGGCATTAGCTGCCTGTATCCATAGTCCAACAGGATTACACTGAACCAGAGGAACCAGATGACATGAATAACAGGTTGCTCTGACACTGAAAAACCAGCTCTAAACTATAGCCAAACATGTTTATACAGCTGTGTCATAAGGGAGTGAGACAAGGTGGAAAGTTCTGTGCTCACCGACGTTAGGGAGACGGATGAAAAACAGCCTTGGGATGGTTCCTCACCAGGCTGTTTATATTCCCTTGCTCCAAGAGGAATTGCATGGTGTTCTCCAAAGACCCAGGGCAGATTATGGTAAAACCTTGCCTAAGTGGCCCATATGGAGACTAAAATGATCATTGGGGCACCATGCAGTAGAGCTGTTCTCCTACAACTTTAGCATTTCTTGTGGTTCAGGTTTGCTGGCAAAGAATTTTTTCTTTCCGTATTCTTTAACAATTTCACGATTTTATCTTTTTAATTTTAAATTTTTGTGGTTATATAGTAGTTGTATATATTTATGGGGTGCATAGGCCAGTTTGATACAGGCATACAATGCATAATAACTACACCAGGGCAAAGGAAACAAACAGTCAACAAAGTGAAGAGACAACCCATACAATGGGAGAAAATATTTGCAAACTATCCATCTGACAAGGGATTAATAACAATATTTTTTAGAATTTTGTTGTATCTCAAAGTATCTTTGTTTTGCCTTCATTCTTAAAAACATATTTTTGCTGAGTATAGAATTCTGGGTTGACTTTAAAAAATATTTTAATTTTTGTAGGTACAGAGTAGGTGTATATATTTATGGGGTACATAAGATGTTTTGAGATCAGCATGCAATGTGTAATAATCACATCATGTAGAATGGGGTATCCATCCCCTCAAGCATTTATCATTTATGTTACAAACAATCCAGCTATACTCTTCGTTATTTTTAAATGTAGAGTTAATTTATTATTGATTATAGTCACCCTCCTGTGCTATCAAATACTAGGTCTTACTCATTCTTTCAAACCATTTTCTTGTTCCCACTAACCATCCCCACTTCCCACCCACCCTTTTACTACCCTTCCCAGCCTCTGCTAACCATTCTTTTTCTCTTTGTCTCTATGAGTTCCATTGTTTTGATTTTTAGATCACACTAGTAAGTGAGAACATGTAATGTTTGTCTTTCTGTGCCTGGCTTATTTCATTTAGCATAATGATCTCAAGTTTCATCCATGTTGTTGCGAATGACAAGATCTTGTTCTTTCTTATGGCTGCATAGTACTGCATTGTGTGTAAGTGCCACATTTTCTTTATCCATTCATCTGTTGATGAACACTTAGGTTGCTTCCAAATTTTCGCTATTGTGAACAGTGCTACAACAAACATGGGAGTGCCAATCTACTGATTTTCTTTCTTTTAGTTATATACCCAGCAGTAGGATTGCTGGAAAATATGGTAGCTGTATTTTTAGTTTTTTGAAAACCTCCAAACTGTTTGCCATAGTGGTTGTGCTAATTTATATTCCCATCAACAGTGTACGAGGGTTCCCTTTTCTCTACACCCTCACCAGTATTTGCTATTGCCTGTCTTCTGGATATAAGCCATTTTAACTGGGGTGAGGTGATACCTCATTGAAGTTTTTATTTGCATTTCTCTGCTGACCAGTGGTGTTGAGCATCTTTTCATATGCCTATTTGCCATTTGTATGTCTTTATTTGAAAAATGCCTATTCAGGTCTTTTGCCCGTTTATTAATCAGGTTAATAGATATTTTCCTATAGAGTTATTTGGGCTTCTTATATATTCTGGTTATTAATCCCTTGTCAAATGGGTACTTTGCAGATATTTTCTCCCATTCTGGGGGTTGTCTCTTCACTTTGTTGATTGTTTTCTTTGCTGTGCAGAAGCTTTTAAAACTTGATGTAATCCCATTTGTCCGTTTTTGCTTTGGTTGCCTGTGCTTGTGGAGTATTACTCAAGAAATTCTTGCCCAGACCAATGTCCTACAGAGTTTCCCAGATGTTTTCTTATAGTATTTTATAGTTTGATGTCTTAGATTTAAGTCTCTAATCCATTTTGATTTAATTTTTGTATATCGTGATTTGATTTTGATTTGATTTTTGTAGGGGTCTAGTGTCATTCTCCTGTACGTAAAACCAGTTTTCCCAGCACCATTTATTGAAAAGACTGTGTTTTCACCAATTTATGTTCTTGGCACCTTCATAAAAAATGAGTTTACTGTAGATGTGTGGACTTGTTTCTGGTTTCTCTATTCTGTTCCATTGGTCTATGTGTCTGCTTTTATAACAGTACCATGCTGTTTTGGTTACTATTGCTGTGTGGTATAATTTGAAGTCAGGTAATGTAATTCCTTCAGTTTTGTTCTTTTTGCTTAGGATAGCTTTGGCTATTCTGGGTCTTGTGTTGTTCCATATAAATTTTAAGATTTTTTTCTACTTAGTGCTTTTATAGGAATTGCATTGAATGCGTAGGTTGCTTTGAGTAGTATAGATATTATATTTTATTTTATTTTATTTATTATTTTTTTTAGACGGAGTCTTGCTCTGTAGCCCAGGCTGGATTGCAGTGGCACGATCTTGGCTCACTGCAAGCTCCGCCTCCTGGGTTCACGCCATTCTCCTGCCTCAGCCTCCCGAGTAGCTAGGACTACAGTTGCCCGCCACCACGCCCGGCTAATTTTTTGTATTTTTAGTAGAGACAGGGTTTCACCGTGTTAACCAGGATGGTCTCGATCTCCTGACCTCATGATCCGCCCACCTCAGCCTCCCGAAGTGCTGAGATTACAGGCGTGAGCCACCGCACCCAGCCAATATAGACATTTTAACAATATTGATTCTTTAAATCAATGAACATGAAATACCTTTACATTTTTTTGGTATCCTCAATTTCTTTCATCAGTGTTTTATACTTTTCATTATAGAGATCTTTCACTTCTTTGGTTAAGTTAATTTCTAGGTATTTAATTTTATTTGTGGCTGTTAAAAATGGGATTACTCTCTTGATTTCTTTTTCAAATTGTTCACTGTTGGCATATAGAAATGCTATTGATTTTTGTGTGTTGCTTTTGATTTAGTGTCCTGCAACTTTACTGAATTTGTTTAACAGTTCTAATCGTTTTCTGGTTTATCTAAGCTGAATCTGCTTTAAAGGGGCTTAGATACAGCTTAGATCACAACACCCAAGTCCTTTCAAAGTCCACTATCTCTGGGCCCAGTTCAGCACTAGGATTCTCCCAGGAGTTGCTGCTGTTTTGGCTTAGACTGCCTTTCAAGTTTATTTAGAGACACAGAGCACTTTAACCTGTGGTTGCGAGACTAGCAGGAACTCAAGTTCTGACCACTGGGACTGCTGATTCCCCTCTGGCTAGGTCTGGCTTAAATGTTCCCTCCATTCAGCTGAGTTTGGTCTGGTTTTGTTTTCTGTTATAGGGCAGCACTGAGTTCAGTGCCTAACAATTGCTGCAATCTTGCTCTCCATGACACACAGGAACACTCTCCGAACCACACTGCCACTGCTGGGAGATGAGGGAGGGGTGGCTTTGGTGATTCAAGACTTTTTCCTACCTCTTCAGTGCCTCCTTTAGGAATATGAAGTTAAAACCAGGTGCTGTGTGTGCTCACCTGATTTTGGTTCTTATGAAGGTGCTTTTTTGGTGTGTAGATAGTTGTTAAATTCGTGTCCTTGCAGATGAACAATCAGGAGAGGTTTATATTCCACCACCTTGTTCTTTCCCAAGTCCAGGTTGGCTTCTTTTTCTTACCACTTTGAAGATGTTGGTCTTCTCTCTTTTGGCCTCCATCATTTCTGATGTCAGTAATTGAGTCATTTTTCCTCCTCTGTGTGTAAAATGTTGTTATTTTCTGGCTTTTTTGATTTTCTCATTATATTTGGTTTTCAGCAGTTTGACTATATTCCAAGACTTTGTTTTCTGTCCTCTTGGGATTTGCTGAGCCTCTGGAATCTTTAAATTTAGGGAAATTTAAACCATTACACATGCAATTTTTTTTCTATCCCATTCTCCTCCTCCTCCTCTCCTTCTAGAACTCTAACTTCATGTACGTTACACCTTTGGATATTGTCCCACACATTCCTGAGGCTTTGTTCATTTTTTTCTCGTATGTTTTTCTCTTTGTTCTCTGTATATCTATAGGAATGCATGATTTTGAAAGTTTCATCTTAAGTTTACTGAAACTTCCCTCTTTTATTTCCATTCTGCTGTTAAGCCTATTCAGTGATTTTTTAAAGTTAGATATTATATTTTCCAATTGTGTAATTTTCATTTTTTATGGTTTATATTTCTCTGCTGTGATTTTCTATCTTTTCATTTATTGTGAAAATACTTTCTTTTACTCCTTTGAGCATAATTCTACTAGTTGCCTTAAATTTATTGTCTGCTAATTCTAACATCTGAATCATCTTAGGTTTTCTCTTTGTTGATTGTATTATCTCTTGGAATGGATCACAATTTCCTAGTTCTTCATATATTGAGTAACCTTGGATTGTATTCTGAGTCTTTTGAATATTATATTATGGAGACTCTGGGTTCTGTGTCTGAAAAATACTGATTTTATTGTTTTAGCAGACAGTTAACTTGGTTAGACTGAAACTAAATTCTGTCTCTTGGTTGGTACCTAAAATGTGAGTTCAGTGCTTTTATCTTTAGCTAAAGTCTGTCCCATGTATGTGTGGCTCAGGGGCCAACTGAGACTTGGATAGTTTGTATATACAGGAATTAGTGCTCCTTCTATCTTGCCCTCTCTCTCCTTTACAGGATTCTCCCCACAACTGTCCAGTGGCTCAGTTTGTCCCAAGCTCTGTTCTTTAGTTCTTCATATCAGAATGATTGTCAGTTTATTCTTAGTGTGCTAGCCACTTGGCAGCTTTGGCTTGCCCTCAGTCTAAAAGCTGTAAAAATAGGTTGCTCATGTTATGCCATACCTTTATTCAAATGTCAACTCCTTTTAAGAATATGTCTGCTTCTGTTCACTTTCCAGTCTCTTCATACCATTGTTTCTTTATATTTTGTTCAGTGTTTAAAATTGCTGTTTTCAGGAGGGTTGCAATCAGTAGGAGTTTATTCAGTAATATCAGAAGCAGAAGCAATGATCCTGCTCAATTTTGATTTCACTCCTAGCAGCTTATCTTTAATGTGGTATTCTGTCCTAGAAAGGAATCTTGACAAGTCATTTTTGAGAGCTCACAGTGGCTAGATTCCTACAGCCTCTTTAGTCCTTCTTGCCATAGGCCTTTTATACTCACTCAGTACTGGAGAGTGGACAACCTCCGCCAGTTTCAGCTGCTATTCTCAATTGTTCCACTGTGCTTTTCAGTGAATATTCATTAGCCGTTTTTCCTTGTGAACTCCTGTTCCACTAGGGTTTTGGCTGTCTTGGATTGTAATGTGTAACTATGGGGAGCCACTAAAACTTAAGCCTTGCCTAGTGCCCCTCCCAACCCAATAAGTTTGATGGTGGGGAGCTATGTTGCTGGGGAGAGAGCCTCTAGCATAACAAATGGTAACTCAGCCTTGGCATTGCTTTTTTTCAGAAGAATCCTCTGTAGTTGTAGTTCTCTAGTTTTCAGGGTGTCGAGATACAGGTAGAAGTGGGGAAAAAACTCTTAAAGGCTGGCCAATCCACATGCAGTTGATATCTAGTACCCATCATCTCAGCCAGCCCTGAGTTCACACCTAGTGGGTACTAGTCTACTGTTTAAATGTCTCCCAGTGGCAAAGCAGGGAAAAGAATGGTGTTCTCAGGGTAGTAAGTAGAGAAAATGGGCACATTAAAAAATTTTTTTCCTACCTTAACTCCTGTCCATTGTTCTTGGCCCTCTTCTTTTCTAGGCTGCCTTTTCCCTAATTTACCCCACTCAGATTCCTGACCTATCCACAGGCTCTTCTGTTTTTCCAGTGGTTTCCTCATCATTTTTTAGCTATTTGGTAGAAATATCCATCTCTGGATTATGTGACATGGCCAGGGTTTGGTTCTAGAGAGAGGACTAGTTGTAATTTTGCAATTTTGATAAGAACTGGCATAACTGCTTCTATCTATAAAAAAATGAAATTACCTAAAATTCTGTAGGTATGTATTTCAGGACATTTCAGGACATTGGAACTTAAAAAGGTGAGATTCCTGAACCCTAGAAGACCCTTGATAATTTAAAACAATGGTAACAATGAAGAATAATTAATTGATCATCAGCTTTGGATTCTTACCCAGTTAATGACATAGACATATTACCACCAGGGGTACAGATGTAAAATACATCTTTACAGACATAAGATCTAATGGCATAGGAGATAATTTTCATTTTTGTAAAATGTCTCATCGATAGGCTGCAAAATAATGAACGATTTTTTTCTGTGGCATTACTGACCAGACATTGGGCCAGGGTTGTAATATTTGTTATCTAATAAAACTAAAAATATCTGATTAATTATTTTTTCCTTTGCTTATGGGCTTTGCTTATAGTCTGATGAAAGTAAGTTATACTTTATAGTTTCTAAGGAGATTAGGATGATAGAAAGTTTGAATGAAAAAAGCCATATCAAATTACTCTAGTTCTTAATTTTGCCAGAGCCATTAAAACCCAATTAGATACACACCAAATTCCTGTTTATTAGAAGCTGGCATAGTTATGGGAGCACTTTTAACTACATGCGGTCTTTTGCAAAAAGGCATTGCATCATTTTAATAACAAGCACGTTTTCCATGAATATACTCATTCACATCAACAAAACAGCTTCAACCATTTACAATCCAGTGATTCGAACTGTTTAAGCAAATAAGTGTAAGAGCCATTAGACAGCTTCTTTCCTTCTTACATCTTCTCTCTCATTAGTACTCCATCCCCACCCCCATGCCTGTTGAAGCACTATTCATGTCCTCCAGGAGCAGCTCAAATTGTATCAAGCCCAATCATTCCTCCACAAGACAAAATTGATTGCTTCCTTTCTTATTCTTCTCCCTGTCTCTAATGCCAAGTGCAGAACATGGCCTGTAGTAAATATGTTAAGTGAATGCAGTAAGAGTAAAACCAACTGTGAAATGGTACCATTTTGGGAGACTGGCCATGAAGATGGTGCTTTCAGAAAGGCCTTTCTCCTCTACTGTCAAGACCCAAGCAAGCATGTTAAGACGGACTACTTACCCAAGACTTGCTATGGCTGTTTCTAATAGAAGCAGAGAAAACCAAGAGATATGGCATTTACCCACAAACACTGCTATTAACTTGCTTGTGCTTGGGGGAGTAGGGCAAGGTACTCCTGATTTGTGTGCTTGACCAGGGCATGCCACGGACATAGAGTCAGGCCTCTTTCATCAATCATATGCTTCTGTAGCCACCATTGTGCAATAGCATAGGAGTGGATAATCACCATGTTTTGATGATTTTTCGAAGGTGGAATAAAGAGTGGTATTAGAATCTAAGGTGTTGATTTTCTTCTATAGGAAACATCCTCTCCTGTTCCATCAGAAACTCTTCAAAATTCGAAACCTTTTAAATTAGAAGTTATTGGAGATCCCTTTCTAGTTACATTGACAAATGAGTTATTTACCTCTGCCCTCTCCTTATTATGTATTTCATTTGAGGTAAACACAATGCTTATTTAACTTTTGCATCCTCAGATTAACTGCAAGTGGAACAACCTAATACATTTCCCCAACATTGGAGTTTGAATTCTTTTTTTTTTTGGATATATATGATTTTATATTTTCTCAACATTAAACTCAAGGAAAGTCACTGTTTTATCTCTTTTATCTTACTCAGACCATGGTGGAAAATAAACTCATTAATTTTTGTTGTAAAGGAGAGGAGAAGCTGGTGCATGTCAATTAAGTGAAGTTTATTTAAAAGATCTTATATGTATAATTAATCTATCCTAAAATATGATCTTTCTCTATTGCATTGTGCCTTTGTGGACGTCAGTATTATCAAATAAAAATAAGTTCCAATTTAGTGTGTTAATAGGTGCACTTTAAATATATTTAAAAAATTTCTTTCCAAAGCAATTTAAAGTGTATATAAGGAAAACATAAATAACATATTTGACAACTTAAATGCTTTTTTATGCAAATTCTAATATCTGTTTCAGAAATCATTTCTACAAGAAAATGAAATCTTAAAAGCTGTGCAATACAAATGTGCATTTTATTTAAAAAAAGGAAAACAGAGAAACCAATGAAAAGAAAGAGTTTTTAAGAGCTATTTCAGAGTAAAAACTTAATATATTAATTCTTTCAGAAGTAATTTTTGTTGTAAAGGAAAGGAGGAGCTGGTGCATGTCAATTAAGTGGAATTTATTTAAAAGATCTCATAAATATTATTAATCTATCCTAAAATATTATCTTTCTGTACTGCATTGTGCCTTTGTGGAGTTTGAATTCTAAGGACAACATTTTTCATTCTCAAATGAAGCTGACTTCAAGAAAGAACAGCAGACCAAGCAGCAATGCTGGCCTCCTCTGTCTTGCAGAGCACTCTTATAATGAAAGGGCTTGTGGAATTTGGCACCATTTCCTACAGCCATGGGATAAGGGTTGCATGTAAACAATAATATCCTGTGCTGTTTGGGCCTCATTTAACTGTCTTTGTTACTTTAGAAGGAACTGCCAAGTGGTGCTGTTTCTCATAGCTCATGCTTTACATACCAGCGGTACTGTAGGGTCTGCTTCAAAGATGGCACTCCACACCACGAAGCTTGTGGCTGTTGGCACACTTGTTTGTCACCGGGCTTCATGTTGACACATTCCTTCAAGTCACACCAAAGGTGCACTTTCCATGAAGAATGAATCTGGTACACTGAGGGCGGGCCTGTTATTGCAGAAGGCCTTTGCAGTTACCATTTGGGTGTTTTCCTAGAAAGCTATAGCAGCTCTGCACCTAGAATGACTGTGTTTGCTGAATTACAAACAGAGAGGTGATTTTTGCAAAGTAAGCTGTTACATTATTGACAGAGCAGTAAGCTGGAGTCAGGAGATCTATGCTGTACTCCCCAGCTGACTAGCTCTTTAGCTCTAGGGGAAACATCCTTGATTTCTCTGGCTTGTTTTCTAACCTTGAAATGATGAGATTATGCTAGATAATCTCTAAATTCCTCTCTGGCCTAAATTTGATCAGGCAAATTAAAACAGTAAACAACAAACAGTGAGTCAAGAAACAGAAGTTCCCAATCCAAGCTCTGCTGCTCAGTAATTGTGACTTGAGACAAGTCATTTAACCATTCAGACTCAGGTCTCCGTCGCTGGGGAGACCAAAGTCTTCTCTACCTGCCCCACCTGGTGGTTGTGCCTGTTGAATAGGGAAACATCTTTATCACTCAACACATACTGAACAATTGCTCTGTGGCACCAGCTTGATAGATAGCGAAGAAGCACAGGTTATTAGATTATCTGTTACTACTACTAATATTAACTACAGTTTAGTGATCACTTTCTATTTCCAGGAATGTACATACAATATTACATTTAGTCTTCATTTTATGGAGGAGGAAATTTGAGGTTCAGAGAGGTTTAATAATTTGTTCAGACTCATGTAGCTCTGCAGAGCTGGAGCTGAGATTTGAACCAGTATTCTGTTCTTTATTTTAATGGTTACAAAATATCTCACCTCTGACAAGGAGCTTGTGTTACTATCATTATTTTTCTGGGCCATAGTGTCTGAATCCCAAGACCTAAAATCTGTTGGGGGGCAGGCAGATGAGGGGACTGATCTGGCTTGGGCTGAAGGAGAGATTCTCTTTACAGACACAGGCTGAGGCAGCACAGCCAGGGTAGTAAAAATACCCGAGGGACAGCCCTCAGGTATTTTTCAAGCCTTTCTCTGGCTTGTAGACTTATTTTCAAGTCTACAAGCCAGAGGAAGTCCAAGTGGATTGCCCAAACTGAGGAACCAAAATCAGCAGTCACTGAGATGACTGGTCGGGTGAGTGCGGAATAAAGCAAGCCCTGTGAGTCACAGGAAGGTGAGAGTGCTTTGGTACAGTTTCCAAGGCTTGGCATTGTTTGCAACGAGTTTTGAGTGAAGCTCATGGTATGGTATGTGGTTAGAGCAACCCCTCTAAAAAGCCACGCAGAGGGCAGAAAAAGCCCTCAGTTTTCTCACCAGTAGAAGAAAGGCTCATTGGCTAAATGAGCTCTGAGTGCATCCCTTAGTCAAACATTCTCTGAGCCAGCAGATATGCAGAGCTGGGCTACAACAGGGTTCTGAGCAATAAACAAGTGCTCTTGGTAGGCCATTTTTTCTCTCTTTGGAACGTGACGCTGAGTTTCTGAGATGCTGGGATTCGCTTTTGGTGTGTCAGGAGCTGCACTGGCAGGTCCCCATCCCCCACAAAGCAACCCCTGTTCTGTTGGCTAACACTTCCCAGGGCAGCCCTCGCATCAAGGGAAGTGGGCTTTCTAGCCTTTGGGAGGTTGTACAACTGCACCTAGTTGCCATAGACACAGCCAAGCTTTTTGTATGTCTGCTTCACTCCTCCAAGACTGCTGCTTCTCAGACCATACTGATGATGCTTTCTCCTACTTCCTAGCCTAAAAGAGAATGGTTTGCTTACTCGGTCTTTGGTTTAGAAGTGGCTGTTTGTCCTAACATTGGACTCGTGCACCTGAAATCATGGCCTCAATGGCAGAAGCAGGCCAGTCAGGGAGGAGAGAGAGCTGACGCCTGGTATTGGATATGGCCACTGTCCAGGACCCAGGCTTGGGAAAGTGACATTGTTACAGGCAAAGGCAGACAAGACGGTGAGAAGAATACTCTCCACACAGACCTAGGTGCCTCGGTGATATTCTAGAAAATGGTCAGTGCTGAGGAATACAGCATAACCAACATAATAACAATAATTACAATAGCACAAGAAGACACTTGTATGGACACTGGTAAGTATTTAGCATATACTAATTCTTTTGGTCCTCACAACAATCCTGTGAGGCAGCAATATTATCTCCTCACTTTACATAGGAGATAACTAAGGCACAGAGGAGTTAAATAGCCTATTCAAAATCACACAGCTTAGGGCGTATGTGGGTATTACTTGGCTCTTCTGCCAGGTGGGCAATCATCATCTGCAAGACCTCTAACCAGTGGCCACACCCTAGCCACTGAGTCAAGGTGCCAGTTCCAGAGAGAAAGATGGGCAAAAACAAGGCAGGGAGAGTGACTTATCTATCCAGCATTAGTCTAGTATTGAGGACCATCCTCTGTGCCAGGTGTTGAAGGAAGATTTAAGTAAGATGCTATCTCATTTAGGCTAGCGTTTAGTTTTCAAGGAGGGTAGGAAGGTAGGCAGGACAACTCTAGGACTTAAGAGTGGGAGTTAAGGCAGAAGACCAGCTGTTAAGCATGGGTCAGTGTAAGAGGTAGGCTTGGGAAGAGTTCTAATCTGGGAGCATTACAGATCTTTCAGGCAGCTGTTTTAGGGGGTCCCAGACAGAGGAGAGCACCCTAATTCTAATGCCCCAGCTCAGGGCTGAAGCCAGGCATTGACTTCGTGCCTGTGAATCGGCTGGTCAGGGAACTGGAGTGAGCCTTAGCCTCTAGGTGGAAGCTCCAACTGTAGGGATCTGAGTAGGAAAA
Organism: Gorilla gorilla gorilla; assembly: GCF_029281585.2. Taxonomy (NCBI): domain Eukaryota; kingdom Metazoa; phylum Chordata; class Mammalia; order Primates; family Hominidae; genus Gorilla; species Gorilla gorilla. Next base: position 161,727,699 of record NC_073247.2, read on the forward strand.
GGGAATTGAATTGGGGGCTGATGGGAAAAAATCTAAGAATAACACCCCAGCTCCTGTGGAACCTGATTTTCCTTCTCCTATCCCTTTGGCAGCATAGGTGCCAGATGTGGTGGAAAGGGAAATGAATTTGGAGCCAAGAGATATGGGCTCCATATGTTAGTAGAAACTATGATGTTTGAACATCCTTCTTGGGATAGCTGAAATTCTTAGTAGAAATTGCAGAAGACCAGAGGACATCTGGGAAATATACATGGATTGAAGTGGAGAAAAATAATCTTTTGGGGAAAATCTCCATGACCAAAAACCATCTTATTGTTGTTTTTGTCTTTTAATTGTTTTCACTAAGGGGGCATAGTAATCAAGTCATGTATGTAAAAGGCTTTCTAAGCTGTATGGCAGAAGCCCTGTGCATGACCTTGTTAGCATCTTCATTGTTACAGATTGGAGATTGGCAACCTCAGGAGTTCACAGGAGGAGACTGGAACTTTGCTTCTTCCCACCCAAGCCCCTTTTCTCTGTAATGGGAAAGTATCATTTGGAGCTGATTCACACTTCTTTGCTGTGCTCACTTGTCTCCTCTAGAGCCATCAGCAGGGGACACTGCTATCTGCAGGCAGGGCTTGCATAGGTGCATGAAGAGGAGAGCAGAGCCCCTTGCCCTTGGCTGGCAAGCTTAGCTAAGAAAATTGGGAAGTTAAGTATCTGTCATAGGATATTACGAGGGTAACCTGACAGCCTGGAAAGCACTTAGTGCAGCACCTGGCCCACATCAGCATTTGGTAAATGTTGGCCTTCGCTATTCTCCTTTTCCCCTCCTCCTCTCCATCATCCTTCTCATTCTCCTTTCCCACCTCACCCCACCATCCCGCATTTTCAGAGGGCTTTCTCAAACCTCAGGCTAATGGCTTGATGGACTCAGGACCAAGCTGACCTGGCTCCGACCTAGTGGCCCAGTTTGGGTAACTAGATTTTGGGCCCTGGACCCTTGCATTCCCAGCATGAGCACTCTGGGGTTGAGATATTGCCTGGCCTTTGGCGCTTCCCCTTCCAGCCCCTGTGGCTTACGCCCTTCCTTCTACTCTCAGAGCTCCCTGATGCCAGTCTCTAGCTATCCCAACACACTTGTTGGATATGACTTCTCCTTTGGTAATAGTGGCCCACACAGCAGAGATTCCCACTTGGGTGTGGAGTCTTTTTGTCCTCACCTGCCATCCTACACAGTGACTCTATACAGTGACCTCTAATTAACCAAGTATTTATCTCAGAACCTTCCCAGCAACCCTATGTAGTTGCACAGTTCATTCATTTATCCATTTATTCATTCAACAAACACTCATTGAGCACCTACTGTGTGCCCTTGGAGGTGCAACCAGGGTGGCACAGTGGAAAGAGCATGGGAAGTCTTGGAAGAGGCCTTCAGGCAGTATGGCAGAGTGGGTAAAGCCTGAACTCCTGAATCTCACAAACCCACACTTGAATCCTGGCTCTACCACTCACAGCTATATGGCCTTGAGCAAATCACCTCATCTCCCCATGCCTCAATCTCCTCATATGTAAAATGGGCATATGAATATCCCTTACCTCACAGGACTTACTCATAAGCCTCATTTCCTACTCTGTGCTGTCATATAATTTGTATGTTCCTTTTATTTCTACTTAATATCATAACATGTTATAATTCTATCTGCCTTCCAAGCTATATTCTGAGCTCCCAGCAGGCACAACTACTTGTTTATGTTTGTATCTCTAGTGCCTCCCATAGTGTCTGCTCCAGAATATACATTCAATAAGTCGTTGCTGAAGTGTTAACACTATGCTGTAATTATTTTTCCAGGCCTGTCTTCCTCATTAAGCTGCGAGCTTCTGGAGGGACGATATTTCATTTGTCTCAATATCTGCAGAACATAGCAGGGGTTTGGCTTGGAGTAGACACTCAGTGAATGTTGGTTAAATGAATGACTGGGGAGTGGGGGATTGAGGGAAGGAATGAATGAAGGAACAGATGGAAGCTGATGATTAAGACAGTGTCTTACAGGCTCACTATTAGTGAGGTCACCATCAGCTTCAAATTAATTTGGATATATGGTAGGAATTTGGGGTAAGAGATAGTTGCATTTTCTGAGGACTTATCCTCCTTAACCTTGTAGAATTTAACATTGTTGACCACTCTTTCCTTGGCATTATTTCCCTCTTTGGCCTCTGTAAGACAAAACTATTTTGAGTTTCCTTGTGTTTTTCTGACTCTTTTTTTTTTTTTTTTAAGACGGGGTCTCACTCCTCTCATCCAGGTTGTAGTGCAGTGGCACGATCACAGCTCACTACAGCCTTAACTTCCTGGGCTCAGGTGATTCTCCCACCTCAACCTCCTGATTAGCTGGAACTACAAGCATGTGCCACCATGTCTGGCTAATTTTTGTATTTTTTATAGAGACGGGGTTTCAGCCACGGTGCCCAGGCTGATCTCGAACTTCTGGGCTTAAGTAATCCACCCATGTCAGCCTCTGAAAGTGCTGGGAATACAGGCATGAACCACTGCACCCAGCCAAGTCTTTTTTTTCCTCCTGCTTCCTCACCATTACCTCTTCCATTTCCTCCCTACCACCGCTAGCACCCCAGTGTGATATAAATATTCTCTAGGGCTTGGACCTGGCCCTGCCCTCTCCTTTTCTGGTGAAAATTAATCTAATCCCAAGGCTTTGCTCTTTAGAGGCATCTGTATAGATGACTCCCAAATCTCTCTACAGTTCTGACATTTCTTCTGAGCTCCAAGTCTGAGTCTTCAGCCTCCTGCTGCATATTTAAACCTGGTCCTTTGGCTGACTTTCCAAACTTCATGTCTCAAAATCCTCATCTTTTTTTCCCCAAACTGATTTCTCTTCCCATCTTCTCTCTTTTTATTAGCGGTAATATCTTTCAGTTTTTCAGTTCTTCTATCTTCTCATATAGCGATAATGCCTATATATATGTTCCTTATACAATTCACAAGGAATATATATATGAATTAATATATATAGTGAATTATTAATTGTGATAATGGCAGAGTCATTTTATATATATATCACAACTAGTAGTACTAGTTGTGATATATATTATTGATGTGATAATGGCAGAGTAGTTATATAATATATAGTTATATATTACATATAGTTATATATATAGTTATATATATAACTATAATATATATAACTATAATATATATATTATAACTATGTATAATATATTATAACTAGTTATATAATATAATATATATAACTAGTTATAATATATTATATTATATAACTAGTTATATATAATATAATATATATAATATATAGTTACATATTATAACTATAGTTATATATAATAACTTTTAAGTTAAATCTTTTAAGTTGGCTTCTGTTTCCTTTTGTCATGATAGCTTCCTTGATTTTTGGTTATATAGGATGTTTCAGGCTCATCTTATACAATTCCAAACCCAAACTGGGGGTCAACCATTTATCCAAAGAGCTCTAACTCCCCTTAATGGGAAATGATATTTAGAGAGCACAGTCTGAGGGCTGGGTTTCCTCATAGCTACTAGATTGTCATGTATTTTCTTTTTAGTGAAAGAGCTGGGAGATACATATTTTTTAAACAATAGAAGTGATGAGTTTATACTGATATTTCAAAGTCAAATTTAAGAGGATAGGGTTTTTACTTATCTTTTATGTTTGTAACTGTATCTCTTCTCTCTTACTCTAAAAGTCTTGGTTCCTAATGACATCAACAAAATTACTTGCTTTACCCTACATGATATTTGTAACAATTTTAAAATAACAATTCAAGTGTTACTACTAAGACTATGGAATGCAGTTTAAGATTGCTTTGCTATTTTGTTGTTCTTAAAGTAAAGTCCTGTTAGGGAGGTAGTCACAGTATTATATTTTAATGTCGGTTGAACTAATTTCTTTCCCTGTGGAGTTATGTTTCCAACTTGATACGCAGTTTAATTCCTTTGCTTCATTTTTTCCCTCAGTTTTAGGGATTGTTTTCCTTTCTCTTTTGGATTTATCTTTACATTGATTATACGTTCCAAAGTTGGAATCATGTAAGAGAAGATATTCTTGAAGTCTTGTTTCCATTCTGCTCACCATTCTTTTTCCTTCTTCCCTTTTTAGCAATCATTTTTATTAGGTTTTCTTTTATAGATCTATTATGTGTTTGAATATTAAACAAATGAGAGTTAGTAGTTGTATTCCACCCATATTTCTTACACAAAATGTATCATGTGCTATAAACACTGCCCTGCTTCTTTGTTTTTTCCACTTAACAACATGTCCTACAGATTATCATATGTCATCGTATGGAGCTCTTCCTCATTCCTTTTTTATAACTGCATCCTATGCCAGCCTGAAGAGAAATCATAGCTTGTTCAACCAGGGAGTCCCTGTTGACAGATATTTGGGTTGGTTCTAATCTTTTGCTATTACAAAGAATGCTACCATCAGTAATCAAGGTGCCTGTCTCCTGGTTCTCCTGGCTCCAAGCCTGCTTTGCCATCTGCCTCCTTTTGCACACCTAATCACTTCAGAACCCAGCAGTTCTTCCTTTGTCCTCTTCTCTGTTTCTGCTTTTCCATCCGTGCTGCGCTCAACCAATTTCATATGTGTTGTCTTTGCCTGAATCATAGTAGTAGCAGTGAAATCCCTGCTTATCTTTCTCCCCAATCCCAGTATGTGCTGAATACCATGGCCATATTCATCTCCTGAAATATTATTTTCACTATGATCTCTTCTCAGCCTACTCAAAAATCTTCAATAATAGCATACAATCCAAATTCCTTAATTTGGAATAGAAGGGCCTCCATGAACTAATCCAAATCTCCTTTCCCAATACTTATTCCTTCTGCTTTGGTCTGTAGATACATTACTCAGCATATGTGATTTCCCAAAATTCATGTTAATTATTGCCTTTATACCTTACCTGTTCTTTAAACCTCCAATTAAATTCTAGAGCCTCATACACTCTTCCAGAATCCCAGGCATTCTCCCCTGAACTCTTACTCTGTGTGATATCAGTTTCAAACTCAGCAAAGACTTAGCCCCTAGGCAAATGGAAAATGTTATTGAATCTATCTGGTCGCTACTGTGAGATCTAAGAAATCTATTGATACCTTCATCAAGTATTAGATGAACACCACAGCAGCATCCAAAGGTGAGGCAAGTGGGCCCTTTGATTGCTTAGGGCTCCTTCTGGTAGTGAGCAAGAAGGATGTGGGCATCTGTCTGCCTGGACACACAGATAGGAAGATATTCCAGGGTGGCAATACTTGACTGAGAGACATAGTAGTAGACTGTGTGTCTCTTACAAAGGATGATTTCTTTCCAGTTCAAGAAGAATAAATTGGACCCTTGTCTGGGGAAAGGGGCTCATCCACTGGGCAGGAGTCACAAGGTCCCAAATCCTGGGAGTTTCTGCCTTTCGCCCATCAAGACAAAATGTGGCAGTATGTTCTGTGAGGGCTTGAAACTCATGTAAACCTGACATTGTCCTGGCCACCAGCCATGTGCATGGTGGTTGGCAAATCACACATTACTGAACACTGCATTTTATACTGCTTTCTTTGTGCACTTTTGTTGTTTGGACTGTATTAGCCTTAGTTTCTTACAATTCCTTTTTAAATTTCACCATCTGGGGCTAGAACTATTTTTGATTGATTTATTTACAATTTAACCTCCTCCTCCCTTTATTTCCAAAAGGATTTGAAGAAACTTACCAGTTTAAGTATCATGTAAAGTAAGACATAGAGAAGAGTTGCATGTTTCAAGAAGGAGTAGATATTACCAGATACCTCATGATCAGAACACTATGCATGTTGAGCACTGACTTTAACTGAATTTTTTGCAGTCAAGGGTGAGGGTTACAGTGGCATAAATAACTTGAGAACCAGAAGAGGGCTATATTCCTCTTTAAATGTCAACTTCTTCCTGACACAAAACTCAAATAGGGATTTGTCACAGGAATATTGAATAAACACATTAGGTAACATAGTGATTCATGTCTTTAATTTTTACAAACAACACAGAAATACCAG